>NW_027411866.1:167818136-168418136 GCF_047663935.1 Musca autumnalis | reverse complement strand
TCGTATTTCCTCTATGGCCTTGTAGCTGTCATATACATACATATGTACACTTCTAATGTGTAAACTGCACCTTCTCTATAAAGAGTCCGAAAAAGTTTAACTTTAGAGGGATTTGATTTTCTTGTTCTTTGTTCTTTCATAGTACAATGTTTTTGAAGGCGACGGTTACTAACCAAACGCCCAACCAAAGCTTTTGAACGGATAGAATTATTTTCATAATTGTTCTTCATTCTAATTCGGTCTAGTGGCAGAGGAATTCAAGATCAAATTTAAAAATTTGAGTTTTTTTCATATTGTGCTCGAAAACGACATACACTCCACGTCAGTAGAATAGAACACCTAAATTTTTGTTAATGTTAGATTATTTATCCTAAAACCAAAGAATCTACGTTTCTAGTCTTATACAGATTTAAAGTCTATGATGTTCCGTATCAAACACAGAAAAAATTATGTTTCTAGCTCTTCGCGAAATGATTTTCTGATCAATTTTCCGATAGTACTATAAAAAATAGGCATTTATTTTTGGTCATCAGGATAGTCTTATACAGATTTAAAGTCTATGATGTTCCGTATCAAACACAGAAAAAATTATGTTTCTAGCTCTTCGCGAAATGATTTTCTGATCAATTTTCCGATAGTACTATGAAAAATAGGCATTTATTTTTGGTCATCAGGATAGAACAGTCACTTAATTTTCGCGAATTTTTGAGATATGCTGCATTTAAAAAGTACTTAAATTTCCCTCAGTGTATAAAATAGCGGTTGTTTTAACATCAGATTAGCTCCCTTTAAATGCGGAGCATATTTCCAAACCTTTAAACGGCAGACTTGTACGCGGAAAAATCATTTTATTGAACAAAACATCAAGGTCTTTATAAGAATTTTTGACGTTTTTCATAATTATTTTGAAAATGTTCCATGTTAGCAGCATCCGAAGCACTCGATTGTACCCGTCGAAGTTGTCTGTGTCATATTCGATGTTATTGTGAAGAAATGTGACATAAACACGCGACACCTATTGATATTCCGAGATGTTTCAATTATCTGTCAATTTAAACCCTTTTACGCTGTTATTTCGGGGTCCGCGGAATAATTTATAGGTTTTCTTTGGCGAAAATGATTAAAAGGCCTTGCCTTATCGACTGAAAGAAAATTCGCCGTTAATATCTCAAAAATTCGCGAAAAATAAGTGACTGTTCTATCCTGACGACCAAAAATAAAAGCCTATTTTTCATAGTACTATCGGAAAATTGATCAGAAAATCATTTCGCGAAGAGCTAGAAACATAATTTTTTCTGTGTTTGATACGGAACATCATAAACTTTAAATCTGTATAAGACTAGAAACGTAGATTCTTTGGTTTTAGGATAAATAATCTAACATTAACAAAAATTTAGGTGTTCTATTCTACTGACGTGGAGTGTACGAGAATGAATTGAAAACGATTCATTCGTCGCTCAGTTTGTGGCAGGAAAACCTTCGATTTCGGACATCAATAATGACATTATTAGCGAATGTCGATAGATTTTACGGTATTGGCGAAAACATATTTGGTGGAGTTTCTTGATGTTTCTGTAATGTACCTTTTTCGTCTTTATTTCATTGTCTTTATCAACAATTATTATTAATATTATAGGTAGCATTTATATTGAAATTATTTGAAAAAAGCAAATGGGAATTTTATACAAACTACACAAAATATTTTTTTAAACAAAAAAATTTCAAAGTAAAAAAATTTTCTCGAAACAATTTTTCTTGTTTCGAGAAACAACATTCACCATATGTTTGAAAATAATATCGTTTTCGAACTTTTGGCGAACAAAAGAAAAACACAAGAAAAAATATTTGCCAAACTTCGAAAATGCTATCGTTTTCGAAACTTGTGGCAAACATTCGAAAAATATCAGCAACTGGTATAGTGGGATATTACAAAAATGTCAATTTGTGTAAAAAAAAAACTATCGGGTATGTTCTGAGACATACTTCACCTTTCACATCACGCTTCAAGCATTTTGTTCACCATGGGGTACATGGGCTGAAAGAGGAAACTCTCGGGCATCATTCTGTGAAAACGAAACTTTGTTCCAAGCTGTTCTCTAAAAGGAATTTCACTAAAATGTAGTACCTGAGGAAAAATAACCGCTGTGGTAATTTATTCTTAAATACAACAATCCTACTCAACGAACAAAAAACAATGAACACAATATATCTCATAGTTTCCGAGAAAAAGCTATTTTTTTTTCTCCAGAAATTTGCAAAAATTACGTATTTTCCAAAATTGCCCACACCTTGAAATATTTTTGACCTAATTTTTTGGTTTACTTAGTTTCAATATTTTTACTATCGAATCTCACATAGAAATTAACAATCGGTGACCACAAGAAATTGTGGTTTTGGCCGAGAAAATGGATTCCTGAACGCACAGTGGTCACCCAATAATGTTGAAAAATTACCAAAATTTGCACTTTCACAATGTCAAAACTCCTTCAGGCAGTTTTGACGTTCAAATGCTTTTACGATGTACTAGAGAATTCTTAATAATTGTCTTGGCTACAATTTTTACCTTAGTGTTGTGCAAAAACGTGACAAAAATGGTGCATTTTCTACATTTTCGAATTTTTGCCCATGAAAACGAAGTTTTTTCCAAGTAATATGTTCAGAGAAATTGTTGACCGAGCTAATACAACTACAACTTTACTGTTGAAAATAAGTCATAATTTTAAATTAGGCCTGTGCACACAACTACATACATTTTTTGAGATTGTGTTTGTTTGAAAATACAAATATTTTCCATAGTATCCCAACATTCCACTTTGTGTCATTTTATAAAATACCAAAACAAAAAATATTTATAAAAATCATCTGCTTCTACAGGAGAAGCCTACAATAAGCGTACATATTAAATATTTTCCATGGGATACCGTTTAGATCATTTTCTAGTTATTACACATGCAGTTTAAAACTTTTTTGTAATATTATCTCAAGTAATTTTAGTATGCTGGGTTGTCTTTTGCAATAGAAAAAAATGTTTATTGAAAATTTTCATTTCAAAAACAAAAGCTCTCTTTTTTATTTATGTGAGTGAGCAAATTGACACGCACCGACAGCAGAAGGGCGCCTTTTGAACAGCCCTATTTTAAATAGTTAACGAAATAATAGCCCAAATTTCCAAATTTCCCAAAAACGAAAAAAAAAGGTAATATGAAAAAGCTCGATTTTCACAGTCAACTCCAAGAATCAGAAACGTGAAACGCCCCTTAAGATGTTCAAATCGCCCCAACCTAATGTATATATTTGTCTCAGATTTGTTAAAAAAATACTCAAGACCCCGCCAGTGGGATCGTATGACAAATGTAATGCAATAACAAGCATTCGATGGATGGATAAATGCCCTTGAAAGTATGTGTACTTCTCTCTGAAACCCGTAAATAAGATGTTATGAGGATTTTAGGATTCCTCCCTTGTTCACTTGTAAAGTACAAATTGTAGTGTGTATTAAAATGGTTTAATCAAGAAAATTAAAGACATTTTTCATAGTAATGAATATTAATTTTTAGTATATGGCAACCCTAGTTGAGATCTTTTGGGAGAGCTATCTCAGTATTGTGAACACGGTTGCCACCGGGCAAAAAAATTGTCTACCAAAATTTTCCGAAAATGTTACCAAAAAGTTACCAACAAATTAAATTTGCCATTTCGTTTGTTACCCATCGAACTATGCATCGAAAACGCTGTAAAATGTATATATTCTAGATCAAGGCATATTTATATAAGGTTTTGAGATGTGTGTCCGTCCACTAAATATTTTAATCAAACTGCAGGCCGCAATAGTGGACCAATCGTCACGAATTGTATGGACGTCGGGCTCCCATTTTTGGGGTGATCTGATCGACGCGAAATTTTAAGTATGGTTTGGGTTTAGGGTAGAAACACAATTAACTCGTTGCTTGCTTTATTCTCTTTGCTCTAGTAAAAAAATTTTCTTTATTCTTCTACCAGAAATGAAGCCAAGCAAGCAAGAAAAAAACCATTGCCTTAACATGATGATCAGATAATATTTAGCGGGTGAAATGAACCAACAGTTTTGCGGGAAAATTGGTAAAATTTTTAGTATAATGACTATATCTTTATAACTGGAAGATATGTTCCCCTGAATGTTATATTTTGAAAAGAAACTCATGACCTTTTAATTGGTAATTAGTTTTCACTATTGTTTTAAATTATTCAAATATTGAAGGTTTTAGCCACATTATCCAACTGAAGTTGCTCAAATTTGGTAGTTACTGTGTATAAAACATTTCTTTCGAGAATCGTTTGATATTGCACCCTTAGAAGGATACCGCCCGACTTATTTATTATTCGGTACATATTTTGAAAGATTTTACCAATTATCGAGCCGACACGGCCTACATTTTGGTAGTTTCTCTTCGTTAGGGGTATAAAATATTCCTACAGGTAATTGTATAATTTCACTATTTTAGCTATTCTTGAGGTTTTAGCCGGATGATAGGAAATATATAAAAAACAGGTAGAATAGGTGCATAACCGATGTGAAAAAAGACCCTTGATATGATATTTGCATTCTTCGCCGTTGGCTTATTAATTTCCACATATACATGCGGAAAGTAATAAAAGAAAAGCAAAAATATTTGGTCTGTTCCAGTACTGCAATAATCTACTAATTTTTAATATTTTTTCGCTAACATAAAGGAAAAAATGTTATCGTAAAAATAGTAGCTTCTTGTAGGTTCTGGAATAGATCATTTATAGTTTGAACAATCGAACCTTAAAAAAGTTACCAAACCAAAAACAAAGTTACCAACCCTATAAAAAGTTACCAAATTTGGTAATATTCTACCAACTGTGGCAACCGTGATTGTGAATACGTATGGTACATAAGAACGAATGCATTTTATTTGAATTAATGAATGCTCTCAGCACATTTTCTCACCGGTATCTCCAATGATCGCTAGATAAAACTTCAATACTGCAAGTGCTGCACAAGCAGAAAACAAGCAGACAGATAAACGAGCGTCACCACAATGCTCAAGTTTTCTTTGTTTTTCTTAGCTCATTATTTTGTTTTGGGTCTCTTTCTTTCTGTTGTCGCTGTAAATTTTCCTTTCTTTCGGTTTTGTTTTGCGTAGTATAAAAACAGCTGATGCAAGAGCTTTTTAAACATTTGAAAAACGGAAGACTTAGCAAGCGGTTTGTAACTGAAAAATAAAAAAATAAAATAATAAATTGCTTAAATAATTATTTATTAAAACCACAGTTACATATAATAACAAGCCAGTGCAAATGTTCAATGGGCAAACTTTATAAAGTGCAATATTAATAATAAAATACAAATTGAACAAATTTACTTATCAATATTTTCTCAATTGTGAAAAATTCTTGTAATAAAAAAGAAAAATAAAATTAGAGAAAATAGTGAAATTGAAAACAGTGTAATACTAAATAAATTATTGTAAAACCTAACTAAAGAAATCTTTAAATCAAAATGCGTCCCTTCGGTAACGACATTACCAATATTGCCAACAATGGCAATAACGGCAACAATGGAAATAATAATAATAACAACAACAATAATAATAATGGAAATAATGCAATCGATTTACCCATGGTGGAAGATCCTCGGGTACCACCCCATATTGCCAGAATCGGTGGCATTGTCACATTTTCACCTGTAGCTGGCCGAGGAGTTATTCGCGTTGTTGGACGTTGTGAAGATGCCAAAGAGAATAATATGTTGGGTAAGTTAAATTTGTTTTAGATACCTATTATAAAACTAGTGAAATATACTACATTCAAAGATATTGAAAATAGGGTGGTGAATGTTTAAAATGTAAACGAAAAAATTGGTTTATAAACTTCCTTAGATCTGACAATAAATATTAATACAGTGTTCATAGAGTTGTGGGATGTGTTAAGTAATTAAATTAAGCAGAACTTTCGTTGCTAATACATACTTCAATTTAAGGACAAAAATTAAAAAAGAATAAAAATGTCAGTCAGCTGGTATAACGTGTGGATCATACAACACCGGTATTCACCGCCAACGCATATTAGCAAATTTTTCTTTCATATTCGAAGAATTTTTCTTTCAAGAATTTTCTTTCGAAGAATGTTTCTTTCAAACACAGGAAAATTTCTGCCTCATCTGATTTTACAAGTACCCATACTTTGGATCGATATATAAGTATGGGACGTATCAAAGTCTGGTAGATCGTGATTTTTGTTTGGCGAGAGATATGTAGTTTTACTTATAATCTGTTTAACTAGATTAAAGAACCATCTGTTGGCCAATATTATTATTCACTTTATTTATGATGGTATCGAGTTTATTAACATCTTTAACTACCTCAAAATTGCATCTTTCAAAGTCCATAGTGGGTGTGTGTCTACAGGACGTCTTGGCCTCATCGCCGCACAGTGGTTCGGAATCATTTTTTCCTGGTCAAAATTCTTTAACTTTAGAACGGATAGAGATATTTTTATAATTTGTTCGACAGATAAAACAGTCAGACTATTTTCTAAAATATGAATGTCTTGTGTTTTTATATCTTCCTATCTATTATAAATGGTCGAACACCAAAAAAAGATAGAAAAATAAAAGTTTTAATTAAAAAAATCATTATATTTCCAAAAAATTTAATTTTTTTCAAAAATTTTAATTTTTGTGTAATATGGGAAACTGTATGGAAATGTGTGTATTACCCTTGTAATTTCAATAAATTTTGAAAAACTGTTAAACGGACGGAATTTGACGTGTTCAAAAGTAATAAAGTTGTGTAGTTCCTGAACGAACTAGTTCCAAGGAACTATTCCGGAGAAGGAACTATTGGAACTATATCCGGCTCTTTCATTTATATAGTTCCTTTCCTTTCAATACACCACCACCACCTACGTCAATCCGTTCGGACGCTAGAGTGCTTTCCATAGACGGACGGACATGGCTATATCGACGTAGAATTGCACGCTGATGAAGAATATATATAGTTTGTGGGGTCTACAATGATTATTTCGAGTAGTTACAAACGGAATGACAAACTTAATATACCCCCATCCTATGGTGGAGGGTATTAAAACAAGTAAAAAAGTATCAGTCGGCTTTGCCGACAGAGATATACCCTCAGCCTGTGTATATTGAAACAATTTTTTCCCAAAAAACTCATGTATTTAGGGAGTTTTAAAAACTTTGGGCGTTTGAACTGACAAAAATGTTGATAGGATTTAATATCAAAAGTTTTGCGGAGGAGATACTAAAAAGAATGGATCTCCAGCCACTACATATGGTACCATAGGGATTTTTTAGAACTTCAGGGATGTTTGCTCAAGAAGTATGAACTTGCCCCTGAAACAACTTTTACCATCGCAATTGAGGCAGCAATGCAAGTTGCTCCAACAAAAATCAAAGTGATTCGAAAGCAGGTCTTAAAGTGAACATGTATCCGAAATTTTGAGTGGGAGGTGCCGGATGGAGTGGACAAATATAGTCCATATTTGAACCTGATCTATATCTGGTAGATATATTAGGATGTGTAAAGTATGGACCAATTCGGCCACTCTCTTCAAGAGTTATCCGTACGTACAATTTTTCCGAACATTTTTGAACTTTTGTGGGGGACGTACCTGAAGGAGTGGACCGATATGGCTTATCTTCGAACTTAAACTATGTTTGGACAAAATATTTCTAAGGCCAAACTTTGGACCGAATCGGCAGACCTGTTCGAGAGTTATTTTGCCCTCCAACCTCCTCACACGGTGTCATAGGGGTTTTTTGCAACTTTCAGGCTATTTTCTCAGGAAGTATGGACTTGCCCCTGATGAAACTTATACCGTCGTATGGAGGGCAGTGAATACAAGTTGCTAAAGCAAAAATCAAAGCGATTCGAGAGATGTTCCTAAACTGAACTTTTCCAAAATTTTGTGTGGGAGGTACCCGACGGAGTGGACCGATTGAGTCCATATTAAAACCTGATCTAAGTCTGGTACACGCTCCACGATGGGCAAAGTATGGACCAAATCGGTTACACCCTTCAAGAGTTATCGTGCGTACAAATTTTCCGAACATTTTCGAACTTTTGTGGGGGAGGTACCGGAAGGAGTGGACCGATATAGCTCATCTTCGAACTTAAACTAAGTTTAGACAAAATATTACGAAAACCAAAATTTGAACCGAATCGGTTCATCCCTTCGAGAGTTATCGTGCGCTCCAGCCAGCCAGACAGACAGACAGACAGACGGACGGACATTGCTCAATCGACTCCAAATTGTCTGAAACACATTTCGTCCAAACATACTTGGGGTCTAAAATTATTTCGATGAGGCACATTTTGCCCGTATGAAAGTGTATATACCCTTCATAGCCTAAAGGCTGAGGGTATAATGAGTTTTCTGAGTTAACAATTTATATTTTTATACCCTCAGCATTTATGCTAACGAGGGTATATACACTTTCATACGGGCAAAATGTGCCTCATCGAAATAATGGTTTTAGACCCCAAGTATGTTTGGACGAAATGTGTTTCAGACAATTTGGAGTTGATTTAGCCTTGTCTGTCTGTCTGGCTGGCTGGATTCGGTCCAAAATTTGGCTTTCGTAATATTTTGTTCGAAGATGTATCGGTCCACTCCTTCCGGTACCTCCCCCACAAAAGTTCGGAAATGTTCGGAAAATTTGTGCGCACGATAACTCTTGAAGGAAGTAATCGATTTGATCCATACTTTGCACATCATTAAATTTCTACCAGACTTAGATGGGGTTCCAATATGAACTCAATCGGTCCACTCCTTCGGGTACCTCCCACACAAAATTTCGGAAAAGTTCAGTTTAGGACCTGCTCCCCATACGACGGTATAAGTTTCATCGGGGGCAAGTCCATACTTCCTGAGAAAAAAGCCTGAAAGGTACAAAAAACCCCTATGACACCGTGTGTAGTGGTTGGAGCGCAAGATAACTCTCGAACGGGTCTGCCGATTCGGTCCAAAATGCGGCCTTCATACTATTTTGTGCAAACTTAGTTTAAGTTCGAAGATAAGCCATATCGGTCCACTCCTTCAGGTACCTCCCCCACAAAAGTTCAAAAATGTTCGGAAAGATTGTGCGCACGATAACTCTTGATGGGAGTGACCGATTTGGTCCACACATCCTAATATATCTACCAGATATAGATCAGGCTGGATCTATACTTCTTGAGAAAACAGCCCGAAAGTTGTAAAAAACCCCTATGTCACCATATGCAGTGGCTGGAGAACTCGAACCGAATACTGCGTTCGTCCACACTTTGGATATTGTAATATTTCTTCGAATATAAGATGAAATTTGTAGGTGGTGCTTATTGGTCTACTCCTTCCGGTACCTCCCCCACAAAAGTTCGAAAATATTCGCTAAAATGGTACGCGCGATTTCTCATAGACGTAGCAACCGATTTGGTCTAAAAATATTGTCGAAACTTAGTTTATGTTCAAATTTGGACCCATCTGTCCAATCCTTGTGGTGCCACCCACAGAAATGGTGGTTAAGGGTATTTTCGAGGATCTTTTGGACATTTTTAACGAAGGTTTTCCTAGTGGCCCTGTTTATAGCGATATTATGTTTTTCGTAAGCTAGTGTGATAAAAAAAGTCCTATCTATCGATATCTCCGCAAATTTTTGAACTTTAATCCTATCCACACTTTTGTCGGTTCATACGCCCAAAATTTTGAAAACCCCCCTAAATCCATAAGTTTTTTTTTGGAAAAAAATATTTCAATCCACACAAGCTGAGGGTATATCCCTGTCGGCAAAGCCGACTGATACTTTTTTACTTGTTTCTACGACTTCTACCTTATCTTGTGTCAAATGTTCGTGCTGATATATCTACAACTCAACGAGTTACAGCTCATTTACAAAGAGTTTGGCATAAATCAACAAAAAAGTTTTTTGAGTTTATGAAGCACTAAAACAGTTCAAATCATGCTTGATCCTACACATAAATTTAGTACTGATATCTTCCTAGCTCAAAACTCCAGGTAGTTATTTTATTTATGGTGTAATAATCTTTTTTAGTTGAGCCAAATTTATATCGCCAACATAAGACGTGTTTTTCTCGAAACTGGATTTGTTGAGTCGACATAACTTCGGTCGACCCGTTTGTTGAGACCAAGATACAGCTCGCAATATTTATGTTTATAATTTGGTTCAGAAGTTTTTACTACCTTTTGAAAACCATTTATGCAGAGAATTTTAACATAGATGCATAGGTCCATGTTCTGAAAATGGTTATTTCAGAATTTTAGGATCATTATCCAGCATAAATAGTTGATATTTTGTATTTAGGTTTCCTTGGGGTATAAAATATTCCTGCAGAGTAAGTGCTTTCTGTGAAGGTACATACATATTCAACCGAAATGGCTAAAAATTGGTATTTAGTCTCCCTTATTGGGGAAAGGAGTCTAAAAGATTCCTGCTGAGAATTGACGGGTTCACGTTTTCATATAGACCCCCAATTTTTAGTATGCCTTCCGATTTTTAGTATATTGCAAGTCTTTGCCACATTATTCAACAGAAGATGGTAAAATTTGGCTTGTAGTCTCTCTTGGGGTTTTGCTGAAAATTGGCGGTATAGGTCCACATTTTCATATAACCCCACAGTATTTAGTATTCCTTGGGGTAAAAGATATTCTTGATGAGAAATAGGTCACACGACAGACAGGCATATTTTCAGAAAACTCGTTTGTATTGAATACCTAGGGATGTTCTTTATTACTTTAATTGCTAATTTTGTTTTGTTAATGTGGTTCTTCTTAATCACATTCATTTTGTAGAAATGCAAAACTCAGACATGTCTTGGAACACCTTTGACCTTATTCCCTCTTATAGTCGACGAACAGGTGGATTTCTTGTTAAGTGAAGATTTGATTTATTGTAGATTTTTCAGGTCTATGCTCCCCCATATACGTTAACGGATGTACAAAAACAACATAATCTCTCTCCATTCTTATATGCCGTTGTTTAGCAAAGAAATACACTTTCAGAGAGGCTAATGTATAAAATAGTTGAGCACCACTGGTCTAAAGCTGCATTGGTCTAAAACCGCCGTTCACACAATACCCTCAAAAGCACTTTATATGCGATGGATATGAGACCTATGCCCCTGTAGTTGGCACAAACTGAATTGTTTCCTTTTTTGTCCCGTGTATATAGCCAACTGAAGTTCCAATCGTCGTCATGCATACGAAGACAATATGTCGCCACCGGTATTGAACAGTTCGAAAGGTATCCCATCAGCTCCTGTTGTCTTATTGTTCTTCAGCCGATTAATTGCTGTCATGACCTCACTTTGGTTGGGTGGAAAAAGCTCGATGCTGTCGTTTGGAATTGGTTCGCTCGAGCGTTCATAATTTTCCAAACTTAGTTTCAGTTCGAATATGGGTAATACCGGTCCAAAACTTCCGGTACTTCCTCTGATATTTAAAAATTTCACTAAAATGGTATGCACGATATCCCTTGAACGGGGCAACCAATTTGGTCCAAACTTTCCCAATTGTTTGTCCAATTTTAGTTTAATTTCTAAACTGGCCCATATCGGTCATCTCCTTCGGGTATCTCGAAGAAGATGCTGTCGTTTGGAATTGGTTCTCGTTCATTTTCAGTAACTGAGGATCTGGCGGGAGCATTTCATCAAGCTTTTGGTATAAAATAAGTGTGGCTAATGTTTTACACCAAAAGCATGATAATGTGCTCCTTCCAGATCCTCAGTTACTAGATTTCCTTCATTATCTTTGGCGGTGAATGTGCCAGTATAATACCAGTCACTCAGGTAAAATGTTCTTACTTCGTTGAGGCTCCTGGCCATCTCGAGTCTCTTATGCTCACGTTTTTCCTGATTTTTCTTTTTATACCCTACACCACACTGTGGTAAGGGGTATTATGTGTTAGTGCATTTGTATGTAACATGCATAAGGAAATGAGATAGACCCATATTTCCTTTTAGGGATATGTATAGAATAACTTTCTGAGACGATTTATACATGTCCGTGTGTCCGTCCGCAACGTACAGGTCGCATTTATTGTCCGATTCAGCTGAAAACATAGGAGTATAATTTTTTTAGCAATAGGAAGATTTGGATAGGCCCCATATATATTTTCGGAAAATTTCATGTATTTGCTACAGTAAACACGCTATGTTCATCCGATTTCGATGAAAATTGGAATTGGTGACTGAATGCGGTCTAAAAATATATGTGCCAACTTATATCAAAATCGGTTCAGATTTGGATATAGCCCACATATATTTTTTCGGCCGATTTCACGTATTTGCTGCACCAAACACGATATATATTTCCGATTTCGATGAAAATTGGAATGAGTGACTGAAAGCCAACGCAATCGTTGCATCTCGATACGTTTATCTATTCGGATGTCGTTGTATAGCAGATACAGCTCGTGGTTAATAAGACGCCGATATTCACCATCAACGCAGATTGGTCCATAGATCTTTCAAAGATTTTTTCTCTCAAACACACCAAAAACTGCCTTGCCTGCTTGCACAAGTACCCAGGCTTCGGAACCATACATCAGCACGGGTAGTATCAGTGTTTTGTAAAGCGTTGTTTTTATTTGACGGGATGTGGCTTTGTTCCTAAACTCCTTACTTAAGCCAAAGTAGCATCTGTTGACCAATATAATTTTTCTTTTCATTTCACAACTGATGTTGTTTGTAGTGTTTACGGCCGTGCAGAGGTAGACGATTTTTTTTACTACCTCAAAATTATGGGAACCAACGTCAACAGTTGGTCCGATCTTTGTGCGTCGACATCATCAACATGGTCTTCACGCCGTTTACCGCCAGACCCACTTTTGCAGATTCCCTTTCGACTTTTGCAAAGGTATCAGTTACTTCCTTTACTGAACGACCCAAGATGTCAATGTCATCGGCATGGGCAAGTAACATATGGCTGTTTATATACAGTTAGTCAACTTAATTATTGCAAAACCAAAATCATTACAAAATTTTAAATAAAACATCATTTTTTTGGTATAAATAAAATCATTATTAATATTTTTGTTAACAATGCAGTTCTTACACATGTTTATTAATATAATAAAATAAAAAGTAGCTAAATTTCACTAAACATTTTCTTAAAATTAACAAAAATGAGTAAAACTCATTATTTGCACTGTCAACTAAAGAATTGCAAAATTCACAACTTTTCAGTCTTTCACGGTATTTATCGAAAAGTTGGTTCTAATATTTCGTATTCCCACATTTGGCATCAAAAACAGCTTGTAAACGTATCTGAATTTAATAAATAAGTTTCGGAATGTCATATTCCAATGGTGTTTTTAGCCATTCTTCTTTATTGCATTTTATTTAGTCCCCCAGGTAAGTGGACGACCTATTCCCGACTTTTTCCTTCAGGTGTACCTATGAATTTTCGATGGGGTTAATATCTAGACACTGGAACGGGGTGTAAATGACTTTGGTACAGTTGTATAACAACCAAGTCTTACATAAATTTGATTTATGCTTAGGGTCGTTGTCTTGGTAGTAATTATATTGCAATTTGTTTAAATTTTCAGGGTCAGCTGGCCCAAATTTCTTGACGCTTTTGGTTAAATATTTTCTTAAAGCATCTAAATAAACCTCCTATGTCATTGTTTCTTCCAAAATCAGGATTTTACCAAGGTTACTGCTTGGTATACAACCCCATACCATAATTGACAGTTTTCCGAACTTTACGGTATGTATTCAATTTTTGTTTTCCATGGCTTTCAAGGGTTTTCCCAATACTTTTTGAAGTCCATTGTGATAGGACAACATAATTTTAGTCTCATCAGAAAATATAACACCATCCCAATACTAAAGATGGCGTGAAAAGTTGTCTATAACATGTCGGAATAGTTTCTATATATTGTGATAGGAGGGCAATGGTTTTTACCTAGTCTCTCATGATGAGTGTTTGTTATTATGTACCACTTTTCTGACTTTTTCATGTGACACACTTACTCCAAAATCATTTTTAATTAGAAAAAGCTATTTTCTGGTGCTGCTTTGGTCTATTTCGTTAATTTCTTTAATCATTCTACAGTCAATTCGTGAGGTTACTATTTTGGACCTGCCCTGTATCGCCCTCAGTTTGAACCTGGCTTCTTTCTCGGTGCGGTATATGATGTTGTATACACTTCTTAGCTTACGAGAGGTGATTTTAAGGCATTTCTCTTTCGGATTTACCATTATTATAATTGGAATAGACCAAATGTAGCATATTTTCCGAAACCGTTAACCTGACTTTCTCTTTTTCTGAATATACCGTCTATGTTACACACACAAAAATTAATTTATGATCAATAATTATGGATCTACATGTCCACATACCATAAAAACCTTTAAAATCCTTAAATGCAAAAAATCGCGGGGGAAACTCCACGATTTTTTGCACATTTATTCATTTTGCAATTATTTAGTTGACACCACAAAAACCAGGTACCTATCCTTTTTGCCCGTTGTTTTTGTTATTTCCAACCTATTTCTGGATTTATTGGCTTGATGTTGTCATTAACAGGTTAATAAACAGATATTTACAAAAAGCCCAACATTATTGAAAGAATTTCTAGTAGTAATTCCAAATTAAACGTCTAAATTCTTAAAAATTCATCGTTTGCAATAATATAGTTGACTAACTGTATATTGTGCCACTTCTATTGACCTTCGCATCGCGTATAACCTTTTCCAGCGGAATGTTGAATATGCCACACTAGAGGCTGTCTCCTTGTCTGAAACCTCTTTTGGTACTAAACTCTTGGGATAGGTTTTTTCCTATTTGAACTGGGGACCGAGTATCGGTTAATGTCATTCCACAAAGCAGAATGAGTTTTGCAGCGATACTAAATTCAGACATGGCTTGGTATACCTTTGAACGTAGGGGGCTGTCGAATGCTGCTTTGTAATCGACAAAAAGGTAGTAGGTATCGATCTGCATCTCTTGGGTCTTCTCCAGGAGTTGTCGCAGGGTAAATATATGGTCAATGGTGGTCCAATTATTTCATTGACCATAGGCTTTAGTCGTTCACATAATATCCCTGACAATATCTTGTAGGTAATAGACAGATGGCTTATGCCCCTATAGTTAGAGCATACAGTCGTTTCTCCTTTCTTGTGGATAGGGCACAGGATACTTAGGTTCCAATCGTCGGATACTCGTTATTCCTGCCAGGTGGTGCTAACTAGCTGATGAAGACACCTTATCAGCGTGTCGCCTCCGATTTTGAACAGCTCGGCTGGTAAACCATCGGCTTCTGCTGCCTTATCATTCTTCAGCCGGTTTAGTGATGTCTTTACCTCATCTTGGCTTTGGATCTTGGGTTGGATCTTTAAAACTGAGTATTTTTAAAATTCCATCCTTTAAAAGTACGATAATTATAATTCACAAAGTCATATGAGATAGTGGGTACCGCAAACGTTTCTTTCGAAACAGTGTTTGTCGCAAAATTATGAAATATATTTAAACAAAATAATTTCCAAAAGCAGTTGAGGAGGACACCTCTTCAGATAAAAAAAAAATATTGGTACCTTTATTCGTGATAAATGCTTAACTTTCGTAATAACTTTGTTATTAATTTATTAAGTTTTTCTCACATTATTTATGAGTAGATTTCTGTTTTTCTATGTCTAAACAGAATTTGTATAAAATTTAAAGTTAAAAAATTTTGTAAAATAATTTCAGCTTAATCTCGGGTTTTGTTGTTTTTAAATTTTTAAAACAACAACTTTTATTTAAAGTGGGATGTAGTTAAAATTGGTTTAATTTCGGGAAAGGCAAAGAATTAGTTTCGTCCAACGCCACTTGGACTCATCAGTTCTCTTAGTTCTTTGCATTGAAACAAAGAACTCTTCCCCAATTTTATGACGACCAGAGCTCAAGAATAAACGTAACCGATGAATTCGTTTGACCGCATCCCACTTTAAATAAAACTTGTTGTTTTAAAAATTTAAAAACAACAAAACCCGAGATTAAACTGGAATTATTTTACAACAATAAAATAATACACATCTCAACAAAACTGCCAAAAGTGAATTTAAAAAATGTATTCACGAATTTGAAAGACAACATTCTGTTCAGCAAGCTGTATAACGCCATCTAAATTAAAATCTGTATTACCTAATAATATATTAATATTTATTTTTATTTCTATCATCATTTATGCGTCATCATAACAACTATAAATAATATTGTACAACAAATAACACATTCGGTAATTGTTATTTATTAACCCAAAAATAGGTTATCGGCTAAAATTTTGCAAAACAAAAAAATTAAATCAATCAAAATATATGGACGAAATAAAAAACAATAAATTGTGATAATGTTATAACACAGTTACCAAGAAAGTAAAACACAAAGCCCAAAAATTCCCATAAATAACAATGGCCAATTACATTAACGTGAACATGTAGTAATAACTTTCTTCATACCAGCCAACTGACCGCTGTAAAAATTTACAAAAACAGTTTTAGATTTTATGTAATTGGCATTACATGCAAACATTCAAACATACATATGTGTTAATCTTAACGTTTTAAAATGCAGTGGCAATTTATTCTTTTCGGATCGTTGTTATGATTGTTGTGTGTGTTCGAGTTTTTGTTAATTTCTTTTTGTTGAAAAAATGAAAAACTGAACCAAATTTTTCCGCAATTAAAAATAATAATTTTCAAAGCCTTACTTGAATAAGTTGTTTCTTGTTGTTAGTGCTAAAAAACGAAATTTTGTAACAATTTTTTGTTCATTTTGCCTGCTTGCCTGCCTGTCTACCTGTTTAGCTGTCTGTCAGTCATGAAATTTTTTGTTTTAGGCTAAACCTCTGCTAATCATCATCACCTAAAGCAAATGTTAAAACATTGTGTGTGTTAACGTAACAAACGACTGATTCGTTGTTGTTACATTAAGTTATCTAATCTATCTCTAACGTGCTTGACATTTTAAGAAATATAATTTTTCGAAGTAAAACTGTGTAACAGTGATCTTGTAACTAAATTCACACCTAATTTTATTTACTATTTACTTAATTAAATAAAAATTAAAATCCGTAACATTATGTACTTGTAAACTATTTGACATGTATTCATAATTGTGGCCAATAATTGTGTTAGTTGCGGCTTTTTGTGTTTTTGTTTTGATTCTTTTATTTCACCACCTGTGGTTTAACTACTGTTTTTGTTTTTAAAATATTTAATTTACCCTACAATGGTTTACACAAAAGAAGAAATTGTAAACAATAGTAGTTATGTGTTTTAACATGCTTATCTTATCATAACTCTTGTCTACCATTTAAAACAAAGTATATATTCCCCCGCTTCCCATTCGAACGAGTTGAGTTAATGTTTTGAAATTTAGTGTTGACACCAAACAGCTGTTGTAATGTCAACAACACATTCATTCATTCATATGTTAAAACCTTAATCGTAAAATAACATTTTAATGACCCATTTTTTGTTCAAAACTGCGACCAACTTAAGTTATCACCTAATTGCCTTCAATTGTCTGAACATGGCCTACTACAACGCAATTTCTTTGTGGTTAGTTTTTTCCGGAAAGGGAACTCTCTTTTGTTTAGAGTTGTTATCTTATCATGACCTCTGTCTGCTGCATGGCTGTGTCGTTGTTTGTATTGTTTAATTTGTTAATTGTATTCCCAAATGTAAACAACGTAATCTGTCATTTACTTTCTTTTATTGTTTTGGTTATATTTTGGCACTTCAATATTTTGATTTTTTGTTAAATTATTTCAAGAGTTTGAATGAATTGGCATTGCAAGGTCGTTTCAAGTTATTGACTAGCAATCCATTCAAAGTAAATGTTTTAAGAAATCGTTTACTATGATTAGGTCAGTCATATGATTGAAAATGACGAATTAGATAATATTCATACATTGAAAGGTCATTGAATCATGTTTAGCTTCGTATAAGACAATGATTATAGCTCTGTCCCAGAACTAAAAAGTTTTTACAATTTTTACCACTTTTACACATTTTGCGTTCCCGTACACAAAATGTATATGAAAATCGTTTACGACTTTTGCAACTTTTACGACTTTTGCCACTTAATAAAGTACGGGAACAGGCCATATTTTTATAAGTACTTCCATCAAATTGAAGTTATCTTTACTGTGCACCTTATACACTACTGATAACCGCAATTATTTAGCTAACTTATGAACATCATATGGATTAAATTCAAAAAACACATTCCTAGAAGCAGCAAAAGAAGAATGCGAAGATGTAACATAACATCAGTATAAAATCAGGAGATTTCTCAGAACGGATAGACAGAATCCGAATTAATATTGTCAGTTAAAAAAAAAATAGAAAACAGAGCATATGATGGTTTGGAGCTGTACCCAGAATTCAAGAAAATTTATTTATAATTTATATAAGTAACGATTGTATATATTACTTTTTGATACACGTACTACTATTAGTTCGTAGTTCTCCAAACATTTTAAAGATCATGATCTGCTAATATACCCCTGGAATATTCGGTCTTTTTATAGAAAAAGTCCAGTTTATGCATATTCTACTCAACTAGCCCAATTGCTTAATCAAAGCACTCCTCATCCCGATAACATATCAGCGCAATGGCACAGTATTGCCCACTCCATGCAAACAGCCGCAAAATCCATACTTGGATACCAGAGACATCCACCAAGGAATCCATGGTATGATCAGGAGTGTCGTGCTGCTACCGAAGAGAAAAATGCGGCATATAGGGCTATTTTACAATCCGTAGCAACGTGTAGCCCACGAGGGAGATATCGGGAGAAAAGGAGAGTTTCCTCTCTCGTTTTTTTCCGCAAGAAAAAGAGAGAGAGATAGAAAAACGGGAGTGTGAAAAAATCGAGATGTACAGCAGCCAGAATGAAGTCCGAAAATACTACCAAAGAGTAAAGCATAAAACTGATGGCTTTCGTACAGGCCCCTCCTGCTATAGAGACCAGCAAGGTAATTTGGTAACTGATACAGATAGTGTGTTCAGGATATCAGATATCAGCACTCCTCATCCCGATAACATATCAGCGCAATGGCAAAGTATTGCCCACTCCACGCTGACACGAGATCCTAAGTTAAAATAAGAAAGAACCTCTCCGAAGAATTTTGTACCAAAAGAGGTTTCAGGCAAGGAGACAGCCTTTCGTGTGATCTCTTCAACATCTTGCTGGAAAAGGTTATTCGAGAGGCAAACGTCAAAAGAAGTGGCACAATCTACACCAATATCGACATGTTACTTGCTTATGCTGATGATATAGACATCATGGGACGATCAGTAAAAGAAGTAACAGATACCTTTATGAAGGTCGAAGGAGAATCTGCTAAAGTGGGTCTGTCGGTAAACGGCGGGAAGACTAAGTTGATGGTGTCGACGCGCAATGCGTCCATAGAGATCGGGCCAACTGTTGACGTTGGTTCCTTTAATTTTGAGGTAGTAAAAGACTTCGTCTACCTCGGCATCGCCGTAAACACAACTAACGACATCAGTTGTGAAATAAAAAGAAGAATTGTATTGGCTAACAGATGCTACTTTGGCCTAAGTAAGCAGTTTAAAACCAAAGCCACATCTCGTCAAACAAAAATAACGCTTTACAAAACACTGATACTACCCCTGCTGATGTATGCTTCCGAAGCCTGGGTACTTGCGCAAGCAGATAAGGCAGATATTGGTGTGTTTGAGCAAAAAATTCTTCGAAAGATCTACGGACCAATCTGCGTTGACGGTGAATATCGACGTCGCATGAACCACGAGCTGTAACTGATATACAACGACGTCAATATAGTTAAACGTATTGAGATGCAACGATTGCGTTGGCTAGGCCATATCATAAGAATGAGCGATGAGGAACCCGTTAAAAAGGCGTATAAATATGATCCGCTTGGCGGTGCACGCAGGCCAAAGAATAGATGGCGCAAACTAGTGGAAGAAGAGATGACAAGGCGCGGTATTCCAGAAAGAGAAGCAATAGACAGAGAGAAATGGAGATTTTTTCTTAGTTCGGCCTATGGAACTAATGTTCTGTAATGGGCCAGATAAGTAAGTAAGTTTATGCTCTTGCGAGTACTATGCCGATATTACTGCCATGCACCTAAAGGTGTATTATAGCTGTCATACTAAAAACTCGAATTTAGTAGTGGATTTGTACTTGGTCTGAGATTAAAACATCTAGTCTTGTGTTTCCGAGCAGAACAAAGATCTATTTTACGAGCGCTTGGAAGACAGTTGTCCAGCCCTTGACATTATCAATATTCTAGACGGCTTTAATTCCAAAATTGTACAGGAAAATATTTTTGGCCTAACAGTCGGAAAATTCAGATTATAGATTTCGCAGCGGAAATAAATGGTAGTAGCAGATTTAAGCATATCGGCATTCATAAGGGCACCTACCTGGCTGTCTTCAGACCAAAAAAACAAGAAATCAAATTGATTGGATTCCTAATTTTTTAATGTATCTCTTTGGTCATAACAGCTCAACTCGAAATGGAATTAATTCAAATATCTCTATTAAATGACCTTCGACTTAATAATGGAAAACTAAAACAAATTGATAACGTTGTATTAGAAAGAAAATATTCATCGGACGTGTTGGATTTATGTGTATGTTCAATCCCAGAACATGGTGTGGATTGTATCCCGCCCGGCCAAGATGAATTAAAGAAAGCAACAAACCGGCAGAAGAATAATAAGGCAGCAGGAGCCGATGGCTTACCAGCCGAGATGTTCAAAACTAGAGGCGACACGCTGATAAGGTGAATTCATCAGATAGTTAGCACCATCTAACAGGAAGAATGCGTACCCGACGATTGGAACCTGAGCATCCTGTATCCACTCCACAAGATAGGATATAAGACTGTGTGTACTAATAATAGGGGCAATGGTCAACGAAATCCAAAATTGACCATATACAGTCGAACCTCAAGTATCCGTAAACCTTCATTATCCGGGAAAGGAAAACACAGATTCTTTGTTCATTTTACACCGATAAACAGCAAAAATCTTTATGATCCGGGATTATAATTCAATCGACCAAATATCAGGGGACCAAAACAATGCACAAATGATTTATTTTAAAACAGTTTTAATCTTTTGAACTCCACGTTAAGTTCATAATTGCTCTTATTTGCAAATATTTGCAAGAACGCATGTTTTTTTATTAAAAATATATGAGAAATATTGTTACTGCATTATCCGGGAAAACCAATTATCCGATTATCCCCGTCCCAACTATTACGGATAATCAAGGTTCGACTGTATTTACTTTGCCGCAAATCCTGTAAAAGATCCATGAGATGCAGATCAATACATACCATATTTTTATCGATTAAAAACGGCATTCGACAGCTCCATACACTCAAAGGTATTCCAAGCCCTGTCTGAATTTGGTATCCCCGCAAAACTCATTCGGCCTTGTAAGACGACATTAGCTGACACCCGTTCCTTAGTTAAAATAGGCAAGAACTTCTGCGAATATTTCAATATCAAAAAAGGTTTCGTGTGGTCTCTTCAATCTCCAGCTGGAAAAGATTATAGGAGATGCAAACGTCAAAAGAAATGGCACAATACTTACCAATAGCCACTTGCTTATGCTGACGATTAGTAAAAGAAAGAACTCGGACCAACTGTGGAAGTTGGTTCATATAATTTTGAGGTAGTTAAATCCTTCTCCTACTTCTGCACCGCTATAAACACACTAAATAACATCAATTGTCGTCAAATAAGAAAAAAATAGCACTGGCAGATAAGGCTGAGCTTTGTGTGTTTGAGAGAAAAGTTCTTCCGAAGATGTAGGGGTCAATATTTTGACGATGAATATCGACGTCGTATGAAACACGAACTGTATCTGCTATAAAACGACATCAGTATAGTTAAACGTATCGATATACAACGTTTGCGTTGGCTAGAAGAACCCGCTAAAGACGAACTTAAAGACCAAAGCTTCGTTGGAGAAACCAAGTGGAAGACGAGGTCGAGATGTGCAGTATTCCAAATTGGAGAAATGAAGCGACAAATAGTGAGGATTGTAAATCTTTTCTGTTCTAAGAGGGCTAACTAAGCAAGTAATATATATTCTGTGCCAGTTCCGCCCTTCATGTTTAACACTTTTTAAATTTATTACGCAGGTAATATGCCTGTTTTCTTTTATAATTTTCCAAATTGATTATAGTTTTTTCTACACACTCTTCCTAAATAACTCATTTTTTAATATTTACAACCAAATGCCAGGAGTTTTCGTTTTAATGAAACCTGGGTCTCCGACAACCAAGTGACACTGTTGTTAGCTTTCTAAGCCACCATCAACTTGTCAATGCTTCTGATGAAAAATAGTGCTGATCAACTCTTCCGATACAGAAGGACAAATGCAAAAAAGGTGGAAAAGCTGTCATAGTATTTGTAAATTACTAACATTAAAATGAAACAAATAATTCGAATATACAATTCTCGAATGATTTGTGGTATAAATGCTAGTTTCCAAGCTTAGCCTTTGTCCACCCACTAAAATAACATTCTTAAATGCCTAATGATCGGACTTTACAACCCGTGAAACGTAGCTTAAGGGTTGAATGTGTGGGATTTCGGTGGATTCCTAATTTTTCAATGTACTTCTTAGGTCATAACAGCTCAACTCGAAACAGAATTAACTCAATTTTTTTTTTAATTTTCCAAAAAATATAAGAAAATGTTCTTTTCTAATATTTGTAATTATTATAGTTTGACTTCTGCAAAAAAAATAAATAAAAACAAGTAAGAACGGCGCTAAGTTCGGCTAGGTCGAACTTGTTACACCCTCCACCACGAGTTAAATGGAAGTAAATGCCAAATTTCAGCAAGTTCGGTAAAACAATGTGGCTAACCTTCAAAATACCGAAATTCTGGAGGTACCGTTCTATGGTGGCTCTATCAAAACGTCGATCTATACTTACAAATACCCTTCACCACGAGTTAAATTGAAGTAAATACCAAATTTCAGCAAGTTCGGTAAAACAATGTGGCTAACCTTTAAAATACCGAAATTCAGGAGGTACCGTTCTCTGGGGGCTATATCAAAACGTCGATCTATACTTACACATTTGTGGCGGAAATCTATATGAAGGCGTGGACCTGGAGCGACAAATTTCTGGGAGAAAGTTGTATACCCCCAACGAAGACTAAGTAAAAAATTTCAGCCATTTCGGTGTGATAACGAGGCTAAAATCTTCACAATACCGAAAATCGGTTGGTACCGTTCTATGGGGGCTATATGAAGGCGAGGACCAGCAAATTTCATATGGAACGTTTAATACCTCAAATGAAGACCAAATTTCATCCACTTTGGTGGAATATTGAGGGCACAATCTTAAAAATACCGCAAATAGGGAGGTACCGTTCCGTGGGAGCTATTCTAATGCGTGGACCTGTACCAACAAGTTTCTGGGGGAAAGTTGTATACCACCAACGAAGACTAAATACCAAATTTCAAGCATTTCTAAGGAATATTGGGGCCACAACCTTCAAAACACCGAAAATCGGGAGGTACGTTCTATGAAGACCAAATACCAAATTTCAGCCTTTTCTGTGGATTATTGTGGCCACAACCTTCAAAATACCGAAAATCGGGAGGTTCCGTCCTATGGGGGCTATATGAAGGCGTGAACCTATAACGAAAAATTTCTGGGGGAAAGTTTAATACCCCCAACGAAGACTAAGTCCCAATTTCAGCCATTGCGGTGTGATAATGAGGCTAAAACCTTCAAAATACCGAAAATCGGGTGTTACCGTTTTATGGCAACTATACCAAAATGTGGACCGATATATCCCATTTGCAATACCAAATATCCTAGGAGTAATAGAAGCTTCCACACCAAATCACAAACTTCTATTTTTAAAATTGCGAGCTGTATTTTGATAATCAACAGACGTAGGGACAGACGGACATGGTTATGTCGACTTAGAATTTAACCCTGATAAAGAATATATCGCTCATTTACTTAAAGAGTGACACATTTCAAAAAATCCAGTTTCGAGAAAAACGTGTTTTAAGGTGGAGAATCAAATTTGACTTCCCAACTTAAAAATATTATTACACAAAAATAGAATAACTACTTGGACCATATTTTGCAAACAGCTAGCCAGATATCAGTGCTTAATTTCTGTGCAAGATCAAGCATGATTTGAACTGTTTTAGTGCTTCATAACCTCAAAAACCTGGTTTGTTGAATTATGCCAAACTCGTAGTTGATGAGCTGTAACTCGATGAGTTTTAGAGATATCAGCATGAAAATTTGACACAAGATAAAGGAGAAGTCGTAGAAAAAATAGAAACTGCTAACTCAGAAAACGCATTTTTGAGTTATGCCACTCTTTGAGTAAATGAGCGATATATACTCGTAGTTTATAGGGTCTCCGACGAATATTTCGATGTGCTACAAACGGGATGACAAATTTAATTATACGCTCCATATTGTGGTGGAGGGTATAAAACAATGACCTTTAATTCTTCTGCAACCATTAAACATGATTTAATTATTTATAATTTACAGGAAAGCAGATTGTGTTACCTATAATATATAATTGTTCCACAAACATCCCATAAGGGACAAGGGAGGCTTCTCTCATATCAATGAGTGCACCCCGATTCATATTAGCTCAATGATATGGGACCTACAGTTTATCGCCGAGTCCGAACAGCGCACGATGGGGCCAATGACAGGTTTTCGAGGCAACAAATCACTGGGGCAAGCTAGACCTTCCAAATTTTGTACAGATGTTTATAATGGGCTTAGAAACTAATATGCCAAATTTGGTTCATATCGGTTCATATATACATATAGCTGCCGTATATATGTTCGCCCGATTTCAAGCAATTGATGGACCAAACACGCAAATTCTCCCCAATTTTTATGCGATTTGGAAAATACCACGGAATTAGGACTACAAATAAGTTTGCCAAGTTATATTGAAATCGGTTCAGATTTTGATATTGCTCCCATATATATTTTCGCCCGATTTTAGATACTTGGTGCACCAATCCCGCTATGTATGTCCAATCTTGATGAAATTTGAAATGTGTGACGGATTTTGGTCTAGAAACATTTTTGGCAAATCATATTGAAATCGGTTCAGAATTGGATATAGTTCCCATATATATGTTCGCCCAATTTCAGGAAAATGATTGACCAAGCATGCAAATTCCATCAAATTACAATAAAATTTTGAAAATGTTACGGAATTCGGACTACAAATAAGTTTGTCAAGTTATATTGAAATCGGTTCAGATATAGAAATAGCTCCCCTATATACATATGTTCAAATTTCATGGTTTTATCTGTAGTTTGTTATAAGTTAAAAAAAAGGTTCCAAATTTAGTAAAAATCGGCTAATAGTACGTTTATATATAACCGGATTTAACAAACCCACTGGGTTTTAAATGTCAATTCCATTACATATACGTCAAACAAATCCTCATAAAGAAGGTTAACCCTGCAAAAGGCTATAATATAAACATGGCCTAAGATTCCGCCACAAAAGCCAAAGTTTGCGATATCTTTGAAATTATATATTATTATTATATACGTCTATTAAATTTTTCCGAAATCCAATTGGTAACATTAATGGGTTTCCGATTATTCGCCAACCAAAACATGAAAATGTCCATATTTTAAAGTATTACGACATCTGAAATCAGATTTTTATGAAAAGGCGCAGATAGGCGCAGCTAATTTTTTCACAAAATGATAGTACACATTAATACCTTTCACCACATATATATAATATCCTAGATCTACCTAGATCTCAAAAGTTATACTCCAGAGAACACATGGATAACAAAGCAAAATACTCCAAAAAATACATAACATCTTAACTCAAAAATACATTTACCACACATACCATTTTTATTATTTGTTAACACTATCTTATTTTACATACCCATTGAAGAGCTTTCCATGTTTAAAAAATATAAAAATGTTGAAATATTCTCTTTGGCGCCTAAAATGCTTTCACTACTTATTTATAATGAATGTCGGAAAATGATGCATAAGAAAATATGTCACCATTGCCAGATCAGTATGTCGCTATGTGATGTTACCAGATTGATATTTTTTTTATTTTTAGTGATTCAGAGTGTTGGCAATCGAAATCCGTTATTATTTTTTTGAAATTGTTCACTTCAAAAATTGACTTTTTGCCTCGAAAACCTGCTACTGGCCCCTTTTTTTGTAGAGAAGTTTTACATGGCTGAAATACTCAGGAAATGTCGCCAACATTACTGAGGGGTATTTTGCCACCGTTGAAAAGTGTTTTGATGTTGCCTGGCCGGGGAATCGAACTCACGACCTTATGTGTGCAAGGCGGGTGTGCATACCATTGCATCACAGTCGCACCCAGATTGTGTTACCTATCGGACAAAAAATTTTGAAAATTTTTCTATACGTTCAAAAGTTACGGAATTTTGAACGATCGATTGCGTAGCGTTTCTACTATGGGTCTATATCATTATTTTTTCTCATCAGTGTAAACTTTGCATCATTTACTAATATCGAATGCATTAGTATGGCAACGCTTTTGTAAATAAAAAAGACTTTTGTTTTTCAGTTCAAAACAAACCGAAACTTTTTAAGTTAAAAAAAAGTTATTGCATCAAATAAGCTGCTAGTTATTTTACATAAGATTACATACCATCAATGTTTGTTACATAGTTTCTACTTTCTTACGGTAGACTTTCTTATATTTTTGTATTTGATAAATAAATTTCAAATCAATTAAATTTTCCCATACAATTCAAACAATTTGTCATCTTAAACCTCCCACCTGATCATAATACATACAAGTTCATTAACCCTGCCTGTTAACATTTTTTTGGTTCTACCCCACGTTGTTTTATGTTTAAGAACAAAACCACACATTTTTTTTAAAAGAACCCAAAATAAATTTATAACACTGACATTTATGTGTTTATGAAGCAGTCATAATGAATTAGGGCAAATCAGAACAACCAACAAATGACAAAACGCATTTAGAACACCAAATGATAAATAACAACAACAACAATTGCATTCTATTTATAAAAATAAATTTTTGAACAAAACACTAGCCATAAATATTATAGTTGTGTAGATAATAGGCTGTATCGTTATGAATACTTCTCCTTTGCGTTCTTATTATTATGGTTTTCGGAAAGGAGAAATTTGTATTGTATCATCGCATTAATTTAAGCTAATTTCCTAGAAGACTTTGTATTGTAGAAGATTTTTCGATGATAGCAACTAAACTTTATGCAGTACACGGGTCTACATTTGCCTTCTTCAATCTCCGCACAGTGATTTTTTCATATCTTGTCATATTTTGGCACTATTTTTAATGAGATATAAAGAAGCGTGTAATGAGCAGAAAATTGTGTTACAATCATTTTTTAAAGACGCAAATATCCTCGTGATTTTGAGTATGTATATGTATACACTTCTTTGTAATAAATAAAATTTCTATCATTGTTTCTGCCAACCAGCTGCATGTAAAAAAGGAAAACATTTTGTTTTTATTATTTCTACCATGCCGTGGCAATAAACATTTTTCATATGAAGAAAATTCAACGTGTAAATATTAAAATGTCGTTGATCTCTTTCTTTGTGTTTTGGCCTCAGAAGGCCAAAATAGTAAAACGCATTTTCTTTTCAAGTCTACTTTTTCTCCTCACTTTTTTCCGATCATAATTCTTGATTTTATTGTTTACAGAAAACGAGAGTAAATTTTGTTGAAAATAAATAACAATAAGAGTTCAATATTTTTTGTGTGGGAAAAGCTGAGCGGTCATTGGTCATAGTCACGTTAAACGTAGATGTATGTACGTATGTACGCTAATACGTATTTACTTATTAATTTTTTTACCCTCCACCATAGTATGGAGGGTACATTAAGTTTGTTTTTCGGTTTGTAACTCATCGAACTATCGCCAATGCTTTTCACATGTATGTTGTCACTTTGGGTATACTAATATAGAAACCAGCTGATGTCATACATGTGAAAAAGCACATGGTGTGATATAGCCATAATCATTTGCGACCATATGGGTATTTCAAAGTGAGGTTTTTGATTACCTTTATTTTTTGCGGTTGTGATGCTGCTCATCGGCAAAACACATCAGTATATTTTCAGATTTTTTTTGACTAACGGTTCCAGAGATATCGCGCCTTGAAAGAGTGGAATTCTGTAAACACTTTATGCAAAGAAATACTGATAACCCTTATAATAATGGCCCAATTTGAGAAAAATATTTTTCGGTATGTTTTGTTTCAACAGCTTTTTAGTAAAAAAAAGAATTGCACAGTGATATTGTGTGCAATTTTCGCGATTTAATATTTAAAATAAATTTAAAACAATGATTGTACTCTTCGATTTTCTTGAAATTTTGTTGTATTAAACTACGACCAATTACAAAAATTTTAATTTCTATTTGGTAGTGGGATTCGAATAATTGCTATTTTTTCTTATTTTTTTTTTAAATTTGTATATACAATTTTTCTTTTTACCAGTGTGAAATATTTTTTATTTTACCAAAAAAATACAAAATTAATTTTTTTTAACAGTTGTTTTGTTGTTTTATTTAGAAATTTATCTTAAACATCTTAAAAACTGGGCCATTGGACCAATATTAAAGAAGTTATGAGTATTTCTTTGCATATAGTTTTTACAGAATTTGACTTTTTCAAGCCGCGATCTCTCTGGAACCGTTAGTCAAAAAATCTGAAAATGTACTGAAATGTTTTGCTGATGAGCAGCATCGCCATAACAAAAAATAAAGGAAATCGAAAACCTCATTTTGAGAAACTGTCCGAATTCCCTCAGAAATCCCCATATATTCTTGAACAGGACAAAATTCAAATACATAGGCAGGTCAAGTTCGAAGATGGGATATGTAGGTTCACGTTGTGGTTTAGCCTCAATATAACGATACCACCCGATTTAAAGAATTTTGAAGCATTTAGCTAAATTTTTTGACCAAATTAGCTGAAATTTGACATTTGAGATTCCCAATGACTAAAAAAACTTCTCCACTACAAATTGCCGAGATAGGTCCACATTTGGGTATAGCTCTCATATAACGGTACCTCCCGATTTAAGGTATTTTGGGGATTTTAGCTAATTTTTTTACCGAAATAGCAGTAATTTTACATTTGAAGTTCTTAGTGGTCCCATAACCTCTTCTCCAAAAACCGCCTGTATAGGTCCATTTTTGGTATAGCCCCTATAGAACGGTACCTCACAATTTTCGGTATTTTGAAGATTTTAGCTGCAATTTTTAACCGAAATAGCTTTAATTCGAAATTTGAAGTTCTCAGAGATCCCGAAACTCCAAAAATCTTCAACATAGGTCCATGTTTTGGTATATTCCCCATATAAAAGTACCAAAAAATTGAAGAAAATTTTAGGTACATTCTTATACCCTCAGCATTTATGCTAACGACGGTATATACAATTTCATACGGGCAAAATGTGCCTCATCGAAATAATGGTTTTAGACCCCAAGTATGTTTGGACGAAATCCGTTTCAGACAATTTTGAGTTGATTTAGCCATGTCCGTCCGACTGTCTGGCTGGCTGGAGCGCACGATAGCTCACGAACGGATCAACCGATTGGGTCCAAATTTGGCTTTCGTAATATTTTGACCAAACTTAGTTTAAGTTTGAAGATGGGTCAACTCCTTACGTTACCTCCCCCAAAAATGTTTAAAAATGTGCGGAAAATTTGTGCGCACGATAACTCTTGAAGGGAGTAACCGATTTGGTACATACTTTGCACATCGTGAAATTTTCACCAGACTTAGATATGGTTCCAATATGGACTCAATCGGTCTACTCCTTCGGGTACCTCCCACACAGAATTTCGGAAAAGTTCAGTTTAGGATCTGCTCTCGAATAGCTTTAATTTTTGTTGCAGCAACCTGTATTCACTGCCCCCCATACGACGGTACCAATTTTATAAGGGATAAATCCATACTTCCTGAGGAAATAGCCTGAAATTTGCAAAAAAAAAAAAACTTATGACACCGTGTGTAGTGTTTGGAGCGCAAGATAACTCTAGAACGGATCTTCCGATTCGGTCCAAAGTTTGGCCTTCGTATTAATTTGCCTAAACTTAGTTTAAGTTCGAAGAAAAACCATCTCGGTCCACTCCTTCAGGTACCTCCTCCACAAAAGCTGAACATTTTTCGGTTAAATGGTGCGCACGACAACTCTCAAAGCCAGTAACCGATTCGGTCCTTACTATTCATATCGGAATATATTTACGGGATATAGATCATGTTCGAATATGGACTATATAGGTTCACTCTTTCGAGTACCTCCCACACAATAGATTTGTTCCCGTACTTTTTAATAGTAAAAATCGCAAAAGAGAGTAATAGAGACAAATTGTTCTCACACAAAAGTTTTTTCAAAAAGTTCGGGAAAACAAAAATGGAGAAAAATGTCAAAAAAGCTGGAACAAATGTCAAAGTCGGCGTACCAGCCAATCAGACGCCGGCATCCATGTTACTATTTTTTACACGCTCAAATTTGTCGAGTAAAAAGTTTTTAAAGAGAGCATTTTTGTTTAAAGAGAAGTGAACTTTTTACAACTTTTTTTGTGTACGGGAACGGGTTTTCGGGTAAAATGTGTAAAAGTCGTAAAAATTATAAAAACTTTTTAGTTCTGGAACAAAGCTATTATTTGGGGAAAATGCAGTTTAAAGCCTGCTCTCGGATCGTTTTGTTTGTTTTTGTAGCATCTTGTATTTGCTGCCCCCATTACGACAGTACACGTTTTTCCTGGGGCAAGTCCATACTTTCTGAAAAAATGGTCCGAAAGCTGTAAAAAAACCCTTGTAGTGCTGAAGCGCACGATAGCTCTCGAACGGATTAATTTAGGCATTTTTGTTAAGAATATTTTATGGTGAAGGGTATTAAGAATTCGGCCTGACCGAACCTTATGTTTTTACTTGTTTGTATATAAGAGAGGGATAGAAATGTGAAAATTAATCAATTCAGTGTTTAGCCTTCGTTAGGGGTATTACACTTTCTACCAGAAATTTGTCGGTATATGCCCATGTCTTCATTTAGCCCCCATAGGACGGTCCCTCCAGATTTTCGGTATTTTAAAGCTTTCAGCGTCATTATCGATGAGGGTATAAAATATTGCAGAAAGGATTATCAATAAAAAAAATAATCAGATGTAAAAGTAACGCCGTTTTTACTTGTTCTCAATCATAATTTATTATATAATTTGAAATTGAAAACTTTTTCCCTAAATATTTGAGAATTTAAATTTAATGCGATTTCTTGGTAAAAATAAATGCACTACAATGTTAATGTTATCAAATGTTCGTGTCCGATTGAACTTAGAGAATGCGATACGAAGTTCCACGCGAGGACACTGACATACTCCACTAGAGTATGTTCAGATTCTTCGGTAGATATTTCGGATCCAAGCGCAAGAAATTGTGCAGAGATGCAAAAAAGAAGGTTTTTTGTTTTCAAAAAATCGACAACTCAAAATTTCCTTAAAAATTGAACTGGCTTCCAGCAAAATTTATTTTAGGAATCTCTGCACAATTTCTTGCACATGTATCCGAAAATCTACCGAATAATCTGAACATACTCTAATGGTAAGTTGATTTCGGAAAAACGTTTATTCAATTCAAATATTGAAAAAGGTCATACACAAAGCACTTTGAAAATTTTTAATTTTTTAATAATATCTTTGAATTATATTATTATATAATTCTCAGAATTAAAGAAAATTAGTGAGAAACAAATTTTATGTCAGTTTGGTTATTTCATGTGGCTCTAAAGTGTATTTTCAATAATAAATTTTCTTACAGTGACTTCAACAAATTGCCCATAATTCTGATAAATTCAAATTTTAAAATCATTTTGTGCGTGAGGTTTTTTCACTGAATCACCTTATAATTAAGATTTTATGTAGAAACTCATCACGCTATAATACGGGGATATGAGGTTGTAACAAAGTCATAACCCTAGTGAGCATAACATTGCACCACGGTGGAACTCTGTTTCTGGCATTACTGTTTCTAAAAACTTCCTACCTAAAAATTTCCCCTCTTGGTTACTATATTCATTACTTAGTAATGAGTAAAACAAGTGATTTTGCCATATAAAACTTTAAAGAAATAACCTATAATTTTTAAACTGCTGGTAATGCAGAAAGTAGCTTGTTTACATTATTTTATAATGGGTATTCGACTCATGTGACTCTCACATTTGTATACCCTCAGCATTTATGCTAACGAGGGTATATACACTTTCATGCGGGCAAAATGTGTCTCATCGAAATAATGGTTTTAGACCCCAAGTATGTTTAGACGAGATGTGTTCCAGACAATTTGGAGTCGATTTAGCCATTTCAGTCTGTCTGTCTGGCTGGTGCGCACGATAACTATCGAACGGATGAACCGATGTGGTCCAAAATTTGGCTTTCGCAATATTTTGTCCAAACTTAGTTTAAGTTCGAAGATGGATTATATCGGTCCACGATAACTCTTGAATGAAGTAACCGATTTGGTCCATGCTTTGCACATCGTGAAATTTCTACCAGGCTTAGATGAGGTTCCAATATGGACTCAATCGGTCGATTACTTCGGGTACCTCCCACACAAATTTTCAGAAAAGTTCAGTTTAGGACCTGTTCACGAATCGCTTTGATTTTTGTTGTAGCAACTTGCATTCACTGCGGTATAAGCTTCATCAGGGGCAAGTCCATACTTCCTTCCTTCCTGAGAAAATAGCCTGAAAGGTACAAAAAGTCCTATGACACCGTGGAGTGCAAGATAACCCTCGAACGGATCTGCCGATTCGATCCACAATATGGTATTTGTAATATTTTGTGCAAACTTAGTTTAAGTTCGAAGATAAACCATATCGGTCCACTCCTTCAGGTAACTCCCCCACAAAAGTTCAAAAATGTTCGAAAAAATTGTGCACACGATAACTTTTGATGGGAGTGACCGATTTGGTCCATACTTTACACATCCTAAAGTATCTATCAGATATAGATCGGGTTCTATACTTCTATACTTCTTGAGAAAACAGCCAGAAAGTTGTAAAAAACCTCTATGGCACCATATGTAGTGGCTGGAGGGCTGGAACCGAATATATTACCGAATATAGCTATATTATGTTTTTTCGCAGGCTAGTGTGATAAAAAGCCCTATCTATCGATATCCCCGCAAATTTTTGAGCTTTAATCCTATCCATACTTTTTTTGGAAAAAAGTATTTCTATCCACACAGGCTGAGGGTATATCTCTGTCGGCAAAGCCAACAGATAATTTTTACTTGTTTTTTTTTTAAGTTAACATTTCATACATTTAGAACTAGCTAATTTGGAATACGTATGAATGCAATTTTTTTGCAAAATGCCTTAGTAAACATTGTCGCTAATTTGACCCACTCTAATAACTTTCCAATTGATAATGATTCTATTGCCTTCTTTTAATTCTATACACAATTTAATAAACAGCACAAAAGGAAATCTCGCCTATTTAATTACTACGTTCTTAATAATAATTTTTACCAAACAGAGAGAAAATTTGCAAAATGCAAAAAACAATATTTGGCAACAATCCAAAATGTTTCTACAAAAGGAAAATAAATATATTACGCTGTGGAAAGCTAAAGAAAATATACGCATTTTCTTTTTTGTTTTCTTGCATTTCTAGAAATCCCCGTGATGCGCTAAATGTTATTGTTAGCTAGACAAAGGCCGCTATCGACGTGGCAGACTGTATGTCTGACGTCAAGTTTATGACAATTTTCACAAGTGATTAATGTTTTATCATTCATTGGCGTTCCTGTTTTTGCTTAATGATGATGGTGACGATGATTTCTTTGTGTGTGGTATGATGGCAATGGTACCGCTCCGACATCACCCCCAACAATGAGATGAGAAATGCTTCCGAGTAACGTGTTTTCTTTGTGGGATTTTTCCTATAATTTTGTTTGATGTTACTTATTTCTTTAGTAGTAAATCATATAATTTGCTAAAAGCGTGCCATGCTGTCACTTATTTGACAGTCATCCAAAAATTTGTTTTTTTCTTATATATTTTAGCATTTGTTTTTGAACAATAATCAAGTAGGTACTATGTTTTATCAGATGGCTGCTTAGTTAAAAGAAAAACAAAAATTGTTGCTGTTGTTACAAACAAAAAAAAAATGCAACCAGTAATTAGTTAATGCTTAAACAGTTTTAGCCATATCAGCGGCCAGACACAATATTGTACTTCCTACTTTCAGTTGTTTTAACTTGCTCTGGATATGTTTCTTTTTTTAAGTTTCGGTTTTCAGTTGTTGTTCTCTGCACATGGGTTCAAGCATTAATTTTTCCAATGCATTGTGGCATTTTGCGTTCTTTTGTTAATGAAAGAAATGCTTTTGGCAATATTCCAAAAGCAATGTGTATGATTGTACATATACTGGTATGTATGTACATGCATCTGTATGTTGATATATTTAAAGTGTAACGACCTGATTTTTATATGCCAAACTCACATGCCATGCCTATAAATTGTACAAAGCATCTTCTTAAAGACTAGCACAATTGCTTGGGTGTAAAAGCTAAGAAATTATTATAACAAAAAATTAAAGAGCACAAATGGGAGAATATGAGAGAAATCAAAGACCTTTATACACTTAAAGAAATTATGATTTATTAACTAGAAATGTAAATGTACTCGAACTTATGTGATCTGTATAATGAATGACACGAACGATAGAAATCTAACCCACATTATTTTAAGTCTTCTGTTGTTATAGGTTGGATTTACCGAACAGATTTATAGCTTTCCGTTTAAGATAAATTTAAAAGTGATGATTGAATTTCAAGGAGGAGCTTCTTGGCAATAACTTTCAATGTAAAAATTATATTTTTAATGCCTCTAAATTGGTTTATTTTGAGTTTTCAAATCAATGAGATAGTAAAAGAATAATGGTCCTAAATGAGCGTAGAATTGAACGATGGAGATGAACTATACGAATGAAAGGAACTACATAAATGCACTACCTGAACTTAATTAACGCATGAGCTGGATATAGTTCCAAAAGTTCCTTGAAACTAAACAACTCTATAAAGAAAACAAGTCAGCAAAGGCTATAGTCGGGACTGGGCATATGCTTTTCACGGATAAACATTTATTTCAGGGAGATAAAACTCAGGCTGAGATATCCGACTTGGAAATGAAATACCACAAATTGGATATTGTGAAAACTGAGCGTATTTTCTATATCTCTAGTATTTGAACACTATTGTTAAGGAAATTGAGACCAATTGTAAGAACAGAATGTCTTCTTTAATATGAATATTATTCGACCATCACCAAAATCAATAGGTTCCTCCTGTCTGAAACCCCCAAAATTTCGTATCGTGAGGATCTGCCTATGTGAATTGAAACTTTCATCTACGCGCCCACTAGTCATTTCAGTGGGTCATCGTATAACTTTGGGACCAGGTGCCCTATGGGTTTCTTGCACCTTTCGGGGTATTTTCTCAATAAGTATGGACTTGCACATGAAAAAACTTTTACCGTCGTAATTGAGGCAGCGATGCAAGTTGCTTTAACAAACATCAAAGTGATTCGAAAGCAGGTCCTAAACAGACCTTAGTCGAGATTTTGTGTGGGAGTACCCGATGGAGTGGACAAATATAGTCCATATTCGATACTAATATATGTAAGGTAGATATATTAGGATGTGTAAAGTATGGACCAAATAGGTCGCTCCCATTAAGAGTTATCGTGCGCACAACTTTTCCGAATATTTTTGAACTTTTGTGGGGGAGGTACCTGAAGAAGTGGACCGATAAGGCTTATTTTCGAACTTAAACTATGTTTTGACCAAATATTACGAAGGCCAAATTTTAGACTAAATCGGCAGATCCCTTCGAGAGTTATTTTGCGCTCAACCACTGCACACGGTGTCATAGAGGTTTTTATACCCTCAGCATTTATGCTTACGAGGGTATATACACTTTCATACGGGCAAAATGTGTCTCATGGAAATAATGGTTTTAGAACCCAAGTATTTTTGGACGAAATGTGTTTCAGACAATTTTGAACAATTTTGTCCGTCCGTCTTTCTCTCTGTCCGTCTGTCTGGCTGGCTGGTGCGCACGATAACTCTCGAACGGATCAACCGGTTCGAACCAAATTTTGGTTTTCGTAATATTTTGTCCAAACTTAGTTTAAGTTCGAAGATGAGCTATATCGGTCCATTCCTTCCTGTACCTCCCCCACAAAAGTTCGAAAATGTTCGGCAAATTTGTGCACACGATAACTCTTGAAGGGAGCAACCGATTTCGTCCATACTTTGCCCATCGCAAAATGTGTACCAGGCTTACATAAGGTTCCAATATGGACTCAATCGGTCCACTCCTTCGGGTACCTCCCACACAAAATTTCGGAAAAGTTCAGTTTAGGACCTTCAATCGAATCGCTTTTATTTTTGTTGTAGCAACTTGTATTCACTGCCCCCCATACGACGGTACAAGTTTCATCAGGCGCAAGTCCATACCATCTGAGAAAATAGCCTGAAAGTTTCAAAAAACCCTTGACACCGTGTGTAGTTGTTGGAGCGCAATATACCTCTCGAACGGATCTGTCGATTCGATCCAAAATTTGGCCTTCATAATATTTTGTCCAAACTTAGTTTAAGTTCGAAGATAAGCCATATCGGTTCACTCCTTCAGGTACCTCCCCCACAAAAGTTCAAAAATGTGCGAAAAAATTGTGCGCACGGTAACTCTTGAAGGGAGTGGCCGGATTGGTCTATACTTTACACATCCTAATATATCTACTAGATATAGATCAGGTTCAAATATGGACTGTATTTGTCCACTCCATCCGGTACCTCCCACACAAAATTTCGGATAACTTCACTTTAAGACCTGCTATCGAATCACTTTGATTTTTGTTGAAGCAACTTGCAGTCGCTGCCTGAATTACGATAGTAAACGTTTTTTTAGGGGCAAGTCCATTCTTCTTGAGCAAACAGCCCGAAGAGTGTAAAAACCCCCTATGGCACCATATGTTGTGGCTGGAGATCCACTTCCATAACGGTCAATGTCGATCCATTCCTTTTAGTATCTCCTCCGCATAACTTTTGATCTTTAATCCTAATCAACATTTTTGTAGGTTCAAATGCCCTAAATACATACGTAGCTTGGGAAAAATTGTTTCAATATACACAGGCTGAAGGTATATCTCTGTCGGCAAAGCCGACTGATACTTTTTTACTTGTTTCAGTGGCAAGTCCATACTTCTTGGAAAACAGCCCGAAAGTTGTAAAAACCCCCGATGGCATCATATGTAGTAGCTGGAGAGCACAATAACTCTCGAACTGATAAACCGATTTGGTCCAAAATTTGGCCTTCGTCATATTTGGCCCAAACCTAGTTTAACTTCTAAAATGGTCCATATCGGTCCTCTCCTTAGGATACCTCCCACAAAAGTTCAACGAAGTGCAGTGTAAGGTCTGTTCGGAGATCCTTTGAAAATGTATACCGATGATGTTCTTTGTGGTCCTGTTTACAGCCATATAATGTTTTCCGTGGACAAGTCCATGCTTCCTCGCATACTAGTCCAACAGGTGTACGATAACCCACTGAAATGACTAGTGGGCGCGATATCTATCGAAAAGATATGACTCTCAAAATAAGATGCACTTCCGTTATGCACTATGTCGGTCCATTCCCACCTCCGCAAAACTTTTGCACTTTAATCCTAATCCACATTTTAGTCGGCAAGTTCATATGTCCAAAAAGTACAACAAAATTCTGAAAAGACCCTAAATACATTCGATCTGTCCCTAGATGAAAGTTTCAATTCACATAGGCTGAGGGTATATCTCTGCCGGCAAAGCCGACTGATACTTTTTTCCTTGTTGAACTTGCAATTACAAGCTTGAATAAAACAAATAAATTGTTGGAACAAAAATATATATTGTTGTTCCAACAAAAGCGAAAAATATTTTTTCTCTGCGTTTATGTGGTTGGAGGTTGTAACTCCCAGGGATATTTTTTTCACATATTCGAGGCATTTTCAGTTGCGGTTATGCTGTACTCTACTTTTGAGCTCTTGCATACGTTTAGTGCTACAGACGGCGGTCATTATTAATCGAATTTTTGATGATATCTTTCGAGGTCAGAATCTTCGCTCGATACATGAGACACAGCTTTCCAGCAAGTACGTATCTGACATGAATGAGGGTGGGGTGGTAACTCCCAGGAATCTTGTCGTTCACATATGCCGGCGCATTTTCAGTTGCGGTTATGCTGTACTCTACTTTTGAGCTCTTGTAAACGTTTAATGCTATTTTTGAGAAAAATGCATCGTGTTGTTCACCTCTTCTTTGCGATTCTTTGCAGTTAGAAATTTTGTGACTATTCTGTCAAGAAATTTCAATTTTTAACCTGCTTAATAGAGTTAACCTCTACAATCAGGATAATCTCTTTGATAATGTCGCTTTTCTAGCGGATATCAAACGGAACTCATCCGCATGGAAACCCTGCCATTTTGACGGCAGTTACCTCTGCTGGATCAGATGGCATATCAATACTATTCTTTAACTGTGATCCAATGAATTTCAGAAGGCTATTCAATATTAAGACGTATGCGGTTGATCGTGGCTGGGATATACATATGTATGTATATAATGCCAGAATCGTTTGTATATTTCTTCACAGTGTACGATGGGAAATAATGCTTTTAAGAAGCTTTTTTCTCTTCTAAATCTCTTATATTTTGCAAAATTTATTTTGCGAAAACTAAAAAAATACAGCAAAAGAGAGGGTCCCCATTTGCATGGCCGGTTCATTTCTGCTAACCAAATCATTGTTAAATATTTTGCAGTGCGTTTTAAATCGTGAAAGAGAAAAGAGTTCGTGCAGAAGAATATATTTAAAAACAGTAACAAGAAATTAATTTTATTTTCTCAAAAGAGAATTCTAGAAAGAAGTGCGATAAAGATGGCCCAAAATACGAAATTAGATTGGTTTGAAGGTTTGCTAATGGAAAATAAAAGCAAAAAAGAATAAGAGAACTTGTTTTAGGGGTTCACATTTAGAATAAATATTTGGGTTTTATGAGAGGATTCAACAGTGGTGAAATAAATAGCAATAAACATCTATATATTAAATTTATTTAAAACCAAATCAAACACTAATGTTATATTCTATTTATTTTTATCATTCGAAGTGTGAATGGAAATTTTGAAATAGAAATTAAATCATTCGAATTTTGAATCGAATAATGAATAATAAATATTTTAAATGAAAACTGGATTTCTCGAATTACAAACGAAATATTTCGAATTACAAATGAATTGTTACGAAATGCCTTAATCATAAAGATGGAGTTTCTACTCATGCTACAAAATAATTTTATAGTGCTCTTCAGACACAAGAGTTATGACAATTTTTCAGCTGTTGAAATAACACAAGTTTATAAAAATAATTTGGCGGTTCAAATTTCGTAGTCTACTTAAACTCTAGATGTTTAATATGGAAGAATGGAAAAAACAACTGGCAAGATCTCAATGAAGAACAGTCGAAAAATTTGATGCTAACTGGTAAATTAAAAAAAAAATCAATTACTAAATTAATTTTAGGAGAGTTGGCGTTTTTTTATTTGGGATGACGACTTCAATTGTGTTTTTCAAAATAGTCAGGCTTAATCCCATAATCGTTGTTTTAATATTTTATTAAAACCACTTTAATTTGTTAGTGGGAAAAAATTAATTTTATAATTTTTCTACATAAGTACATACGTATGCTACAATATTCTTCACAACTATGCGTTATCTCTCAATACGAAATTATGTTGTTTGGAGAATGTTCTCTCTATCTCTCTTCTAAAACCATATGAAAAAAATATTTATTTTCAAATTCCCCTCACTTTTAGTTTTTTGTTGAGTGGGAAAGTGATCGCATGCATGTGTCGTTCTTGAACCCCTAAAAATAAGATAAAAACAGATCAATTGAATTTTTGTTAACATTGTGGTTGGTGGTGTAAATATTATTTAGGTGTTCTAAAAAAATACATAAAAATGGCTCATCAGGTGGTTAAAGTTGTAGAACGTTGCGACAATGCTAACGAAACGCAAAATCTAGGTAAAGTATGATTAATTAAAATAATAATTATTTTTTAGATATTTTGTATAATAAATACAAAAGTATAATTCTAAAAGCCCTATATATGACAGAAATGAAATCTATTTTTATGTTGACGTTATATGTGTATATATGAATGGGCATATCTTCATACATACATATTAACGTATGAATATTTATGTATATATGTATGTATCAATATAAGTTTGCAAAAATTTTCACGCTGTGAGAATGAGAGACATAAAGTGCTGTCAATAGAGTTGCCAAATTTGTTTGGATACAATGTATTTGAAAATGTTATAAAACTATCTAATTCAATCATTAAATTATTGCGTTTATTTCAAATTTAAGAAGAAATTTCTTTTTATCCGATCACTATCTCACCGAAGAATATCAACTCCTCGTGAGTTTTCTCACTTTCTCCTTTAAGTTGAAGCGGCAGAAAAACAAAACTCACTACATTCATAATCAGCCTGAATACTTCTCGCCGGGATATGCAACCATTACCGTGGTTAGCAGATTAATTTACGTAGGATATACTAAGAAGAACTATCAATGGCATTGATCTTGGGAAATTTTCCTCCTTTCAAGGTGATGTGAATGAGATGAACAAAACGTTAATAAATATGCAGCCTCTTAAGGCCAACACATTTTCTGATACACTAGAGCCTCGACTTGCGACCAGAGAAACGAAACACACAAAAACAAATTTTAATACCCCAAATGAAGACCAAAAAATCTCAGCAATTTCGGTGGAATATTGAGGCCACAACCTTCAAATACCGGAAATAGGGAGCTGCTTCTATGGGGGCTATAGGAAGGCATGGACCTATACCGAAAAATTGCATATGGAACATTTAATACCCCAACTGAAGACCAAATACCAAATTTCACTATTTTGGTGGATCATTGTGGCCACAACCTTCAAAATACCGAAAATCGGGAGGTACCGTTCTAAGGGGGCTATATGAAGGCGTTGACCTATACCGACAAATTTCTGGGGAAAGTTGTAACCCCCAACGAAGACTAAGTACCAAATTTCAGCCATTTCGGTGTGATAATGAGGCTAAAACCTTCAAAATACTGAAAATCGGGTGGTACCGTTCTATGGGGACTAAATCTGAACGTGGACCGATATAGCCCATTTGCAATACCAAACATCCTAGGCGTAAAAGAAACTTATATACCAAATTACGGGGCATATGTCCATACGGGTCTTCAACATACTCAAGAAAGTCTCTCATTACAAAAAAGAATATTCTACCTCCCAAGCCTTAGTCCTATATTTTCATTAGATATATTCCATATATAAACCCGATCTATATCTGGAAGGAATAATACGGTGTGGAAAGTTTGGACCAAATCGATTACTCCCTTCGAGAGTTATCGTTCACACTATTTGACAGAAAATATTTGAACTTCTGTGGGAGAGATACCTGAAGGAGTAGGTATCTTATCGGTCTGAAACGAATTTCGTCCAAACATACTTGGGGTCTAAAACTATTATTTCGCTGAGGCACATTTTTGGTCGTATCAAAGTGTATATACCCTAGTTAGCCTAAAGGCTTAGATATAAAAAGTTAAAACCATGTTTAAACTGTAGCGACACCTCCGGCTCCATTGGCTGAGGTTAGCTCGCGGTGTCCAGAATTCATCACAGAAATTTATTTGTTTCAATGACAGGAGTAAAGAGAGTTAGAGTTATAAGGGTAGATTAACCTGGTTTATTGGAAATTATGATAAGATCTAGATCCCCGTTCTCCTGTGACGTGGCTTACGACAACTCACGGCCACAGTTGTAGGTGTTGGTAGCGTGGATACTCACCTAGTTTAGATTTGCCGAGGGTTATGCACGGGCCGCCCGGCCTCCATTCTCCTGTGACGCGGCTTACGACAACTCACGGTCACGAATTTCATCCAAACATACTTGGGGTCTAAAACTATTATTTCGCTCAGGCACATTTTTGGTCGTATCAAAGTGTATATACCCTAGTTAGCCTAAAGGCTTAGATATAAAAAGTTAAAACAATGTTTAAACTGTAGCGACACCTCCGGCTCCATTGGCTGAGGTTAGCTCGCGGTGTCCAGAATTCATCACAGAAATTTATTTGTTTCAATGACAGGAGTAAAGAGAGTTAGAGTTATAGGGGTAGATTAACCTGGTTTATTGGAAATTATGATAAGATCTAGGTGTAGGTGTTGGTCGCGTGGATACTCACCTAGTTTAGATTTGCCGATGGTTCTGCACGGGCCGCCGGGTCTCCGTTCTCCTGTGACGCGGTTTACGACAAATCATGGTTACAGTCCTATATGTAGGTGAAGGTGGCGTGGGAAACTGATCTAGTTGGTATTTGTTGAGGGTTCTGCGCGGGCCGCCGGGTCTCCGTTCTCCTGTGACGCGGCTTACGACAAATCATGGTCACAGTCCTAGATTTAGATGGAGGTGGCTTGGAAAACTCACCTTCGTTGTCTTGTACAAGGGTACTCAAGGTTTCCTTGCAACGGTGGCTACTCACTACTCACCGGGTCTCGGATTGTACTAAGGAGGTAACTTAAGGAAAACTCGCCTTCTTTGTCGTGGTTTGGGGCTCCAGTTTTTCTTGTGATGGTGGCTAATGAAAACTCACTAGCGCTCGGGAGGTTCTAAGAAGACGGCTTACGGAAACTCGACTTATACGCCGTTCACACTCAGTCCCCACAAATTGTCTGTCGGTTCACTTCACTTTCCACTCTACTCACCTGGGTTTTCTCTGGTTTCTCGTTGTTAATTGTTTACAGGGTTGCGCACTTACTGATCCCTCCTATAGGCCCGCCACTACTTTTTATAGGGCCACCAGACGCCAGTTGCAACATAACGTCCTGAAGTCTACCATACAAGTTGTTGCTTCTTGTTTACAAGTCTTACCTGTTTACAAGTCCTACTTGTTTTTCAGGTCCGACGTACCCAAGAGTCGAAGCACGCTAGTTATTGCTGTTTGTTTACAAGTCCAACTTGTTTACGAGTCCGGCGTACCCAAAGTCAAAGCACACGAGTTGTTGCTACTTGTATTTCAAGGCCGACGTACCCAAGAGTCGAAGCACGCGAGTTGTTGCTTGTTTACATCAATGCCTATGGATACCCATAAGCATGCGCGTTTGGTAGGATATTGTTGACACCTATTCAGCTGTTGAGGCGATCGGTGTAAAGCTTGGTGTCGCTGCTAGGACAACTGTAAGTTGTTTTGCAATTTAATCGACGACACCGAGAACCTACCCAGGCAACATAAAACACAATGTATTTATTGAATTCAAAATAACAATGTATAATTCACTTATATTTAGTTTTACTTTACATACAATTAGAGATCTCAAATTGTGAACCGGAAACGAGAATCCTAGCAAAAATTTGGAAGCACAGGCGCCAAATTACCCGTTACAAAATAATGTAAACAAGCTACCATCTGCATTAACAATAGGCTAAAAAGTAAATGGTTATTACTCTAATCTTCTATAAACCACTTATTTTTCTAATTAATAAGTGTGTGTGAATGACTACAAAACCGAGATCTTTGATTTCAATAAAATACAACATGTTTCATCAGAGCATTTGAATTTGCATACATGGTGACAGTATGGCTAAAAAACTCATGTCGTCGGTTAACATAATCAATATCTTATATTCACATATATTCGTCATTGTACTGCACCATTTATCAATCTGAACAAATTGATTTCTGTTCTGAACATTTCATGATTTTAAAAATTATGCAGCAATATTTTATGATCTACCTAATCAAATACTCTCCTTAAGTCAAAAACCGCAACAACCCCATATAAAGGATATTGTTAGTTAATTTTTGCATATTGCAATATGCTCGATATGACTGCCATTGCAGGTTTCACTAGGTATAAGAGTCAATTTAATTGAACTTTAAATATAATTGGCGAGCACTATTATATGGGATTTTTGTCCCCTTTTCCATTCTGTATTTTAATGGAAATTTTATTTTTTTCTTGTTTTTATATTAAGCTATGTACAACATGTTATTTGCACATTTTACAACTTAGTATATATTGCATCTGTTCTGTATATAAATATTTTAAATAGTATTTTTTTTTTTTGCATTATTTGTTTTGCAGATTTATCCGAATGTGAGTTGATGCAAATACCTGATGCTGTCTATCATTTGATGCGCAACACAGAATTGAAAACTTGTGATCTCAGTGGCAATGTGATTAAGAAGATTTCACCAAAATTTGCTTTGAAGTTCACTTTAATAACAGGTATGTTTTTTACAATACTTCTATTTAACACTCTATATTATAATCCCTATATTTTCATTTCAGAGTTAAATTTATCACACAATCATTTGAGTAAATTACCCGATGAATTGGCAGATTTAAATAATTTGGCCAAATTGAATATATCACATAATTCATTTATTGTGTTACCACCGGTGGTATTTAAAATTCCTAAGCTGCGAGAATTGGATGCCAGTCATAATGCCATAATCGGTAAGATACAAAAATAATTGAGATTTACAAGGAATTTTAATTCGCTAATATTTTATTTTGTTTATATTTTACAGAAATCGATACCGATGAAATTATAACCAGTGATAATTTAGAAGTGGTCGATCTGCGTCACAACCCTTTGGGACGTACATGCCATCGTCGGCTGAAAAATATTCAGACACCTTTCCGTTTGGAAATATCTGAATTGAATGAAGATGAAGACTGGTAATATGTAACAACAGAAAGATACATACGAAGTGTATATATGTAGATATTGTCAATGACAATGACATTTATTACAAACAAACAAAAAGAAATATCTCAATGTTAAGGAGGCATTATTATTTAGAAAACACATAAATACACACACCTACGCACCTAAATACTTAATATACTCGTTACACTTTTTACACAATACTAATCTTCATACAAAAATTCATTAAAACACCTCAAAATTATAATTTGTTTTAGATATTTAAGCTGCCTAGATTTAAGAAATTAAAGAAAAAACTGTTTAGTTTCCATAACAAATGGAAATTAAACACTTTTTAAAAACGAAACACTTGCCCATACAGAATTGTTGAAAAACAAACAAAAAACGTTCAGAAGAAATTGTGTGGTTAATGGGGGAAATTATAGCGCCATAAATATATAGAAACCCATATTGTGTCAAAGGCTTTAAAAACAATCTTAGTTCGAGATTCCAGAAATAATCTTACACAAATTACTTTTAGGTCGTCCTGGAATTTTTCTTGGCTCGAACACTGTGATATATTTTTTTTTTAAACTTTGGTTCTATAAAATTATTTTTCCTAATTATCGATCTATTAGTCCCGCCAATATAGACCCAATAGTACTGACCAAGTGACATAAACTCTTACAAAATTTAATAGTACGTTTATATATAACCGGATTTAACAAACCCACTGGGTTTCAAATGTCAATTCCATTGGTTATATTTCAAATAAATCCTCATTCAGAAGGTTAACCCTGCAAAAGGCTATAATATAAATATGGCTTAATTCCCATTGAAAAATTATTCGAATCAGTAGTGCGATTTTTTAACTCATTTTACCGATAAAAATCTGTAAAATTAAAAGAAAGGGTGTATACTCTTTGACACGACCAAAAACGTGCCTCATCGAAATAACGGTTTTAGACCCCAAGTATGTTTGGACGAAATTCGTTTCAGAATATTTGGAGTCGATTTAGCCATGTCCTTCCGTCTGTCTGGCTGGTGAGCACGATAACTCTCGAACTGATCAACCGATTCGAACCAAATTTTGGGTATCGTAATATTTTGTCCAAACTTAGAATAAGTTGGAAGATGGGCCATATCGGTCCACCCCTTCGGGTACCTCCCCACAATAGTTCAAAATTTTTCTGTAAAATGGTGTAAACGATAACTCTTGAAGGGACCAATTGGTTTGGTCCAAACTTTGCACATCGGTATATCGGTCCACTCCTTCGGGTATCTCCCACACAAAATTCGAATAAGGTGAATTTTAAGAGCACCTCTCGGATCGTTGTAGTTTGTCCTTGCGGCTCCCTCTTGCGCAAGTCCATACTTCTTGAGATATTACCATAAAATCTCCATGAAACCCTGACGGCACCAACCAAAATGGCAAATCCGCAAGATAATTTTCGCAGGGAGTTTCTGATTGGTACAGACTTTACACATCATATTATTTCATCCAGCCATGTATCAGGTTAGAATATGGACTATATCGTTCCACTCCATCGGGTACCTCCCACACAAAATTCGGAAAAAGTGAAGTTTAAGAGCTCCTCTCGCATCGTTTTGATTCTTTTTTCAGTAGGTTGTTCTAGCGGCCTCATTTACAACGGTACAATATTTTTCCGGAGTAAGTCAATACTTCCTGAAATAGTGGCCCACAAGCTCCAAACCCCTGTCGGCACATATGGCTATTCAGCAAGATAACTTTAACACTTTTTCAAAAATTGTTTCCAAACTCTTTTTTTGGTCAGTGGCTGTGGGTATATCTCCGTCAGCACAGCTGACTGATACTTTGTTACTTATTTTGTAATCACAAAGACATGGTACTTTAACATTTTTAGTAAGAATATCACTAAGAATTTTATTTCGAGCCGAATTAGAATTATTTTTGATCAAATTTGTTTAGGTCTTCAAAATATCTCTTTAAAAAACAATTCCTTATTAAGGGTTGCGATTCCTGAGTCATGACTATTTTAAGAGTCACATTATATACGATAAGTGTAATTTTATTGTATATTTTGGACTAGCCGATTTCAGGGAATATCAAATTAAAAAAAGCATTAACCTCATAAATCCACAATTTCTTCACATATATCTTATTGTACTACAAAGTATTGTATACGTGTTTTGTAAATTTATTTAATTACGAATAGAAATAAGACTAAAAGATCAAAAAAACTCAAAAAAAAACAAACGAAACAAAGAAACAAAATGTATCCAAAGATAAATTACTAACCTATTTTTGTACTTACAATGTCCCAGAATACGAAAAAAAGAACTCATCATATGAGATTATCTCCTATTATTATTTTAATTCAATATTTTCTCTTATTAGTTTTTTTTTTCCTTTACAATGAACTGTGATTGTCATCTGATTAGCAAACATTTGATTTATTTCTTTTGTATAATTTTAATCATGTATGTATATATTTTTTATACACATTTATTTGTGTTTAATTATTTTCAAATAGCGAGAAAGGAACCAAGGATCTGTAATTGACAATTATTTGTTTATGTATGTTACAATTTAGAACAAAACCTATACATAACTAGTCACCACTATGGATCTTAAGTATTTTTGCTATACTGCCTCTCCTCAGAATTGTACTTTATATAAATATAAATTAAGTTTTACTGTTACTATTTTTTATTTCTTTAGTTGATTTTTTTTTTGTTATTTTTTATTTATTTTTTAATTATTATTTGTTTTGTTTAAACTACGTAAATATATTAAATAAATTATTATTTTAATTCTTTCGTATGAAAGAAAATGACAATCAAATTAAATTGGAGTTTTATTGACAAGCAAATTAGCAAATAAACTTTTTAAGCCTCCATCATAAGGGACAAATAAAGCCATCGAAAATAACTGAAATCGGGTAGTATCCTTTATATAGATTTGGACTAATGCGTTTGATTTTGTAGGTAAATTTGCTCATCATTAACAATCCTAAATAACTGAAATATGGAAACACCGTTATAGTCGGTGGCTGTATCAAAACGTGGAAATGTACAGACAAATTATGGGGAAAATTTATTACAGCCCTAAAGAAGACTAAATATTAAATTCCAGAATTTTTTGTCGGATACCCTGAAAAAAACGATAATCGGGATGTACCGTTTGTGGTCCAAATATCTGTGGAAAAGTGTTGAAGGCCCAAAGAAGACTCAATAACAATCTTCAGCAATTTCGGTTTGATAATGAGGAAAGAAAAGAAACTGTGGATGATAAGGAATATCGATCACCAAATCTTCAAATATTTCTTCTTATTTTACGATTTATATCAAATAATAACACGATGGATTTGACTATAATTATTAGGTTTTTGTAGTCTTATGGGTCGATTCCGTATTGCGGGACGAGTCGTGTCGCTTTGCCAGATGCGATTTTTACATTACTTATAGCAAAAGTCGCCCGACTACGTCAAATTCTGTCGCCATAAAGTTCATTTTCGGTCGACAACAAATTAGCTGTCGCCGTGCATATTTACGAGTGAATAAAAACGAAAAATTAAAACATTTTCATTTTCATGTCATTTACATTTTCATTTATTTTAAGTGAATTTGTTTAAAAAAAAGAATATATAAAATAGTGAAAATATTAAGAAATTTCAGCAGTAATGTTTCAAACGGAGGCTTCCAAAATAAGTCCTCGCGATAAAAGAGCTACGGCAAATGTCATTAAACTAAATCGTAGAAACTTCGAGGTATAGCCATAAAGTGGTCTGCAAATGAAAAGGTTATAATTTCTATAAAGTAAATAAAAGATTAAGCCGTTATTTCGATATAAACTTGATAATTTATATAATTTTTTAGGTCAAGGAAAAGCCATTGCTTACAGCTCTTAAAATGAAATAAACGCCTATTATGTACTACGTCAATGGGCAGCATCATCTTTAGCGACGAATCCAAGTTTGATATATGTATGTTTTGGTGATGTAAGAAAATGGGTAGTACGTAAAAGCGCTGAGGCATACAATAAAAACTGCTTAATACGTACAGTAAAGTTTTCAACTAGCGTTATGTTATAGGGATGTATGTCTTCAAAAGGTGTTGGTCAGCTCCATTAAATAGATGGAATCGTAAATGCAGAAAAATATATAAAAATCCCGGAAGAAAATCTGATAACATCTGTATCGTAATTAGCAGACTATGCTACGTTAAGTATATCTCCTCTATCACCAAAAAATGGTTCCACTGATCTTATAATTTTAGAAAAATATTCCTTTTGTTTACAATTTGTTCTGATATTTTTTTCTCATTTATTCAAATCAAATCAAAAAAGCCTCCGCTACATCGCCGATAACTTGTTATCGGCCATTATTTTCTATCGCTTTACGTAATATAAATTTTAAATTTTGTCGCAGAGACGACTGGCAACGCGACACGACTCGTGTCGCAATACGGAATCGACCCATTAATGTATATACCAAAACTAGTTGAAAGTTTTACCTTGTTCTTTCTTAAATATTTTTTTTGGAAAAAAAAAGTTATTTTTCTGTTCGAAAAATCGAATGCCAGGTACGAAATTGGTTAATAGACCACAAATACAGCGAAAAGCCCACACAAGATATGTATGTTCTTTTACTCAAAATTGTTACATATTGTTCCCTGATGTTGTTAGTTTACTCTACATTACAATGCAAAAGATCTTAGCCGCTTTCAAGAAGTTACTGGATTTGTACAAATTGTTGAGTAAACGAACACACCTAATGTATGAACAATTTCAACATAATCCCCATGGATTGTAGTTGTAGAACGTAATACCGATTATTTAAGAGTTATAGTGAACAGCCGAATATAATACAAGATGAATATAATCCAATATGGCAACATTTTTTATTAATTTAGGAACGACACAATCCATCAGATGTGTTCTTCGTTTATTAGACACAAACCATTGTATTGGTTAAGGTTGACAGATAGATGGCAGGTCGGCATCATATATTCAATGTGTAGAGGAAGACTGACTATTTTAACCCACATTTTGCCACTTTCCTTTTTAAAGGCAACTTCCCTTGAAAAAGGCAAAAGGTCGCCGTTATTAAGTTTTAATTCAAACATTTACACGTATTTTAATTGCAATTTTAACACCTTAAAAGTTATGATTTTCCTAAATGTTATATGTTTATTTCAGCTAAAGCTCATATTTCTTTGTTTCAAATATTTGAAGAAGAACAAACAGTGAGTAATGAAATTGATAACGTCGGTGGGAATGCAGATAAGACTATAATCCACCATATCCAGTGGAGAACAAGAAACGACCGTGGACTCTGTGTATGTAATCAGGTCAATAAAGGAGACCAGAAAATTTAACAATATGAGAAATTTTCTGCATCCTCCTAAATCAGATGACCACACATTTAAGTCGAAGTAAGTAAATTTTGATAGAATATTTGTTTTCAGGAAGTAATTAACCGTATTAAGTTCCAGTCATAAGGAAATATGTGTTTCTTACTATTGCGGATAAAATAAATTTAAATGTTTAATCGTATAACGAAGGACAATTTTTATACCCTACACCACTATGTGGGGAGGGTATTATATGTTGGTTTTGGCCAAAAAGTTTGTAACGCATCGAAATAATGGTCGTAGACCCACACTTATATATACCAAAATGAATGTCTCGACGAACTGAGTCGATCTGGCTAGGTGTGTCCGTCTGTCCATTTTGATCGGATCGTCACCAAATTTTAGGTGTTGATGAGGATCCCGCAGGGGAAGAAGCCTGTTGATCTTGTTGATGGTCGGACAATATTCAGGGTCCGAATGGGTCGGAATGGGCAAAAAAATAATTTGGAGAAAAAAAAAGTCACAGTTTTATTTCAAAGCGAATATCTCCGCATCTATAGGGGATATATCAAAAGCAAAACCTGTTAAGGAAGTAGAAAATATCATCTTTACAACTTTGTAAAGTAGGTTGTCGTAGGTGGTCAAATAACCAGGGTTCGAAGACAAACAGTATCTTAACATAAGGTACTTCACATGTTTTATAAATACTAAAATATTTATAAAGTTTATGTACACGCACATAAACTTTAAAAATCCATTTTAGCGTGTATGTACACGATTAGGTACCTTTAGAAAAAAGCGGTGGTAGGGTACACTTACATTTGTTTGGTTAATAACACTGTGAACCGAAATTTTGGGTCTTAGATAATTCCTTTTGGGGATGAAAGCCGTAGGTAAGTATATTAAGAATCCCGAAGGAAAGCATCGCCGTGAGTCGAACTTCCGAGTTATGGCGTCATGAAGTTTCTGCTGAAGACCCTGTAAGGCATATGAAATTAGCTTTATATCTTTGTTAGCTGTTGTTTTAGCTTATTTATGAGATGACATGTCTTCAGGCATATCGAATGAGGATTATTTTCGTAGAGCATTTCGACCTTCTGACTCGCTTCCTTCAATGTTCTTTTCGTTTCTTATTTTAAGAACCGCTATAAAAGTACCACAAGATGACATTTTTCAGCATCGAAATGTTCTGTAAAAATATCGCTCAGAAAATTTTAGGTACGACTCTCATTGACAACTAATCGATATTGTCGCGTTTTCTTATTGTCCGACATTTTACATGTATTCCAATGGGTAATTAGAGTTATTCTTAATATTTATTTTAGCAAAGTCAAGAAGGCATCGAAGAACAGTTGGAAGTAATTGTTTTCGTATCAACTTCATCTTGCACAAATATAATAATTGTCGTTTTTTTGATTTCAGAATAAAAATTAATTCTAAACCATTATCGGAATTTTTGCTATAGAAAAGAAGGTGAAAGTATTTATATAAGTAACAACTTCTTCGCACCCTAAAAACATAAAGCACCTGTTCATTTTAGTCATAACAAGTGTATAAGTTAGATACTTTGTCCCTCAACTTCCCCTGCTCGATCAATCACGGATGCTGATTGGCGCACTGGCATCTCCTCTACAATTCCCTCTGCGGATACCGTAGTGTGCGGATCGCCGCTGGGCATCGGTTGTTGACGGTTTGCTCACTTTGTTACACTCTTAATCTCACTGGAATAATTGTAATTGTATTAGTATATGACATGGGATCCTCTGCGATCACTTAGAACCTCTGCGTTCACTTGTCATTAGTCATTTGTTGAAGAATAACGTCTACGCGTTATTACTAAAAGGCCTCTGTCGCCACTACCACCGATTACAAAAGGTAATCTATTTTGTTGTATGAAAAGAGTCACAAATAAACTTCCAGCATATTATTATATTTAAATTGATACTGCTTGTGTTTTTATTTCTTTGATTCTTTTCTCCCTCCAATGCTCATCAAACGGTAACTGAGCTATCGAAGAAACCTATGGATTTCCCCTCCCTCACCTAAACAACACGTAAAAAAGTATCAGTCGGCTTTGCCGACAGAGATATACCCTCAGCCTGTGTGGATTGAAATACTGTTGTTCAAAAAAAAAAAAAAAAAAAAAAAAAAAATATGGGCGTATGAACCGACAGAAATATGGATTGGATTAAAGCTCAAAAATTTTCGGGGGGTATCGATAGATATGGCTTTTGTACCATACTAGCCTACGAAAAGCATAATATCGGACCACTTGGAAAACCTTCGGTAAAATGTCCAAAGGATTCTCGAACAGACCCTTAACTGCACAAATATGTTGAACATTTGTATGAGTGGTACCCAAGGATTAGACCGATAGGGCCCAAATTTGAACATAAACTAAGCTTGGACGAAATATTTCGAGATCGAAAATTTGGACCAAATCGGTTGCTACGTTTACGCTTATCATTTTAGCGAATATTTTCGAACTTTTGCGGGAGAGGTACCGGAAGCAGTGGACCTATAAGCACTACCTTCGAATTTATTTATTTATTTATTGAAACATTTCATCTAATATTCGAAGAATTATTACTATATCCAACGTGTGGACAAACGCAGTATTCGGTTCGAGCTCTACAACCACTAAATATGGTGCCATAGGGGTTTTTTACAACTTTCGGTCTGTTTTCTCAAGATGTATAGACTTGCCCCTGAAATTGAGGCAGAGAATGCAAGATGCTTCCACAAAAATCAAGTGATTCGAGAGATTTGAGTCTTAAAGTGAATTTATCCAAAATTTTGTGTGGGAGGTACCCGAAGGTGTGAAAAAAAACAAATGAAGTCAATTTTCGAACCTGATCTATATCTGGTAAATATATTATGATGTGTAAAGTTTGGACAAAAACGATCACTCGCATCCAGAGTTATCGTGCGTAAAATTTTTCCGAACATTTTTGAACTTTTTTGGGGGAGATACCTGAAGGAGTGGACCGATATGGCTTATCTTCGAACTTAAACTAAGTTTGCACAAAATATTACGAATTCCACATTTTGGACCGAATCGGTAGATCCGTTCGAGTGTTATCTTGCGCTCCAACCACTACACTCGGTGTCATAGGTTTTTTTTGCAACATTAAGGCTATTTTCTCAGGGAGTGGACTTGTACCGTCGTATGGGGGAAAGTGAATACAAGTTGATACAACAAAAATCAAAGCGATTCGAGAGCAGGTCCTAAACTGAACTTTTCCGAAATTTTGTGTGAGAGGTACCCGAAGGTGTGGACCGATTGAGTCCATATTGGAACTTCATCTAAGTCTGGTAGGAATTTCACGATATGCAAAATATGGACGAAATCCGTTACTCCTTTCAGGAGTTATCGTGTGCACAAATTTTCCGAACATTTTCGAACTTTTGTGGGGGAGGTACCGGAAGGAGTGGACCGATATTACCCATCTTCGAACTTAAATTAAGTTTAGACAAAATATTACGAAAGCCAAATTTTGGACCGAATCGGTTGATCCGTTCGAGAGTTATCGTGCGCTCCAGCCAGACAGACCCGTATGAAAGTGTATATCACGAATATTGTCAATTATTTCATATTCCATTTCAGAAAAAAAGGATACATTTTTTTCGCGCTACATCAACGAGTTTTGATATGTAGGTTAAGAAAAAAATTCCCAGTACGAATCTGGTCGCGAGCCAATTTTTGGTTGTTGCGGACAAAAGTTATGGCGCTTTTATTTCGCTTTCTAAGAAAGAAAATATTATAAAAACGCTAATTATTTTAATGAGCACTATTGTTACAAAAAAGTTCTCTCGAAGTGACTTCAGCGAGTAGATTGCATAATACCTGTAAAATGTTACACAGAATTCGCGGAATGTAGACAAAATTGATAAATTATTGAATATAAGTAAACTTTTTTCAAAATTAAGGCCCATTTAGTGGTCATAAAATTACATAAAATTTTGTTGTGGATCGAAACTTCACGGCGAATCAAGTGAGACTACAATCATATTTTGGTCAAAAAAATAATTTTTTGTTTGAAAAAATATTTTTTCACATGCATTATTTAGTAGAAAATATTGTAAAAATTTATAGGAATACTTCCTTCATTTTGCTTAAATCTCCCAATAAAATAGACGGATTTTGCTTTATTGACATTCATATTAAAGCGTTCCCATTAGGGAAGGTAACTGGGTTGATGAGGATATATCTCGAAGCTTCTGAAATGGAAATAGAGGTCAAATAACCCATTTTAATTTATATGCATTTTAAAATACGTGTAAATCGCGTAAATATCAAAATCATTTTGTCCGCATCTGATTTTCATGTACAGCAAGACCATATCTATTAAGTTGTATATATTTTTCGAAATATAATTTGGACTCTAAGATGTAGCATCGGCTGCATCCTAGCATTAAAAAACCTATAAAATATCGCTAATTTGCGCAAAGTGCATACAATTTTTGTCCGCATCCGATTTCAGTGACTACCATGAAAATCTACTTCGATATATATCTATTTCAAGGCGATCAATCAAGAACCGTGGATGTAGCATCACACACTATTTTTTGGGATAAAATGAATGTAGCTTCCTTATCAGTGAAGTTTTCAAATCTCTGTTTCCGCTAAAACGAAGATGCTGCACTAGTTTTTTCATTGCAGTGGAAACGATCCGCAGAAAACGCGATAAAATATGCGATTTTTTCAAAAATAATTTTAAGTGATTTTTCTTCTTTGGAATTTCTCGTAACTCGCGTTTTAGTAGATGGATTTTCACGGGGAATGATTTATTGGATGCGGAACGTAAAAAACTAAAATGTGCAATGGAGTACGAGGTATTCTAGAGACAATTGCAAATATAAGACCCGAAAAATATGATTTTTAGAAAAACGTTCACTCAAAATTTCTGCATTTGAATGCAGATTTTTATGAAGCTGTACAGACTACATTCACAATATACGTACCAAATAACTCAGAATCGCAAGTACTACAATCCTATATATGATTTTTTGAAAAACCTGTTTGCGGAACGAAATTAGAAGAAAACTTCAAAAAACACTTAAAATCTGGCTTCAAAATGTCAGCATCATTTAATGGTAGACGCAGATCAAATTTTGAGAAGTTATACACTAGTAAGATGATCCTTATTTAGTTTGCTTCTACTTTTACTTTGACAGGAAAATCGAGAGAAGTGTGGTTTACTCACAAATCGAGACAAAACAAAAAAAGACATGTTGGCTTCAACCCGTTTTTACCCATTTTTTAACATAAATATAGCCACAGCTTCCACGCAAATTATCTTTTAAGGCCAATATTTTTTGCCACGTTCAAAAACATTTCATTTTATCCAAAAATATTTAATTTGTATAATATAAAATCACAAGTCGCGTGTTCTGAAAGGGTAAACCTTGGCTTCAGCTATGTTAAATTTTCAAAAATATTGGTGATATACCCTCGTTAGCATAAATGCTGAGGGTATACAAATTATGATTTAAAAAAAAAAATTTAAATTACTTGTTTATTATAACAAATTATGAATAACCATTCAGGTACCACATGAGTGATCAAGTTTTTGAGTTCTATCATTATTGTATAATCTACGGAAAATTTCGCGAAACCCCCTTAAATAAGTTGAAAATCATTGTTCACAAACAATATATGCAAAAGTATCCCGCAACTGTTGTTTAGTGTATTTTTTAACGTTGAGTGAAAATAATTATAAATATACCAAGGCCAAAATATATAAATATTTTTTTTATAAAAAAAATAAATGTTTTCATATTTACTGCTTTAATATAAATCTGGCTACTTTTGTGTTTTATTTCTACTATCTTCACTCTTTTTATGGTTGTATTTTTTGCTCATACCATTCATATTTCTTTGTAAAAACCACTTTTAAGGTACATTACGGTGTACACTAGGTGGTTATACCCTCAGCATTTATGCTAACGAGGGTTTATACACTTTCACACGGGAAAAATACGCCTCATCGAAATAATGGTTTTAGACCCCAAGTATGTTTGGACGAAATCCGTTTCAGACAATTGTGAGTCGATTTAGCAATGTCCGCCCGTCTGTCTGTCTGGTGCGCACGATAACTCTCGAACGGATCAACCGATTCGAACCAAATTTTGGGTATCGTAATACTTTGCCTAAACTTAATTTAAGTTAGAAGACTACTTCGGGTACCTCTCCACAAAAGTTCGAAAATGTTCGAAAACAACTCTTGAAGGGAGTAACCGATTTAGTCCATACTTTGCACACATTGAAATTTCCGCCAGACATAGATGGGGTTCCAATATGAACTCAATCGTTCCACTCCATCGGGTACCTCCCACACAAAATTTCGGAAAAGTTCAGTATAGGGCCAGCTCTCGAGTCGCTTTGTTTTTTGTTTTAACAACTTGTAATCACTCATCCCATACGACGGTACAAGTTTTATCAGGGGCAAACCCATACTTCCTGACAAAATAGCCTGAAAGTTAAAAAAAGCCCCTATGACACCGTGTGTAATCGTTGGAGCGCAAGATATCTCTCGAACGGATCTGCCGAGTCGGTCCGACATTTGGGCTTCGTAATATTTTGTCCAAACTTATTTTAAGTTCGAAGTTAAGCCATATCGGTGCACTCATTCAGGTACCTCCCACACAAAAGTTCAAAAATCTTCAAAAAATTGTGTGCACGATAACTCTGGAAGGGAGTGACCGATTTGGTCCATACTTTACACATCCTAATATATGTACCAGGTGTAATTTCGGATAAGTTCACTTCACTTTGCTCTCGAATCACTTTGATTTCTGTTGAAGCAAGTTGCATTCACTGACTCCCTTTACGACGATACAAGTTTTTTCAGGGGCAAGTAAATACTTCCTGAGAAAATAGCCCGAAAGTTGTAAAATCCCTATGACACCATGTGTAGTGACTGGAGCACACTATAGCACTCGCACTGGTCAATCCATTTGGTCCGAACTTTTGCCTACATCATATTTTTTCCAAACTTTGCTTCTAGAGGTCGCAATAATAGATCAATATTCACGAGATTTTGCACGATGTAATAGTTTAGGTCGAAGAATATGTCTACAATTTTGGATGATGATCTCATATTATCTAGTGGGTTTAATGGACCATTACTTTTGTATGAAAAATATAAAAATTTGGTCCATATTTTACTTCCTGGAGGGCATATGCCAGCAAAGTAGCCTACATATGGAAAAAGAACTACTGACCTTTCCCCTGATGCAAATTGCAATAATGTGTCTCCTGGGTAACTAACGGGCTTACTGCCTGATATATAATAGGTTTTGTGTAGAATACAACATTTTCCTCCCATGCTACAATTTGATAGAGAAATTCCCAGCATTATTGCAAATTACGTGGAGCCCTAGCATATTAATTGTCCAATTGAATTCTTTATAGATACATATGTATATTGCAGGATGGGATCGCTTCGCCACCTTTTTTCAAAATGCACTCGGTGTCGCTACCGTTAAAGTTTTTTTTTTTTTTTTTTTTGAAATATTAAATTTGATGAAGGCACCCACTCCTAGCATATAATTAAATATGAATACTTTTGGGAGTCATAAATTTGTTTGCATTAAAATTATTTGAATTTTTACTCATTATTAGTTGTTTCTTTTTTCATTAAAAATATATTTTTGATATCAACTGCATTTTTTTTGCACGATATATCTACAATAAACTCACAATGTTCCCTTTGAAAATTCGTATATAGCTTTTGTAGTGTTCAATAAAATTGGTGCAGTGTCCGTCAGTCGAAAATTTCACGGTCAGATATGCAATTGCATTGTAATTGGGCATATTTGCAGCGGCTTATATGTTTATTTATATTGGGTGTATTCCAAGAAGGAACCTGATATTCAAAGAAAATTTATAGATGTATCAGAAGGGGCTACCAATGTCAATTTTCCAATTTTGGAACTCTTATTAGAAATGTATAATGATATACATAATCGTTCCATAAACATCCCAGCAGGAACAAGGGAGGCTTCTCTCACATGAATTAGTGCACCCCGATTTATACTAGCTCAATGACCTACTGTTATCGCCGAGTCCGAACGACGTGTCCTAAGACACAGCATATTGAAAAGTTTTTCATGGCTGAAATACTCAGAAAATGGCACCATCATTACTGAGGGATATTTTTAATCCGTTGAAAATTTCATGTCGGCTGGCCTAGGAACCGAACCCGGGCATTCAGCGTGAAAGGCGGCTGTGCATACCATTGCACCACGGTGGCACCCTATTAGATATGTCAAAACATGGACATTTTACATTTTTTGATTTTTGAAGAATAGACTTCGGAGATATTTAATATGCTCTAAGTAAAAAAAATCATTACGTATCTTCGTTTCTAATATTATTCCATAGAGTGGAGCTATATTTCAAATTCACATACGTCTTGTACGCAGAATGTCGTGAGTTCGATTCCCCGGCGATGTAACATCAAACTTTCAACGGTGGCAAAATACACCTCAGTAATGTTGGCGACATTTTCTGAGTATTTGAACCATATGAAACTTCTCTAAACTTCTAGTATGCATTTTTTGAAAGTATATATTGAGACTATAAAAACCCCAGTAGGGTTTTTCCTGTCGGATCCAGTTCGGATTTTATGGCCTCATCTAAACCGGGCTAAAACTACAGTTTTTTTTCATTTATCGGGTCTTTATCTCAGAAACGATTAGGAATTGGCTTTGCTGTATTTGGTAATATTGTAGTACTAAATTAGTAGAACTTATCTTTTGAACAGGCCATATATGAAAATCTATGTCATCAAAATCGATAAAATATAGAAAATTTTACATAAGTGTTGAAATTCTGGTCAGTATCAGCTAAACTGTTGAACCAAGTAACCTTTAGCAAAAATCTTCCAAATAAAGTTCTAAGCAATTCTTCAGAACACTCTGAAACTCTAAAATGCTTACTTCATGATATATAATCATATCTTTTACAACATATATTTCAAACACAGTTCACACCAACAGTTTATTATCGCATTTCGGATTTCATCAAATTATTGACATATTTATTAAAAGGTCATTGAAAAATATGCTGAATATTACGTGATAGAGGCATGTTACAACAATAGCATGTTCTGAAGAGTTGTGTATTACATTCCAACGAATATTCTTCCAAAAGTAAACATTAAGAAAAACTTTACGGGTTTGGGGATATGGTGCAAAATCTATACAAATTATGGACATTTTTGATATTTAATAAAATTTGAGGCAATAAATTGTAGTTTTTCGAGTTCATTATTACTCCAAATAATTTAATCTTGCCCTTATCTACAAATTTGCTTCAGAGGTCAGATGAAGATTCACATAGGATTCGGAGATATATCTCAGAATTTCTTTAAAAAGTCAATATTTAAGCATGTTTAGATGGGGCCATAAAATCCAAGATGGATCTGACACAACAAAACCGAACTAGGGTTTTTGTCGTTTGGGTCAATACTTCCAAAAAACCCTAAGCTGAAATTGTTTGCACAAGATTACCTTAAAAATGCTGCACAGTGTATACGCGCAACCTTTATAATGAACGTACGCAACCATTTCGGTAGGGTAGGTGGTTGTTACATTGCATACAGCATAATCTCGATAATTAGGACACCAAATGTTTCGGCGGTGTCCGGATTATTGAATTGTCCGGATCACCGAGTAATAACAGAAAGTATTAATTTGTATGTTTAAATCATTAATAACGGACAATTACTAAATAATAACCTGACATCTAAGGTAAACGAACTTATATTAAACAAATATCATGCGTTTTGACCATTTTGGAGTAGTTTTCCTGGCTATCAAATTTACTTCTTATATTCCTCCACTTAGGTGTCTTTTCCTGAGTATTATTGTCGTCAAAAACTTTTCTATAATTGGTGGATTCATAACTTTTTAAGGATATAAACATGTTGGCGCACTTTTCAACATAAAGGTGAAAGTGAGAAAACTCACGGGGAGTTGACATTCATAACATCAGGAAATGACTTCATCTCGTCGTCCTTTTTTTATATAAATGTTATAGCCTACGAATGAGACAAAATGGATTTTAAATATATTGGTTGCAAAATTACGAGAATACAATACAACAATCCGTAGTTACCGGTGATTTTGAATGTCACAGAAAAAAATAAAAGGAGCCATACGATTTTTTAACAATTTGTTGAAATTTCTATACAAGTTGTGGGATTCTCTAGAGCATATTTTGGTTACCGACAGAAATCAGTAAAATTAAAATCCTTATAAGTTAGCGACCAAAATAAAGTTATAGCTAGGTACTACCGATAGCAACAATGTTGTCGACATTTATTGGTACTTTTCATTCATAATTTTGCTTTATAAGGGGTTACACCAACATACCATTTTCAGAAAATCGAAAAAATAAAGACTTATTTTCAAATTTTCAAGGTGCCAACGATAGCTCGAAAACGAATGCACCAATCTTCATATATTTTGGTGAGCTTATTAAACACCTAAAAACCTTGTCAGACACCCAACAAAAAAAAAAAAAAATTGGAAGTTGAGCAATTGGAGTTATGATTTCACAACATCTTTCGATGTAGTCCAACAGAGTTATGAAAAATGCAGTCCGTTCTATACATTTTATAAGCAGTTGCTTTAGAGATCCCTACAAAACAAAAACAGTTGGTTGATCCCTACCGTCGCTGCCGACATAGTTTCTTGAAAAGTGAAACAAGTGTGAATATATTTCGAAGAATTTGTTATAAAATAAAAAAATACAAACTAAACTTGCGAATATTTTTGTGGTAATTTACAAGACGGACATTTTTAATTGAGTTGAGTTGGAGTCGAAAGCTGAACTAGTGATGGGAAGGCAACATAAAAAACCTTTAGGATGACGAAGCAAAATCAGTTGCGCTTGGATTAAATGGAGAACGGAAAAAGTACACTCAATTGTGATTGAATTTAATGGAAACTTTTTAAATATGTGTTTATATATTAAAGTTCTTTATATTCTTGTTTTACACAAATAATACATGCATTTTATTTATTCTCGGATATTTCGCAATAGCTTGCATTTTAACTGCATCTTTAGATAAATTAAAAACACAATCCGAAGAGTGCGTTTAAATTCAATCCAAAAGACTACATCGAAATCTGTGATTTGGATCGAAAACGGAGTGCATCCTAGCTGTATGCTGTGGAAGCAAAATAGCTGCGCCCTCTATTGTAAAATTCATAAGTGAATTCATAGGAAAAGATGTACTCCAACGGCAAATGTACTGTACACTTGTAGTGATTCAACTGCATCCGCGTATGCAAACTTTTTGCTGGGTATATTTCAATCAATTTTTTGTCCAATTTTTGGACTGAGAATGTACAATTTTTTGGTTAATATCGAAATTTTGACCTTGACAGTTAAAAACCTTTTTAAAACCGATTTTTTAAAATTCCGTGTTGCTTAAAGGCAAGATTATTTGTTCTTAAAACGCCCACAAAAATATATGAATATGGGTCCATTCGTTTTCGCGTTATCGTTGGCACCGCAAAACGCTTTAAACAATGGTTTCGCAAGGAGCAATTTACCACAAAACTATGCAATATTTATACCCTCAGCCTTTAGGCTAAAGAGGCACATTTTTGGTCGTATCAAAGTATATATACCACTTTGATACGACCAAAAATGTGTCTCATCGAAATAATGGTTTTAGACCCCAAGTATGTTTGTACGATATCCGTTTCAGACAATTTTGAGTCGATCTAGCAATGTCCGTCCGTCCGTCTGCCTGTCTGGCTGGCTGGTGCACACGATAACTCTCGAACGGATCAATCGATTCGGTTCAAATTTTGGGTATCGAAATATTTTGTCCAGATTTGATTTAAGTTCGAATATGGGCCATATCGGTCAATCCTTCAGGTACATCCCCCACAAAGGTTTGAAAAATGTTCGGAGAAATTGTCCGCACGATAAATCTTGAAGAGATAATTTGCACATCGTGATATTTCTACCAGACATAGATGAGGTTCCAATATGGACCCTATTGGTCCACTCTTTCGGGTACCTCCCAAACAAAATTTTGCTTAAGTGCATTTTAAGGCCCGCTCTCGAATCGCTTTGATTTTTGTTGCAGCCACTTGTATTCACTACCCCCATTACGACGATATAATTGTTTTCAAGAGCAAGTCCATACTTCCTCAGAAATCAGCACGAAAACTGCAAACAACCCATATAATACCATGTGTCGTAGTTGGAGCGCACGATAACTCTCGAAGGGATCAACATATTTGGTTCAAATTTTGGGTCTTTCAATATTTTGTCCAAACTTAGTTTAATTTCGAAGATAGACCATATCGGTCCACTCCTTCCGGTACCTCCCCCTTAAAGGTTCAACATTTTTCGCCAAGATTGTGAGTAACCGAATTGAGCCAAACTTTGCTATTGGTAATATTACTTTCAGGCATAGATCGGGTTCTAATATGGACTATATCGGTCCACTCATTTGGGTACCTCCCACACAAAATTTGGAAAAGTATAGTTTAACAGCTCCTCTCTGAAATTATTAATTTGTGATGCAGCAGGTTGCACTTGTGGCCCCTGTTACGACGTTGTAATTTTTTCGTGGGCAAGTCCAAACTTCCTGAGATAATGACCCAAAAAGGTCCAGAAAGGTCCACCTAAACTGACTAATGTGTAAAATAACCCTTTAAGAGAGAAATCGATTCAGCTCAAACTTTGTAAATTGAAAAGTAAAATTGTAATACATATATTTAAATTCAGAAAATTAAGTACATAATTTTTAATTATATAGTCTGTAAGGAAAATATCCATAGACTAATAAAGAAAAAAACAGATTTGTATTAGGTCCGAATATGTACTACATCGGATCACTCCTACGGGTACACCCTACCCAAAGTTTGGAAAAAATGCACTCGTCTTGGATCATTCTGAATTTTGTTGCAACATGTAGTTTTTTGCGGCCCCTTTCCATCCTTGAAAATTTTCTCAACAGCTAAAAAACCTACAGAAGTATTGTGTTAACTTTTTTCTTCGGGCACGTGGCTGAGGGTATATCTCTGTCGGCTCAGCTGACTGACACTTTCTTACTTGTTTACATCAGCAAAAATTCCAAAAGTAGTTTAACATGTGCTCCTTCAGATGAAAGAAACATCTACTTAAACATTGTTAGTTTCCTTGAACAAATTCATGAAAAATAAGTCTTTTTGGTTTGCGGAACTAAATTTACCAAAATTTTTACCCCTTAAATTTACCAAATTTTTCGGTAACTAAAAATGCAATAGATAATCGCACTACTGGTCTCTATTCGTTTCCTCGTTCAGTTTTAAATCCTAACTAAAAATTCAGTTATTAATTCCAACACTGAATTTCCATATTGACTTTATAACTGGGTAAACAGTGGCAAACGAGAAAGTCGAGATTTCGACCGAAAACTTTGAAAACCTTATTTTTTCTAATTTATACATTAATTGCCATTGATAAGAACGAAAACGTCAATGAAATAAATATGAATGTAATGCTCAAGATAGACAAAAACAGTGATGTCCGGATTATCGAGGTAAGAAAAATATGTGATATCCGGATTACAGAGTCTACAATGTAAAAAATTTTAGTGTCCGGATTACCGCGTTGTCCGGATTAACGAGTGTCCGGATTATCTAGACTATACTGTAATACCCTTACAGCAAAAAACAAAATTATTTGGTTTTTAAGTAGAATAAATCATTTTTATTTAAATTTTAAATATTCAATGAGAATGTTACATAAAACTACTACAAAATTTGTTTTTGTATTTCTCCTTTTTATTTTTGTTTTGTTTTTTTTTTTTTAATTTCCATATAATGTCAAATATATTCAATCATATCCAAAAAATCTTAAGTTAAAAAGTAGTAGTACGTACGTATGTAAACTTATTGAGTATCAGCAATAGTTTAAGTTTAGAAAGTAATGAAGAGGCAATTTTTTTCTGTCTTTACTTTTTTTAATTCATATATTCAACTAATGAATATGCATGTAAATTTACGAATACATACATATATACCAAATTATAGTTATTTGTTGCAATTTAGGTAAACAAGTCGGTAAATATTTATATGTATGTATAAAGAATTAAGTTAGTGACTTAACATAAGACATCTGACACAGATATATGACTTAGTTGTACATTTAATATAACATTGGCTTCATATATATGTATGTATATATATTTTTCTTAACTCTTACCATTAGAAATGTATATATATGTTTTTGTGTAAATATATGCTATGCAGCTTTCTTTAATGTTAGATAAATGTATTTATTATTATGGTATTACCTTCTTGGAATAATAAACCTTGTATTTGGTTTTTGGAGTTTCTTTGTAAAGCATTTGTATTTATGTGCTTGCTTATTTGTTGTCTTTCTTTATTTCTCTGTATTGTGTGTAAACAAGTGGTTTTTTATATATGTATGTATGGATTTTATTTTTTTTCTTTCAATAACAATTCATAAAATATTTATCTTTTCTTTGCCAACAACAATAACATCTTCATCGTCATCACAATATTGTACTTTTTGTTTTGCAAATATTCGGTAGTTAACACAGATTTAATTTTTTGCACTTTTCATTGCTGTTACATTAGTATTCTGGTTTCAAAGAATTTCAGAATCCTGCATTCCCATAAGCAAATAATAATTATATCAAATTATTTTTATAGAGACTGGTAATATTGGCATTATTGTTCATTTATTTTGCTTTTAAATACATATTTCTTGACGTGTTTTTCATCATTTTTTATGGGGGAAATTATTACTTTGTATTTATATTACTTTATTTTTGTCCACAAACATTATTTTGATTACTATGATTATGGTGTTGTTGCCAATTGAATCATAAAATATAGATATAAGATTGTTTTGTTTTGACAAAAATAAAATACTTACGATTAAAATTCCTCTTGAGAAAATAATAATGACGTGGAAGTATTTTGACAAAATAGTTTTGGAAGTTTTGGCTCTTTATCTAATTTTATCTAATAAAGCTTTAATAACCGAAAATAATTGAGGAAGTCAAACCATTAAATTAACTAAATGAATTAGAGTGACCTATGTTATGACCGTGTTTTAACAATTTCATTTTCGCTGGGCTGATAAAAATAAATAGAGTTACACTTCCAAAATCATTGTATTTCATTAATACACATAGATAAGTTCAAGGGCTAAATTAGGGTTATAACTTTTTCACCTTTTTTCTCACAAGGATTTCCTGTAGCGAGAATGAATGAACTTTCGCCTTTTAATGACGAAGATAACTTTTATTCCATTGAAATAATGAAAAACCTTCTGCACAATCTGCTTCGAAATTATATTTTTGTAATTACTATAAAATTAAAAAAATCTCGAAAAATTATTTCCTGGTGAACTAATGAATGAATGATTTTTTGCCTAACAATGACAAAAATTACTTTTATTCAATTTAAATATTGAACAAGTAAAAAAGAGGTACGTTCGGCCGGGCCGAACTTTTTATACCCTCCACCATGAAATTCTCTGATCGTTCCGTCAGTACCGTTATATGGGGGCTACAATAAAACGTGGACCTATGTCCATAATTTTGGTTGGAGAAGTTCCTTGATCACTGGGAACCTTAAATGACAAATTATAGCTAATTCGGTCTGCAAATGTAGCTAAAAACTTCAAAATACTTGAAATCAGGTGGAACCGTTATATTACCAAAACGTTGACTTATATTGGCAATTTTTATTGGAGAAGTTTTTTGGTCATGGGGAACATCAAATGTCACATTTCATCTAATTCGGTCAGAAAATGTAGCTAAAAGTCTCAAAATACTTTAAATCGGGAGATACCGTTATATGGGGGCTGTACCAAAACGTTGACTGACCTATCTTGGCAATTTTTAGTAGAAAAGGTTTTTGGTCATTTGGAGTCTCAAATGTCACATTTCATCTAATTCGGTCAAAAAATGGAGCTAAAAGCCTCAAAATACATTAAATCGGGATGTACTGCTATATGGGACATATACCAAAACGTAGACCTATCTTAACAATTGTTGGTGCAGACGTTTTTTGATCTCTTGAAACTACAAGTGCCAAATTGGAGACAACTTGGGAGGAAAATGTAGCTAAAATCCTCAAAATGCCTTAAATCGGGAGGTACCGTTATATGGGGGCTACACCAAAACGTGGACCTATCTTGGACCTATATTCAGTGGAGAAGTTTCTAGTTCATTAAGAACCTCAAATGTCAAATTTCAGCTAGTTTGGTCAAAAATTATGATAAAATCCTTAAAATACCGTTATATGGGGGCTACACCAAAACGTAGACCTATGTAACCCATCCTCGATCTTGACCTGCCTATGGAAAAACTAGGGTGCAAAAGTTTAGGGTTCTATCTCAATTTTTGCGGACCTAGAGTGATTACAACAGACGGACGGATGGAAATCAACTTGGAATTTTATCCTGATCAAGAATATATTGTCACATGAAATGCCCAAAGACGTAACCCTCAACGTAACCCTTTGAGGGTTACGTCTTTGGGCATTTTAGGTGACGATATATACTTTGTAGGGTCGCAAATGATTAGTTCGATGTGTTACAAACAGAAAAACAAACTTAATATACCCTCCATACTATGGTGGAGGGTATAAAAAGATCATACAATATATAAAATAAAGCAATATCTTTATAAATAAAAATGTCGTTGGTAATGGCATCAGCTGAGAACGGCTGCACCGATTTAAATAATTAGGGGAACTTCTCCAATATCCTAATTTTTAAAAATGCTATATTTACAATAATTACGAATGTATCGGTTTGGAAATTAATTTGCGAGGCAATTGTGGTTGTGTCTCTTACCTTACCTACATATTTGGGATTCAAAGACTACTGAACTGATTTACCTGAAATTGTCAAAGAATGTACAGGAATGGACGCCGGCGAAATTAGCATGCATATTTTCTTGGATTTCGAAGGGGCGGGGTACTACCCACTGCCATATTAAAAACACGCCATATCTTTGTGAATAAAAATCAAATGCCTTCACAACCCAACTTAGGTTTTTATGGAAAGAAAATTTTACCACGCCCACATTTTTCAATTTTCAATTTAAATTCTTTCTACAAAAACTACTGATCCGATTTTCCTGAAATTGTCAGAGAATGTACAGGGATTATTTTATTGAATTCCTGAGGGGGCGGCATATTTTTAAACAACATTTTGCAAAAATTGCGATTGCATCGGTTTAAAATTTTACGAATTAATCTACAATCTAGGTACTTCTTTGGGGCCTAAGGACCCATCCACGCCTGCTTTTTTTTTATATATCTTATATTTTTAATACTACTGAACCGATTTCCATCAGCAAAAGCTCAATGTTTGCCGTTGTTATGAATATTTGATGAATTTCGGAGGAGGTGGGGTACCTTCCCCATGCCTTTCTGTTAAACGCTATATGTATAAGCCAAACTTATAATTATATCGGTTTCAGCATAAATTTTGGGAGGCAATGGGGTTGTGCGTACACTAGGCACATATTTGGAGCCAAAACACCGGACCAAGCCCACTTTTTTAAATATGTTATATCTTGAAAACTGATGACCATGCCCACTCTTTTCAATACATTATTTTTCCAAAACTACTGAACCTAATTTCATGAAATTTTCAGAAAATTTTGAAGAATTTCGGGGGCAAATTGTTTTATAATCGCTATATTTTCTAAACTTATGGGTGTATCGGCTTGCAAATTGATTTTCGAGAAAACGATAGTTGCGTCGCCGATCAAGAAAAACAATATATTTTCAAAATTTCCTTAAATGGTGAGTTTCAACGGCCCATAAGCCATGAAAAACTAAAACATATATGTAAGTCTCAATAAGCCGGAGAATTCTATTTTTTAACTTTTATTATTAAATCGCTTTAGGATAAAAATAGGGGACATGGACGATCATAAATCCTAAACAGCATCAATGGGTGAAAAAATCCGACTACGTTCGTAAGAGAAAGGAAAGGTTACAGACAAAATCTGTTGATAAATTTAAAATCCTCCTCGGTTTGACAATGGACCGAAGAAGTACGATAGAAAATACCTATTTTTAAATTGTCAACCATACAGACCATTAAAAATTGTCATTAAAACTCATTATGACGGGCCAGCAACGCGGACTGGGATCTGCTGTAATGATATAAAATCACATGTGTTATATGTAATGATATGGTGATAAACTTAGTGAGAATCAAAAGATTATATCATTTTAATTTACATAATTTGCGCTTTATTTTGTACTAGCAAGCCTATGGGCCAAATAAACTATTACAATATTCCTTAGATTATAATCAAATTATATTATTAAAAAAAAAAAAACTAAAATACCCTCATACTTACAGAAACATACTAATTATAATAAAAATAGGTAAAAAAACTTTTTAAGTTAAACGGTTTTATGTTAAACATACATTGCAATGTTTAAGATAAATGTACTAAAAACCAAAAAATAATAAAATAGATACAGTCGTGGGAATTATAAACATATGCATAGACTAGACTAAAATAAAACCGTGGGGCACGTCAATTGTCTACAATCGTTGATTAAAATGTTTGTTTTGTAATTTTACACTATAATTAGGCAGTTGTTCAACCGACAACGATGGACGTGTGATAAGTAGGGCTAGAATGTGGAAACAAGCTAGCAAGCTCGATTATAAGCGAGTTTTAGGGTTTCATAGTGGTGAGCGAGTAGTACTTTGTCGATTAAAGACAAACTACGAGCAGTGAAACGCTTCCTCGCCAGGCAGCAGTGTGAATGTCCAACGATAAACTAGTTGAAACATCTCTTTTATTTACATGAAGTGTATAACTATTGGAATTTCCATGAGCAAGAAATAGTAAGTAATTTCCTCACCGTCTGCGGGCCAACTGCCTAACGACGAATTAAACGATTCTTCTATCGCACATTAAGTCGATAATTTGTAGACAATTGACGTGCCCCACGGTTTTATTTTAGTCTAGTCTATGTACATGTTTATAATTCCCACGACTGTATCTATTTTATTATTTTTTGGTTTTTAGTACATTTATCTTAAACATTGCAATGTATGTTTAACATAAAACCGTTTAACTTAAAAAGTTTTTTTTACCTATTTTTATTTTCTAGTTTTTATTTCGCATTCTGTTTAATTCGTTTAGTGCTTCATTATTGCAAGGTTTCTTGCCCGTTAGTTTATTGCCAACTAGTCAACAAGTCCTACTCCTCTATACGTAGTCCCTGCAAAGATCTTACTCTACTAAGAGCCACGTAGGCTTGACCTTCTTCAAACAGTTTCGCACCTAAATATACGACTGCGTTATCCACAGTGCTGCCCTGCATTTTATGTATAGTAGAAGCCCATGATAGTATTAAAGGCAACATTCTTCTTTCAGCCGTCCCGTAATTGTACTTAGCTGGAAACTGTATGGCTTTCGGGTGTATAAGATGTACTGTATAGTGCACTGTATTCTTCTTGTCAAGCCCTTTTATTTGATACCCATATTGGTGGGATTGATAAAAAATTGTTATCAGCCATTTAGTAGCGGCGGCCATCTTAGATTTCAATTTTGCATAGTAAATTGTATTCTACTTGTGAGACCTTTCATTTGATACCCATTATGAGGGGATTGATAAAACCTAAGTTATCCGCCATTTTGTAGAGGCCGCCATCTTAGATTTTAATTTTATATAGTACATTGTATTCTACTGGTTGAGCACTTTCATTTGACACCCATATTGATGGGATTGATAAAACCTACGTTATCCGCCATTTTGTAGCGGCCGCCATCTTGGATTTCAATTTTTTATAGTATATTGTATTCTGCTTGTTGAGCCCTTTCATTTGATACCCATATTGATGGGATTGATAAAACCTACGTTATCCGCCATTTTGTAGCGGCCGCCATCTTGGATTTCAATTTTTTATAGTATATTGTATTCTGCTTGTTGAGCCCTTTCATTTGATACCCATATTGATGGGATTGATAAAACCAACGTTATCCGCCATTTTGTAGCGGCCGCCATCTTGAATTTAAATTTAATACAGTATATTGTTATTGTATTCTGCTTGTTGAGCCCTTTCATTTGATACCCATACTGATGGGATTGAGAAAACCTACGTTATCCGCCATTTTGTAGCGGCCGCCATCTTGGATTTAAATTTTTTATAGTATATTGTTGTTGAGCTTGTTGAGCCCTTTCATTTGATACCCATATTGATGGGATTGATAAAACCTACGTTATCCGCCATTTTGTAGCGGCCGCCATCTTGAATTTATAATGATAATGAATAAATATAATTGTATTGTCACCAAAATCCAAAGTGTATACAAAATTTCAGATTAATCGGTTGACAGGAAGAGGGTGAAATTTGAATTACTAAATTTGACCCAAGAATAAATAAAACAAACAGGGTGAGCTAAATAAAACCATTTAAAAACATAATAATTATAAAAACCATACACTAATGAATGAATAGACAGAGAATTTGTAATATGTTTGTTTTTTTGTAGGAGTCGCTAAGTACTTTCAACTTGCCTGAAACGAATTTCGTCCAAACACATGTGGAGCCTAAATTGTATATTATTTCGCAACCGTAATGTCTGAGTGTACAATTATAATTTGTTGATGATAGGGAACAAATTCAAGTGGGTATGAATATAGCAGATTTTAGCATTTTTTGACGCACGTAAATTAATTTTTCTTCATTATTTTCTGCTATTGTTTAGGAACAAATAAAACAATTTTTGTGAAGGCTGTGAAACAAATTTCTAATTGGCTTTCAATATGTAGTCCATGTTGTCCAATAGACATTTTTCATGCACTTTCATTCTGACGAAAAGGAAATAAATGTCGGTGATATACTACATCATTGTAAGACGACAGGACTTCCTAGGATGGATGCAAAGGCAATGAGAGGACCAGAAATAGGTAGTGACCCTTATCTTGTGGTAATGGACAGAACGATCACCGAAAACAGAACCAAACCCCCTAAAATAAGAAAACAACTGACAGAAAGAGTGAAAATATTAAGTTAAAGTTTTAAAGTTTCAGGAATGATGTATATAAACAACGATATGCTAAGCTAATAGAGGAAAAACTACAAGCCGCGAACACAGTCAAAAATGTTGAGGACATATAGATCATAGAAGAAGCAGCCATAGAAAGATGCGGCAAAGCCCATAGTGTAGGAAGGTGTGTTAAATACACCAAATCGTGCCTCGTTCCGTCATAAAATTAAATTGGCAGTACAAGAAAAGAAGAAAAGGTGGAAAAATACCGACGAAAATTTAGATACGAATAACCAATACAAGCATCAAATCATGCATGTAAAAGGTCTAGTCAGAACATATGACATGGGAGCAATTTGGCCACACTGTGGAAACCAACTTCATAGAAAATCAGAAATTATTCTACAGAACGCCCAGGAAATTAAGAAGCCCAAACGAAGGTACGATCAAATTTATAAAAGACAAAAAAGGCAACATTCTGAGAGATGAAACAAAAATAATGGCGAATTTCACCTAGAGTTGGGCAATCTCGTTGAATTGAACGATCCGGATCACTATCTCGTTCAATGGACACCGGTAATTTCTTTGACAAAACTGGGTATACTCAATTTCACACGTTGGTTTTTATGATGTTACTCATTCGTCTTTGAACGAGGACAGTGATCTGGATCGTTTAATTGAACGAGATTGGCCAACTCTAATATTTAGCGTACAGCAAATATTGGAAAAGTCAATAGAGCACAATAAAGAATTACACGTTTGTTTTATAGACGTGGAAAAGGCATTTAATAGCGTCAGATGGGAACAAATTTGGACCGCACTAAGAACAAAGGATTTCGATGAAAAGCTTCTAATAAGAATAAAAAGTTTTTATAAAAACTGCAGGAATTATCTCAGAGTAAGCAAATCAAGAATATTCTGCAACAACACCGGAGTAAAATAAGGCGACATATTGAGCCCATACCTCTTCATCACACTTATGGACGACATTCCTAAAGAAAGCAAAAGTAAATTTAAACCTTTACACTCAGGACACTGGAGAATGTCTCCCTTGTCCCGTATGGGATGTTTGTGGAACTATTATACATATATATACATATATACACTGCAGAATGAGCCCAGTCCGGATAACCACTCTTGCATACGCTGATGATCTTGTGCTCTTGGCAAGTTCCGAGGAAGATCTTCAGAAAAGTCGGAGTATACTTAAGGGAGAATTGGACAGAAGACGTCTGCATATGAGTAAGTCTAAAACAGAAACTATGGTCATTGCAAGACAACCATGTTAGATTAAATACAGTTAAAACAAGTTCATGAATTCAAATACCTCGGCGTAATAACTAGCGACTACATAAAGAAAATAGAAGTAACTGCGAAAACCAAACCAAACTACACTTGACCTTTTCATGCGAAAACGAAGAAATACAGAATACCAAACGAAGCAATAAGAATCAGTCTGAATATCATACCTGAGATGATATGGTTTGGTCATGTCGTAAGAATGCCGCCAGACAGACTTCCTCGACAAGTGATGGAAGCAAGGCGCGAAGGTGGAAGGCCTAGAGGCAAAAGACGGATGACATGGGAGGAATCACTGTCTGTTCCATTTAGTAAAAACAAGTAAAAAAGTATCAGTCGGCTTTGCCGACAGAGATATACCCTCAGCCTATATGAATTGGAACTTTCATATACGGACAGATCGAATGTATTAAGGGTATTTTGAAAATTTTGTGGCACTTTTTGGACATTTGAACTTGCCGACAAAAATGTGGATTAGGATTAAAGTACAAAAGTTGTGCGGAGGAGGGAATGGAACGACAAAGTGCATTACGGAAGTGGATCTTATTTTGAGAGTAATATCTTTTCGATAGATATCGCGCCCACTAGTCATTTCAGTGGGTTGGCGTACACATGTTGGACCAGTATGCAGGAAGCAGGACCACAAAGAACATCATCGGTATAAATTTCCAAAGGATCTCCGTACAGACCCTAAACTGCACTTGGACACAAATTTGTGGGGGAGGTATTCTAAGGAGAGGACCGATATGGGCCATTTTTGAAGTTAAACTAAGTTTGGACAAAGTATGACGAAGGCCAAATTTTGGACCAAATCGGTTTATCAGTTCGAGTGTTATTGTGCTCTCCAGCTACTACATATGGTGCCATAGGGGTTTTTTATAACTCTCGGGCTGTTTTCCAAAGAAGTATGGACTTGCCACTGTAAAAACTTTTACCGTTGTAATAAAGACAGCGATTGCAAGTTGCTTCAACTGAAATCAAAGTTAGTCAAGAGCAGGTCTTAAAGTGAACTTTTGTGGGAGGTACCCGAAGGAATGGACAAATATAGCCCATATTCAAACCTGAACTATATCAGGTAGATATATTAGGATGCGTAAAATATGGACCAAATTTTTCTGAACATTTCTGAACTTTTGTGGGGGAGGTACCTGAAGGAGTGAACCGATATGGCTTATCTTCGAACTTAAACTAAGTTTGGACAAAATATTATGAAGTCCAAATTTTGGATCAAATCGGCAGATCCGTTCGAGAGTTATCTTGCGTTGAAACCACTACACATGGTGTCGTAGGGGTTTTTAAAACCTTTCAGGCTATTTTCTCAGGAAGTATGGTTTTGCCCCTGATGAAACTTGTGCCGCCGTATGGGGGCCGTGAATACAAGTTGTTACAACAAAACGATTCGAAAGCAGGTCCTAAACTGAATTTATCCGAAATTTTGTGTGGGAAGTACACGTAGGAGTGGACCGATTAAGTCCATATTGAAACCTCATCTAAGTTTTGTAGAAATTTCACGATGTGCAAAGTATGAACCAAATCGGTTACTCCCTTCTAGAGTTATCGTGCGCACAATTTTGCCGAACATTTTCGAACTTTTGTAGGGAGGTACCGGAAGGAGTGGACCGATATAACCCACCTTCGAACTTAAACTAAGTTTGTACAAAATATTGCGAAAGCCAAATTTTGGACCAAATCGGTTCAACCGTTCGAGAGTTATCGTGCGCACCAGCCAGCCAGACAGACGGACGGACATTGCTAAATCGACTCCAAATTGTCTGAAACACATTTCGTCCAAACATTATTTATTTCGATGAGGCACATTTTGCCCGTAATTCCGGAGAACGCAAAAAAGATGACCGGAGATAGAGCCAGATGGAAACCTTTTGCAAAACACCCCACACTGAAAAGTAGACGGGGTTGGATTATGTAAGTAATTAGTAATTCAGCTTGGACAAATGTATAAACTTTATTTGTAATACATAGTATTTAAATTAATAAATTAGTACAGACGGATCTAAAACAATTTTTAAATATGTAAGAAAAATATATAACTTTAAAAACTATACGATAAAACAATATGTATAGAAGGTAGATAAGTTATTGGAACAAGTATGTTAAATTGATGATCAAATTAGATAATTTTATTATTAGCATTCTTATAATAATATATTTGGGTATTTTAATTTTGAAACCGTATATCAAACAAGCTTAAATTTGTTTGTTATATCGCAAAGAATATACAAACAGCTAAGCTTTGATTTCATTTAGAAAAAAGTACTACTCATCCATTCGCACACACACACTTTCGAATTTCTCACACAGCCTACTAACGTTGCAACATTAACATTTCAAAACGTCGCTCATCTTCTTCATTAAATTTATTGTCATCATAGTCGTAGAGATCTATGGACTTGCGTTTCTCCATAAATTCCAATGTTGGCGGCGGTATTTGCGATCTGTCAATGCTATCACACTCTTTGACCTTGTTTTCCGTATTATTTTCAACGCAAATATGGTCCTTCGATGGCATTTTATGTAATTGTCATTCTGGAATATCTGTTGCCTGCAACGGTAATTGAATATCAAATGATTTTTGTCGTGATTTCTGCGAAAGAGTGTGATGATCTCGTATGACAGTTGGTTGCTGAAGATTTTGATGTTGCTGCTGAAGTTTAGCCGATGCAGTGGCATTAAATGATTGCATGTGAAAATGGGAATGGGCTCCAGCTAACTTGGCTAATGGTATGCGATAGACACGTAAAGGTTTCAAACGATCTGGCGAACTGGAGTAATGCTCTGGCGTTTGACTACCACCATTCGATGAGGAGAATAGATTGCGATATTTCGAATTACGTTTTGTGGGAGACATTGGTGAATGTTGTATGGGGGTCTTGGGTACATAATTATTATTGTTGTTGTTGTTATGATTACTGGTGTTGCTACCGCTGTTGTTATTGGAGTTTGTGCGTGGTGAATTTGGCGGTACTCCCATTTGATGTTGGGGATCTACAATTGAGTTGTTGCGCAGCGAATTATATTTGTGATCACTGCCATATGCATCTCCACAAGAATTACTCTTGGCTATGACAGGTTTGTCATCAATATGATTTGCCTTTTGCAGGGAACGTGCCCTTTGTATGGGTTGACCCATATTCGAGGCCGATAACATGTTTGGTATTTCCAGTAAATTATTCATTTCATGTTCCGGATTGAGGGGTAATGAATCCTTGACACTTGTTAAACTTAACATTTCCGTTGAGTCGCGTGTTAACTCTTCATTGGAGGAACATTCACTGGGTGTGGTAACCAGTCTACGTTCGGGTGTTTGTTCATGTATTTGCAGGCCTTTAATATTCAAATCTTTGGACATAAATTCGGGTGCTGTTGTGACAAAGAAAATGTCGCGTTTGGACGTAATCATTTGTAGTTCAGGTAAAATGGCTGTATGTACTAAATTTCCATTGACCAAGAGGCGTATCTCCATGGAGTCGGCTGTGAAGCCGAGTATGTAGGGAAAGGCGCAAACCACCGCCGTGGGAGATGTGTTCCAATGGAAATCAAATTCATTGCGAGATTCATCACGCTCATTTAACTTCTGGAAGTGGCATGTATCTGAAAGAAAACAACACTATAATGAGAATCATTTCTTCCACACCTGTTAGCCAATAGTCCAGTCAAAATATACATTGAAAAAGCAAAATTCCCACAAAGCTGAATTTTTGTGGATTGCTAGGGTTTGCCATTAGAAGCAATGTGCTGAGAGTCGCCACCGATCCCATGTGTGCAAAAACAGTTATTCGGGGTCAAAGGCCAAAATTTATGGATTTTTTGGGTTGTCGGATTTTTTTCTTAAAAACGGTGTGTCTAATTAAAAAGTGACTAAAGCAAATATTGTAGACAGACAAATTCTCTACAAGTATGGTCTTTATAAAGTGTTTCCTAAAAGGAACCATTCTTGAAATATAGCGGTTTTAAACAACACATCATTTATATGCACTTATCAGAGAAATACGCACATATTCACGTGAAACGGCTAAAATAACCGGAGTAGCCGGGTCACATGTCGCTTTTATTTTGACCGATCCGACTCATGATGTTCTTCACATCTTTCATTTGACACTTATATCACAATATCTCAAAAATTGTGACTCCTATTGAAGAGCCGTAAAGAACATTCTTGTAGACAATTGTTAAGGCACTACTCTTACTTTAGTCGATTACTGATAGGCCTTACCGTTTTTCAGAAAAATCAAAAAACTGAATAAAGCTCCCAAAAAAATACCTTGAACCATGTTTAGCAATTAGCATTACTGCATTGTCCCAGCTGTTTCCGTTGGTCGAGCAAAAGCTAAGTGCAAAGTGCATTACTCGTATAGAAGAAATCAGTGCCTACGTTCATCGACATAGTGTGTCGCCAACTCTTGCCCTTAGAGTGCCAACAGTGTGGTTAGTGTCATCTGGATGCGTCGACTGAACGTTGCCCGTCGAGTGGGTTAACCCAGCCAACAACTTCGACTTCTGAAATTAGGTAAGCTTCCGAACAGACCCTGAATAACTTGGTTTGCATACATGGGATCAATGGGGACTTTTAGGACGTTACTTCTAATGGCAAACTCTAGGTTTCCACCGAAATTCAGCTTTGTGGCAATTTTTGCTATTTACCCCTTATACGCATGTCTATTTTGACTGGACTATGGGGGTGGTACTTACGATTATAACATAACAACAGCTCAGTTTCCATGCCGTCACACAGCTCTATGGCGGCTGTTAACTGAGTTTGACTTCTTTTGGCCGGTTCAACTTCATGCAGGCGGGTGGCAACTCCACTTTGATCACAGACAATTTCATAATGATATCTAAAAGCAAAATGAAATTATTGAATAGGAATTCCATTACTTGAAAAAAGCTCCTTAAACTTACTTATATCCCACACATATTAGACCACCAGTTTTGGTATTTGTAGGACCCTCCAGGGGCGTAACAATTGTGGGTGTATCATTTAAGGATATTTCTTTTTGGAATATAAATCCCTCCGCTGTTTCTGTATCATTTTCAGGACACCATGATGCCCAGGCGGCGGTATGTTTCCATTGAAACAGTTGCAGCTTGCGTCCAACTGCCACCACTAATCGCAAATGACCACCACTCACCCGCGAAGAAGAAAACAAATGACAACCACGTGTCCTATCAATGCGTCTCTCCTTTACCTCTGAACGAGAACGACACTTAAGTGTTTCCTCACAAGATTTCAGATGAAATTCTCTTAAACGAAATACATGAATACGATGGCCATCACGATTGGTTGCTGAGCCCCCACGCACCAATACCAAACCATGTTCTTCCAGGACATTTAATTGGCGCACATGTAATGTCTTGTCGAAGACCAACTGCAGTGATTGATCCTCTGCCATGATAAGAGGAAAAAGGATACAAGAAAATAATAATACAAATTAAATTAAATGAATTACACAAGTCCTTTTCTTTTATAAATCATTAATTTGCTTCGTATTTGCTCGTGTTGCTGGCTTTATCATTACCCTTTGCGGTCGAGTGCCGACACACACTCACTGCTTTGCCATTTACTTACCTTTCATTAAAAATGTTCCATCATCCGTTGCTATAAATAACGAGTCATCACCATTACCAAATGAATCGCCTGCCAATGTACCCCGGTGTGGAAATGTCGGATAGAAACAATGCGGCTCCCAAGGTGGCTTCTTGAATATCGTACAAGGACTTGCTGAAGCAATGCTTGTGGGGGCATCACCACGTACAATGGCCTCCAATTTAAGTGCTTGGCCTATGCGAACGAATTCAATTTGTCTAGCGTCCTCCTTGAGTTTCGATGTTCTTGGCACGTCATACAATACTTCAGAGAAAGCTCGTCTGTTTAGCATATTCTATGAAATAGACATAGACAAAGTAAAGAGACATACAAAGTTATACATATGGATAAGATATACACTGTTAGTTATTGTCATAGGTTAGTAAAGAGTTTTTAGTTGACTTGTATCACTTTCTTCTGTGGTAGTCTTTGACTGCACTGCGGAACACAAAATATTGATTGAATATTATCCTGTGCGACGTTATGTGAAAGTCCAATATTGGTCCCATACAAATATTTATGGAAATAAAGATCGATGACAAGAGGATAATATAAAATATAAATGATAAAAAATAAAATGTAAAAATTAAAATATAAAATACAAAATATATAAAATATAATAAATAAAATATAAAAATTAAAATATAAAATGTAAAATATAAAATAAAAATTGTAAAAGATAAAATATAAAATATCAAATATATAACGTAAAATATAAAACATTAAGTATCTATCTATATATATAAAATAGAAAAATGTTTGTATGTTTGTTTGTTTGTTTGTTTGAAATTTATAGACTCAAAAACCGCTGAACCGATCTTGCTGAAATTTTCAGGGTATATTACTACATCGCCTGAAAGTATTATAGGCTATAACAATTTTCGAAATTCCGCTCTTATCCGGAGATATAGCATCAGAATCGGAGGTACCTCCAAAAAATTTAAACTTTGTATGCAAATATTTATAGAACGGTTACAGATACAGACTCCAAATTTGAAATGTGCGATGGATTTTAGCCTAAAAATAAATGTGCCAAAATATATCGAAAGCGGTCCAGATTTGGATATAGCTCCCATATATATTTTCGTCCGATTTCAAGTATTTGATGTACCAAACACGCTATATATGTCCGATTTCCATGAAATTTGGAATGTGTGACTAAATTTGTCGTAGAAATGAGTATGCCAAATTATGTTGAAATCGGTTCAGATTTGGATATAGCTCCTATATATATTTTCGGCCGATTTCATGTATTTGATGCACCCAAACCACTATGTATGTCCAATTTCAATGAAATTTGGAATGTGTGACTAAATTTGTTGTAGAAATGAGTATGCCAAATTATATTGAAATCGGTTCAGATTTGGATATAGCTCATATACATATACATTTTCGGCCGATTTCATGTATTTGATGCACCCAACCCACTATGTATGTCCAATTTCAATGACATTTGGAATGTGTGACTAAATTTGTTGTAGGAATGAGTATGCCAAATTATGTTGAAATCGGTTCAGATTTGGATATAGCTCCTATATATATTTTCGGCTGATTTCATGTATTTGATGCACCCAACCTACTATGTATGTCCAATTTCAATGAAATTTGGAATGTGTGACTAAATTTGTTGTAGAAATGAGTATGCCAAATTATGTTGAAATCGGTTCAGATTTGGATATAGCTCCTATATATATTTTCGGCCGATTTCATGTATTTGATGCACCCAAACCACTATGTATGTCCAATTTCAATGAAATTTGGAATGTGTGACTAAATTTGTTGTAGAAATGAGTATGCCAAATTATGTTGAAATCGGTTCAGATTTGGATATAGCTCCTATATATATTTTCGGCCGATTTCATGTATTTGATGCACCCAACCCACTATGTATGTCCAATTTCAATGAAATTTGGAATGTGTGACTAAATTTGTTGTAGGAATGAGTATGCAAAATTATATTGAAATCGGTTCAGATTTGGATATAGTTCCTATATATATTTTCGGCTGATTTCATGTATTTGATGCACCCAACCTACTATGTATGTCCAATTTCAATGAAATTTGGAATGTGTGACTAAATTTGTTGTAGAAATGAGTATGCCAAATTATGTTGAAATCGGTTCAGATTTGGATATAGCTCCTATATATATTTTCGGCCGATTTCATGTATTTGATGCACCCAACCCACTATGTATGTCCAATTTCAATGAAATTTGGAATGTGTGACTAAATTTGTTGTAGGAATGAGTATGCAAAATTATATTGAAATCGGTTCAGATTTGGATATAGTTCCTATATATATTTTCGGCTGATTTCATGTATTTGATGCACCCAACCTACTATGTATGTCCAATTTCAATGAAATTTGGAATGTGTGACTAAATTTTTTGCAGAAATGAGCATGCCAAATTATGTTGAAATCGGTTCAGATTTGGATATAGATCCCATATATATTTTCGTCCGATTTCAAGTATTTGATGCCCCAAACACGCTATGTATGTCCAATGTGTAATTAAATTTGGTGTAGAAATAAGTATTGAAATCGGTGTTGAATTGGCTATAGCTCCCATATTTATTTCAATGAAATTTGTGCGGTATCTACGAGTATATCTATAACGGAGGAAAATGTTTGTACGTTTGTTTCTTTGAAGTTTATGGACTCAAAAACCGCTGAACCGATCTTCCTGAAACTTTCACAGTATATTACCACATGGCCTGAAAGTGTCACATGCTATATAATTCTTAAAAATTCCGCCCCGATCTGGAGATATAGCCTCAGGATCGAAAGGTACCTCCAAAAAATGTAGACTTTGTATGCTGATATCTAACGAACGATTATCGATACAGTCTTCAAATTTGGAATGCGAGGTGTGTCTAAAAATAAATTTGCCAAACTAATTTGAAATCGGCTCAGATTTAGATATACATTTTCGGTCGATTTAATGCATTTGATGCATAAAACACGTTTTGTATGCCGAATTCCAATGAAAATTGGAATGTGTGACGGAATTTATTGCAGAAATAAATGTTCCAAACTATTTTGAAATCGGTTCAGATTGGGATATAGCTCCCATATACATATATTTTCGGCCGATTTCATGTATTTTCTACACCGAACACGCCATGTATGTTCAATTTTGACGAAATTCGGAATTTTTGACGAATTGATAGAAATTAGTTTGCCAAATTATTATGAAATCGGATCAGATTTGGATATATGTACCTCAATATATATTTTTGGCCGATTTCATGTATTTTATGCAATAAACACCTTATGTATGTCCAATTTCAATGAAATTTGAAATATGTGGCGGAAACTGATCTACAAAAAAATTGTCAAATTATATTGAAATCGGTTCAGATTTACATATAGCTCCCATATATATTTTCGGCCGATTTCATGTAATTGATGTACCAAACGCGCTTTATAATGAAATTTGGAGTATGTGGCGGAATTGGTCTACAAAACAAATTGGTAAATTATATTGAAAGAATTTCAGTCAATAGAATTTCAGGAAATGCACGAACGTACAAATCCATTGATAATGTGGCAACTGAAGACCACGCGGTTACCTATCCAGTTGAATTCCTAAATTCGTTTTATCTTCCAGGCTTTCCACCACATAATTTAGTGCTAAAAGTTGGTGTTCCTATTATTTTATTAAGCAACATAGACCCACCTCGCCTTTGCAATGGTACAAGGTTAACAGTAAAAAAACTACATAACTATTTAATTGAGGCAACGATTATTACTGGGAAGTATATAGGTTCTGATGTACTTCTACCTCGAATCCCTCTAATAGAAACAGAAACGCCCTTCAATTTTAAAAGATTGCAGTTTCCTGTACGTTTGGCATTTGCAATGACTATAAATAAATCCCAAGGACAGACTCTTCGTGTATGCGGCCTAAATTTAGCATGTTCTTGCTTTTCTCATGGTCAGCTCTACATTGCATGTTCACGTGTTGGTAGACCGGCCGATTTGTTTGTTTACGCTCCTGAAGGAAAAACAAAAAACATTGTATATCCTAAAGCATTACAATAAATACTTTACTTTAAATTTTTGAATTTGATTTCTTTCTGATTTCAAAAAATCCGTAAAATTTCAAATGCATATCAATCTAAAGGGGTAGCGAAGCGCACCGGGTTTAGCTAGTAAAATATAAATTATAAAATATGAAATATAATATGTATAATATAAAAAATAATATAAAATATACAGCGAATTCTCCTCTTTTAATTTGTACACATTTGCCAGGATTTACTTTGGCCGCTAAGATGTAGCATCGTCTGCAGTTTAGTGTGCAACAAACTGTATAACGCTTATAATTTGCAAAAGTGCATACACTTTTTATGCGCATCCGCTTTCACTATCATCCATGAAAAAATACATCGATCTAAACCGATTTCAATAAAATCTATCAAGAACCGTGGTTGTAGCAGCACACACTGTATGGGCTACATAGTCAATATACACATCAAATTATGCGTAATCGCGAGTATTTTGATACTATTATATGTTTTCCGAAATATCCGAATGCGCGTTGTAGTTAGATCAAATCCAAAAACACCTAATCTGGCTTCAAAATGTCAGCATCCATAAAAGGTGGATGCAGTGGAAATTTTGAAAAGTGATACATTAAAAGTGTTATCTTCATTTTGTATTCTTCTAATTTTACTTTGGACAGATATCAGTAATTTAAACGGTTTAAACGCCAATCGAATAACAACATAAAAAAACTCGTTTGCTTCAACGCGTTTTTACCTATTTGTATACCCTCCACCATAGTATGGAGGGTATATTAAGTTTGTCATTCCGTTTGTAACACATCGAAGTAATCATTTGCGACCCTATAAAGTATATATATTCTTGATCAGGATAAAATTCTAAGACGATCTAGCCATGTCCGTCTGTCTGTCCGTCTGTCCGTCTGTTGTAATCACTCTAGCGTCCGCAATAATTGAGATAGAGTGCTGAAATTTTGCACCCGAGGGTCTTTTTTCCATAGGCAGGTCAAGTTCGAAGATGGGCTATATCGGTCCACTATTTGGTATAGTCCCCATATAACGGTACCTCCGGATTTGAGGTATTTTGACGTTTTTCGCCACATTTGCAGACCGAATTAGCTATAATTTGGCACTTAGGGTTCCTAGTGATCAACAAACTTATATCCCAAAGGATATGGGCATAGGTCCATGTTTTGGTATAGTCCCCATATAATGGTACCTCCCGATTTTCGGTATTTTGAGAATTTTAGCCACAATTTTTAACTGAACTATCTGCAATTGGACATTTGAGGTTCTCAGTGGTCATGAAACATCTCCACGAAACATCGTCAACATAGGTCCATGTTTTGGTATAGCCCCCATATATCGGCACCTCCCGATTTTCGGTATTTTGAGAATTTTGGCTACAAATTTAACCCAAACTAGCTGTAATTTGCCATTTGAGGTTCTCAGTGGCCATGAAATATCTCCACCAAACATCGTCAACATAGGTCCACGTTTCGGTATAGCCCCCATATAACGGTACCTCCCGATTTTCGGTATTTTGAGAATTTTAGCCACAATTTGTAACCGAACTATCTGCAATTTGATATTTGAGGTTCTCAGTGGTCATGAAACATCTCCACCAAACATCGTCAACATCGGTCCAGGTTTCGGTATGGCCACCTTATAACCGTACCTCCCGATTTTCGGTATTTTGAGCATTTTAGTTACAATTTTTAACCGAACTAGTTGTAATTTGACATTTGAGGTTCTCAGTGGTCATGAAGCATCTCCACGAAACATCTTAAACATAGGTCCATGTTTTGGTATAGTGGTCATGAAACATCTCCACCAAACATCGTCAACATAGGTCCATGTTTTGGTATAGCCCCCATATAACGGTACCCCCCGATTTTCGGTATTTTGAGAATTTTAACTACAGTTTTTTACCGAAATAGCTGTAATTTGACATTTAAAGTTCTCAGTGGTCATAAAACATCTCCAACGAAACATCGTCAACACAGGTCCATGTTTTGGTATAGCCCCCATATAACGGTATATCCCGATATATATATATCCCGATATTTTAGCTGAAATTTTTAACCGAACTAGCTGTAATTATCGTTATTTTGAGAATTTTACCTACAATTTTGTCTATTCAAAAATAATCGTCAATATAGGTCCATGTTTTGATATCCCCCCATATAACTGTACCTCCCGATTTTCGGGAATTTTCAGTGGTCATGAAATTTCTTCACTAAAATTCGTCAACATTGGTCCATTTTTGAGGGTCTACATTGTTTTGATGAAACTACCCTCAATTTGACTCTTGAAGTTCCCTGCAGCTATAAAACTTTTCCGCCAACAAAATTTAAAGATAGGTTGACTCTTTGATATAGCCCCGTTAGTGGTACCTTTCACCTAACTGAACACATTTTTTAGATTAGATTAGATAACACTGTGCAACAAAATGGAGGTGAAAGTCTGGGGTACGGAAAATTCCTCTTGGGGAAGAAAGGCCTTGGTGAGTATATTATGAACCCCGAAGGACAGATCCGCCGTGAGTCGAACTTCCGCGTTATGGCGTGATGAAATTTTTGTTAGAGACCCTGTGGGCCATCAGGAATTAGCGTTATATCTTTGTTCACTGTTGCTTAAGTGCTCTACAAAAACAACCAACAAAGATATAATGCTAATTCATGATGGCTTACAGGGTCTCTTGTAAAACCTTCATCACGCCATAACGCGGAAGTTCGACTCACGGCGCATCTGTCCTTCGGGGTTTTTAATATACACACACCAAGGGCTTTCATCTTCAAAAGGAAATATCTCTGCCTCAAAACATTTGTGCTCACAGTGTAATTTAAGCAATAGTGGGAGGCAGTAGGAGTCTATCCTTTGTCGAAAAGTTGTTCCACCTAAAATTGTGAAAGGACCCTAATTATTCCATTTTAATTAAGACTATTTTATGGTGGAGGGTATAAAAAGTTCGGCCCGGCCGAGCTTAACGACTTTTTACTTGTTATTTATTTACGCGGTCATAGCTTTCCCGCAAATTAACTTTTTTAGCCACATTTTTGAGCTTTGATTAAAAACACTTCGTTTGATCCAACTATGGTCATATTTTGTGCAACACTGCAATATTTCGCAAATTATAACAGTGCAAACCTTGGCTTCATAAATGTTAAATTTTTTTGACTTTTTGTCATATATGGTAACATGGGGCGCCTTCGCCACGTTTTTGTTCAAAATGTTCTCATATCGACATCATTAAAGTTTTTCCAAATATTATTTTTGGTAAGAATATTAGCATGCCTTGACTATAAGTTTTGATATATAAATTATTATAATTTTGTTTTTAAAATATTATTTTTGAGAATTGACAAAATGTCTAAAAAGTGGCGAAGCCTCCCCACCCATGGGGTAGCTTCGCCATCGACATAGGACATATATCAACGGACTCTAAAACTGTCATTTACCATACTTCCTCCCCAAATATCAACATTATGCATAAAATTAACATGTTTTCTATTTAATAATCAAAAATGATTCTAAAATTTACAAAAAGAAACATATTCTAGCCGTTAATTGAAGTAGGAACCTTGAATTTAGGCATAAAATGAAATTTTTGCCAAATTAGATAGGTTTAGCACAATATTTGATTTCAACTTCACATTATAGCGTGGTATATCAATAGCCTAAACAATTTAACTTAAACCTGACATATTTCTCACATTAACCCACATCACCCCTATCATGGCCTAGCCGCCCACCCCCTACATAGTTCATAATATGAATATATTGACATTTATAATTACTTTTATCATGCAAATTATTTGGATTTATATTCTTCAGTAGTTGTCTATTAACGGTATAAAATATAATTTTGATATCACAAAAGGTATACAAGATATCACAAAATATACCTACCATGAATATTTTTCGCAATACCCCAAACACATGAAACCGCGTGCATCAGCAATCATATATTTGATAGAAATGCCAATTTTTGGGAGATGAAAAATCTTCGTTAAACTCACAATTTTCCCTTTAACGGCATTTCCGTAGCAGTTATAATTATCAAGAAAATCGGTGCTGGCGAAGGCGCCCCAGTGGCGAAGCCGCCCCATGTTACCATATATAAAATTCTTCGAGTCTGCCATGATGTTCGAAATTAAACTCCTCCGAAACGGCTGGACCTAATTCCACGAAATTTTGTATGTGGAGTTTTTAGGTCTGAGAATAGGTTTTTAGCTATTTTTATACTGGTCAGTTGAGTGACCAGGGTACCTTCCTCACAAATTTTTTTAAGAAAACGTGAAATCAAAGTTACTGTTCAACGTATTGTTTAAAAATTGCTTGCAATACCATGGTAATAATTGTCTCGATCCTGAGTGGAATATCGCGGTCAGCAAATTTTCAAAATTGTATAATTATAGATAATATACTTAATTTTAGTAAGCGTGACTACAAAAACGCTATAAACACTGGCTTCAATAAGTGGGAATGCGCGATCATCCCATATTTTGGTATACAGTACAACCCCGATAATTAGACATCGGATTTTGCATATTTGCATATTTTTTAATATTAAAGATACGAAGATTCTGATTGGACCAAAATTCGTTTCAAAGAAATCTAAATTCAATGGCAGGGTCATATTTCGTATTTATTTTGCATATTTGCATATTTTGCATATGCACAAAATATGCAAAAAATATGCAAAATATGCAAAAAATATGCAAAATATGCAAAAAATATGCAAAATATGCAAAAAATATGCAAAATATGCAAAAAATATGCAGAATATGCAAAAAATATGCAAAATATGCAAACAGATTTTGGCCGAAAATCGTCATTAAAGTCGTAAAATTGTCATTTAAAGTTAGAAATACCATCAAAAAATACATAACTGTGTTCTAAACTAAGACTGTTGACCGTATAACGTCGATTTTTTCAGCAGATTAATTTGTTATTGAGACCATTTACGACAGTGTGGTGTAGGGTATAAAAATATGGTATCGTAATACCATTTTTTTTATTATTAAACTATGTAAAAATATAAAATTTGATAAAATATCAAACGTTTTATGTAAAACGCAATATTTTCTTTTTTGTAGCATCTTAATTTAATTTGTAGCATTGGGCTGGTTTTAACTCAAATGACCAAATCGATCTCTGATTTTTTAGCCAGGGAGCCGCCTAAACCTTTTAGTATTGCTAGATTTTAAGATTGCCAAAGTTTGAGCACAATTCGATTATGTTAACACGTGGTACTGGGGCCTCGAAGTTATGAAAATCTATTTTTTTGCTATTTGGCGACTTCGACGGCTTGTATTAACGGTTTTGGAACGGTTAAAGCTACTTGCCCGTATTACGCATTTAATTAAAAGCTATTCTGTTCTTAATATTTCTTGATGAACAACAAAGCACGTAAGTGTTACTGAATTCGAGACAATAAACCCAATGTCCCGAAAAAGGCCTTAGCCCAAAAATGGAGTCTATTAAAAAAAACAACTTTTTTCTTCCTATATTATCAAATTTTTGCGAATGAAAACTAATATATTTTACTTTATTTGAAAATGTTGCATATTAGGGCGAAGATCTATTTTAATATTAATTTTAATTCATTTCTAGTTGGAGTCGAGCTTAATAACCGATGATGTTTGCAAGTGAAAAGGGAAAGCCGAAGATTCGAACCCCCACAACCACCATTATGTGACATGTTTCGCCTTTTGTAGAGACTCATCAGACATATCGGCCGTGGAATGGCATCGTTATCCATCAAACGTTTCCCTTTTCAAATGCAATTTTGTGTTTACAAAGACGGACATTTGTACATTCGTTCCCGTACTTTTTAATGGTAAAACTCGTAAAAGAGAGAACTGCAAAAAATTTGTTCTTACACACAAGTTTTTTTGAAATAGTTCGGGAACGGAAAAATGGAAAATACGTCAAAAAAACTGGAACAAATGTCAAAGTCGGCGTATCAGCCAATCAGACGCCGGCAACCACGTTACTATTTTTTTACTCGCCCAAATTTGTCGTGTAAAAAGTTTTTAAAGAGAGCGTCATTTGGCGCCATTTTTGTTTAAAGAGAAGTGAACATTTTACAACTTTTTTGTGTACGGGAACGCTTTTTCGAGTAAAATGTGTAAAAGTCGTAAAAATTGTAAAAAGTTTTTAGTTCTGGAACACAACTATTGTATGGCTTCAATGACAAACGCTTACATTTTGTTCATACATATTTTAATTTACTTATGCCCGTAATTTCAACGTCTGGGTAAACGGGTAGGTAGCTACCTATTAGTTATCTCTACCTACGCGTTTGGTAATTTCTACATGCAATTTACCGAGGCGTGTAAATTTTGAAATCATGTGGTAATATTGGTGATTTTCATTCATGATTTCGCCAAATCATTGTCACTTAGAAGTGTTTTACAACTTTTAACACATTGGCAACGATTAACCAGGTAAAATCCTTGGTGTAAGTAACATGACCGTTTTTGACTCGATAACGTTACCTATGCGTTGATATTATAAAATGTTGCTTACACGGAAGATATGTATCTGTGAACTCATAGATAACTACGCGTTGAAATTACGGGCATTAATTGACTGACATAATGTGATTTTGGAGCCATCTGGGTACGGATGACAACTTGGTGATGAACTCTACTCCTTGCTATGTCGCTCACAATTTTTAAGTTATTTACCATCCTTTACCCCTCCTGGTAATTGATGTTCTGTGGTCAAATTGCAGGATCTTTTTCAAGAAATTCGGAGTTAAAGTTTAATTTCTTGAACAGCCATTAAGTCTCACTTGTAATTATGCCTGTAAACCTTTTTCTAGGAATTTCGGCAGTTGATTTTTGTAAGTTTGGATCGATTATTTCTGGAGAAATTTCTATCTTTTTTTGTCGTCTTTTGTATCTATCAGATCAAACAATGCCAGACCAATAAGTTCAGGACTAAGGTACCACATATGATTTATCATTTTGTTATTTCCTTTATCTGATATTTGTTTGTGAATGCCTTTCGTATTAAGTAAATCTTCAATTCGGTTTAGGTCTTGTTTTGGACCTAAAAATATTTCTGAATATCGTTTTCACTATTTTTTGTATTAAACTCAATCTATTGTCTCTATTTCTTTTTAACCTATTTATTATTTAACCTATATTATATCTATATAAACATTATCTTGTTCATTATACGTTTTGTAAAATCAATAACACAAACTCTCACTTATAACACTCAGTTGTTGTCGTGTGGGATACCAAATAAATAAATAAAATAGAAAAAACATTCTGGGGGCGACCAGTCTCGAACGATTTAAACGCAAGGTGCTTCTACGGCCTCTTGTTCTTGGGAAGTGGGCTGGGCAGTAGTTTTAAAACACTCTCGCCTACTTCGAACTTGGATTTGTCAATCCCAGACTATTCTTATAGAAATCGCTTGAATATGTTTGTTCGATGTCCGGATGTGCTTCCAAACTTGCAGTCAAAAATCCCTCTCAACAATTTTCTAACAAGTTTGTACGGTGGTACAGAAGCTCTCGACCTAATATCTGCTCGAGCTGGTGAGACACCATTTTTCTAGGCATTTGTACACTGCTAGTTCTTGTTTCTCCCATGAGCTACTGTAAGTTTCAGGAACGCGTAGGAGTTGTTTTTTTACCCCCATGTGATACCAGAACAGCAACCCGTTTTTTCTTCTCTGTTTTGAGAATATTTGGTAATAGCTGTTGAGTTTATTTTTCACGGTTTATTCTCCGCTGTTCACGGATAAAGCTTCTAGAGATCTTATATTTGTAAGGATCCTCTCCGATAGCTTCTACTGTATCCATGGTGATACTAGTAACGTTCCTATACACCTTACAGGGGTCCTGCACCAATGACAATTGCATAGTTACGATTTTCTTGAAGCCACGCTTGATTGTTTTCGGGACAGATGGTTCTTCAGATCCTACGATACGTTTAGCATCAAAACAAGACCTAGACCTCATTGCAAATGTATTGAAATATGAAAACATTGACACACAAATTTCAGAAAAAGGAAATAACAACATAATAAATAATCTGTGGTATCTTAGTCCTAAACTTGCTGACCTGGCATTGTTTGATCCAACGGTGCAAAATGCCGTAAAGAGCAAAAAGGCGACAAAATCTTAACAAAGCAAAGATTCAAATTTCTTCAAAAATATTCGATCCAAACTTCAAAAACAGCAACTGCCGAAAATCCTAGAAAAAGGTCTGGCATAATTCTTGTTGTTCAAGAGATAAAACATTAACTCCGAATTTCCAGGAGGCGCAAATTATGGTAAACAACAAGTTGCGAACTACATAGCAGAGCGTTCTTCAAGTAGTCAGCTGAACCCAGAAAGCTCCAAAAGCACATGATGTCTGACTCTCGAATAAATTTTTTTAGAACAAAATGTAAAAGACGTTTGTTTTCATTCCAAAAATTGATAAAAATGAAGAAAAAATTTGTTAATAGTCTCCATTTTCGCACAAAGGCGTACCTAGTCACGTTTTTCGAGACATTAGCTTTATTATCTCGAATTCTGTAATACTTACATATTTTGTTTTTCAGCAAGAAATATTAAGAACAGAATGGCCTTTAATTTAATGCTTAATTTGGACAAAAAGCTTTAACCATTCCAGAGAAATGGGTCGCCGAAATCGATAAATAGCCAAAAAATCAAGATTTTCATAACTTTGAGGCCCTAGTGGCACGTGTTAACATATTCCAATTGTGCTCAAACTTTAAAAGTCATAAAATCTGACCAAACTTAAAACTTTATGCGGGTGCCGCCTAAAAAAATCCGTCATCGATTTATTCCCTTTGAACAAAAACAGCCCACTGCTACAAATTATGAAAAAGAAAATATTGATTTTTACATAGAACGTTTGATATTTTATCAAATTTATTGTTTTTGCATAGTTTAATAAAAAAAAAATGGTATTACAATACCATACTTTTATACCCTACACCACACTATCGTAAACGGTCTCAATAACATAATAATCTGCTGAAAAAATCGACATTAAACGGTCAACAGTCTTAGTTTTGAACACTTTAAGTATTTTTTGACGGTTTTTCCAACTTTAAATGACAATTTTACGACTTTTATGTCGATTTTCGGCCAAAATCTGTTTGCATATTTTGCATATTTTTTGCATATTCTGCATATTTTTTGCATATTTTGCATATTTTTTGCATATTTTGCATATTTTTTGCATATTTTGCATATTTTTTGCATATTTTGCATATTTTTTTGCATATTTTGCATATTTTTTGGCATATTTTTTGCATATTTTTTGCATATATTTTGCATATTTTTTGCATATTTTTTGCATGTTTTTGATATGACCCCAAATATCGAAAAATTGTCCCTTAAAACGCCTAGATCCAAAATTTGAGTCCAATCGGATAAGAAATAAAAAACATGCAAAAATCCGATGTCTACCGATAATATTAAATGTCGCTTGACCGAAGTTCCAAAAAATCGATTGAGAAATCAGGCAAAACCTAATTTTAAAGATGGTTAAATAACTAGAACGTCTACAAAATTAGCATTGGCCACTAAAACGACGCACTGTGGTCGAAAGCACTGATCTAGCGGCGCGAAATTTATAATATGCAAACGAATTGAGATACGTCACTGAAATTTGGCACAAACTACCTGTGGGTAATAATAGGCAAATATGAACAATATCGGCTGATGTTTTGGTATAACCCCCATATAACGGTACCTTAAGATTTTCGGTATTTTGAGGATTTATGCCACAATTTCGTAGCAAATTACCTGTAATTTGGTACTTAGGGTTCCTAGTGGTAACAAAATATTTTCACCAAAAATTATGGACATAGGTGCACGTTTTGATATAGCCCCCATGTAACCGTACCTCCCAATTTAAGGTATTTTGAATACCATGACCACATTTTTAAACCAACTTGGCTGTAATTTTGCATTCCGTGTTTTCACTGCGTATAAAATCTTCTTACAAAACATTTTTAACACGGATTTATGTTTCGATGTAGCCCCTTTTATGGTACCCCCGATTCGTTGAATTTTTACTTGTTATCCCATATTTAATAACGTATTTAGCTATAAAATGGTATTATAGTGTCTCCGGGGGTAGATCTCCTCCTTGCAAACATTTCTCAAGGTAGGTCCATATTTTGATTTAGCTCCCATACAAATGCACAGCTAAATTTGTATGAATTTCATGCAAAATCCCATATTTTAAAAATGAGCCATCAAAAGATTTGCAAATATTTGGATATTCCGTATCCAGAGAGTCCAATATCATTCCCCAAAAAATAATCGAACGTAAGTTCGGCCAGGTTTACAAGATGTACTCTATAGAACAAGCGCGTACAACCCATAAAAACACTAAAAAATTGAATTTTTTGAAAATTTATTGCTATATAACTAAGTACCTCCAGACCCCAAACTAATTTTTATAATTTAAATCACACCCTCTGCTATTAATTAAAAATAAATCTTGTCCAGTTTCATTACGAATTTATTTAATATTTAAACATATATGAAGTTAATTTTTTTGCAACAATTTTTTGAAATCAGTTGCAATAAAAACTCTTGTAGTTGAAAGTGAATAACTGAGTGAATATTTACAACAACAAAAATGAAAAAACAAGATCTTTGTCTGCAAAGTGTCTGTAATCTATACAATGAAAAATATTTCGCAATTTTATAGTTCGATTTTTTTACTTTGCGACTGTGCGACGTGCCAACAATGCGGTGTATCTATAATCTATCTAAATGTATGTCAAGTTCTTTAAGACTACGGTTTTGGGTTTTCCCGGTTTTTATCATTCACGGGAAACGAGAATCTAAAAATCGCCGGAAATTTTAAAATACGAGAGTGGATCAATATTTCCGTGATTTTTTTATCTTCCCATAGTAACTTATATGAAATACAATATTTTTAAAGAGTGGCAGGCTCAAAAATGGATGACACGTTTTCGTTCTATCGATTAAAAACGAAAAAATATGAAATGTTGCCCGGATTTTGCCCACACTGACCATTTCCATTATTCAAAGGTAATGAAATCGCTCTATGGAAAGTAATTTGGCTCAAACAATGAAGTTATTGATCAGAAATTCCAATTTTATGGACCTCGAAAATCGTATGTTTTATTCTTATGCTTAAGATTGCTTGACACAAGTAAGAAAATATCAGTCAGCCGTGCCGACTGAGATATACCCTCAGCCTCGGACCTAAAAAAAATAAGAAAACACAATACTTCTGACGTTTCTAGGGGCTTTTTGAGTTTTTGAGGCAATTGTTTAGGTAGTATGGATTTGCACCGAAAAAAATTTTACCGTTTTAACTAGGGCCGCACATATTACAACATGATTCATGACTAGATGAAATAATACGACATGCAAAGTTAGGACCAATCAGAAACATCCTGCGGGAGTTATCTTGCCAATTTTCCATTTTAATTGTTGCCGTCAAGGTTTCTTGGAGCTTTTAAGACATTATCTCAGGAAGTATGGAATTGCCTCCGACAATATTTGTATCGTAGTAAAGGGGGGCCGTAAAGACAAATTACTGAAAAAATTTCAAATCGATCCGAGAGGAAATCTAAAACTTCACTTTTTCCGAATTTTGTGTGGAACCCGTTCTATGCCTGGAAGTAATATTACCAAATGTAAAATTATGACCGATTCGGTTATCGTGCGCACCATTTTGGCGATAATATTTGAACTTTTGTGGGGAAGGTGCCCGAAGTAGTGGACCATCCATATGGTCCATCTTCGAACTTAAACTAAGTTTGAAAAAAATGGCGAATGCCAAATTTTTGACCTGATCGGTGGCTTCGTTCGAAAGTTATCGTGCGCACCAGCCAGCAAGCCGGACCCTCTTTAGCCCAATGACTGAGGGTATAAAAATGGGACTTTAAAATAGAAAATATTCTTTCGCACTTAAATAAAACAGAATAAAAATCCGTCGTAATAGACCATGTTTTTGGTGCGGCTCTTTTAACTTTTTCCCTGAAGACACTTTTGTAGATTAAAGTTATTTCCAAATATTTTGTAATTTATTGATTGAGTAAAATCTAAAAAAAGTGACGGGCATAGTTTTTTCATTAATTCAATATTATTTGGATAAATATTAAAAGATATTTCCCGGGAAATATGATTTTGTTTCCCGGGAATTCCCGGTGCGGAATTTCCCTACCCAAAACCCTATTTAAGACTGACGGCTGGACCGAATTTGATGAAATTTTGTGTGTAGGTTCATAAGTTGGAGAATACCGAAAATGGAGTAGGTGGGGGACCTCCCCCACATCGCGTTTTAACAAATCTCACAATCTCAGAGATTATTAGACATATTAGTATTCAATACATCAGCAATGGTGGTCTCTGCCATTAATGGGTGTTTGGAAGCAGAATTCCGCGATTACGTCCAATTTTTGACAACTTGATTCTTACTGCAAACACGCCATGAACGTTGACTTCAGTGCTTAGATTAATCAAATCCATCAAGATCACGTTTTTATGCGGAAAAGTCTAGATAAATTCAACTAGCATTTTGAATTCATTTTTCATGAATCACTGACATTTTGTTTAGAAGCTTCAAATAATAACGTATTCAGTGAATCAGCACTTTGGTAACCAGCAGTAAAAACGGAGTTAAGTTCGACCGCGCCAAACTTTTTTACCATTCGCCACAATTCATATTGAAACCAAATTTTAGCCATTTCGGTTGGATAATGTGGCTGAAACCTCCAAGGGCGACTAAATACCAAATATAGCCATATCGGTTGAATAATGCGACTAAAACCTTGCATATACTGGAGATTGGGAGGTACCGTTCTATGTATGTAAAAACCTAAACATGTACCGAATAGTCTATGTGGGAATGTCTTCTACCCACAACGATGACTAAATACCAAATTGTAGCCATGACGGTGGAAAACCTCCAAACTGTTCTATGGTAGTTATGTATATCAGAACGTGGACTTATACCAACAAGTCCCTGCAGGTATGTTTACGACCCCCGACGGAGACCAACAACAACCATTTCGGTGGGGAAATTAGGCAAAACCTCTTTACTATAGAAAATCATGAGGTACCGTTCTATGGGAGCTTTATCAAAAAGTGGACCTGCAGCGACAACAACGGACACCAACAAACCAAATAATAGCCATTTCAGTTTAATAATTTGGCTAAAATCTGGAAAATACCCAACATCGGGTGCTTTATCAGAAACAGAATGGGAATGCTTATACCCCAAAGAAGACTAAATCCCATTTAATGGCGAATACCGAAAATCGGGTGGTACAGTTCCATGGGGATTATAACAAAACGTGGACCGGTATAACCCATTTCCAATACCAAACATCCTTGGAAAAATTCATTACAAAGTTCAATGTTAAATATTGCGGGCTGTATCTTGATTTCAGCTGAAGAACATCGCTACATTAAAAGATTTTTATTCTGATCAAAAAAAAAAGAAATCGATGTTTTACAAACGGAAACAAAAAGTTAGTTATACCCTTCACCATAAGATGAAGGGTATAAACGAATTCTCTATTTTAAATCTGGAGATACAATTACATGAAAGTTTTGCTAAAAATTGTATTTTATCAAATTTCAAGAAGTATGCATAATTACGTCAAATCGGTTCGAAAATCGCAACATTTCATTCGTAATTCGATTATTCTTTGTGTAATTCAAATTATTTCATTTGTAATTTAAATTATTCCATTTGTAATTCGAATTATTCCATTTATAAAAAGGAAAGGAACATAAAGGAACAAATGGAATAATTCGGATTACAAATAAAATAGTTCGAATTACAGGTAAAATAAGTCAAATTACAAATGGAATAATTCGAATTACAATTGAAATGTTTCAAATTACAAATAAAATATTACGAATGGAATTCTCGAATTACAATTAAACTGAATCTGAAAGGTGTATATATATAAAAATCTTTACACGGAAAAATAACAACGGGCCAGCAACGCGGACCGGGTCAGCTAGTATAATATATAAAATATAAACTAATTATTGTATAATTATTTCTGAGATAATAACAATTAATTTTTCGACTTAATTTATTCAAATTGTTAACAGTGTACCGCCAACATCCACGTAAATTAACAATTAGAAAGTAAACGTGTACATAACTATGTCAATGTTAGTTGCATCAACTATGTATATTAGTTTTTATCTGAATGTGGCTGTGTGTGTACATTTAAATGTTTAATACATAGGAGTGTAGACTAGTACTGGTTCTTGATTGGGTTTTAAAAAGATTTTTTAGAAGCTTAAGAGCAACTATACGTTTTCATTACTGAAAAGGACTGTTCATTCATTCAGCGATAAATTGTTGCATGAATCCAGGTACCTTTTGTATGGTTATATATGTGACACTCTGCTTGACTTTGGACCACATGTTGTGATACTTAAATGAAATATGATTTATAATATTTCCTTACGTCTTCATCATCATAAGGTGATATGTTAAATGTAACATGAAAATATTTGGTGTTACATTTTCATAACATATTTTTTTTTTTATTTTTCGGAGTTCCATATGTTAGTCTACGAACAGGTCACACAGGAGATGAATTAATGCTTTTGTTTATTAATTTCAATGTCAACATTCGGAAATGAATTAAATATTGTGCATTACTTCAAGCATATTTCTTTTCTGACAATTATTCCCAGGTAGACTTTAATAAAATTTAATAACAAAATTTCCGATTTTTTTCCGAAATCAGGATTATTGTTTGGTCCGCTCACCAAATGTTACACCATTTTTCTGTAAATATTTCTGAATTATGTATACTATGAACATATTTATCGATCTGTTATAAAGTTTAGTCTAGCTGAAAAAAGCTCTCTTAACACCAAGTTTCTTCCCCTACAAACAAGTTTTTCCCTGCAAACAAACACTACATTTCTTAGACAAAAAAAGTCGTATCTTCTTTAGACTAACCTATACTCGTATGTCATAGAAAATTTAAATATTGATTGAAATATACATTTTCGTTGGCAAACAAGTTTTGTTTACTTATCACTTTTATAATTTCTTGAAGGCGCTGAAAGAATTCATGATTAAATGTCTATACCGCCACATAAAATTCAATTAAAATTGGGGTTTATTTTGTGTATTTTGCATAATCGACAACCCAAAAGTTTTGTCACAACCATCAATATGGACCCCCATCATCAACAGACACAACATTCTACGAGTATAAGGAGTTTTCGAAACACAAACATTCTCTATCGTTTACACAAATAAACACGCATACACAATTTACGATAGAATGTATCAACTAAAAATTGTTTCTTTCGTTAATATCATTTTAACTCAATGTTATTATTTTCTTTCGGCGGTTTCTCATGAATTTTGCAAATAGTTGACTACAAGTTGTAGCATTCTAATGTGTTAAACGGGGTATTATCCTTTCATATGAAAGGCAAGCGTTAAACTTTATGCTGATGTCTAATAATATGGTGATGTTATGACTTTTTCCGTATGTAAATATAAAGATTGATGTGATTTAGTGTGTATAAGTGGCGCAAAAAGGGCCTTTGAGACATACTGCAAATATTTGCTTATAGTTATTTTCTAAGATTTTTTTTAACAGCAAATGCAGACGGGGTGTTTAACATACCCCCGATTTTTTTTATTGGATCGATCAATAAAATATTTCAAAAAGGCCCTATATAAGTTTAATAAAACATTCATCTACTCCTCACTTACCATACACAAGTTTACATTTTCGCCTACATGTGTAATCTTCTGTTGTTATCTTTTCGACTACGTTTTATTTTTATTTTCAATACAAACTTACCAATTTACTGTCACCAATATAGTCTTCATGCAAATCTTTAATTAGCATTTCCAAGGTGCGTTCACGTTTCTGTGAAAATATAGGCGTTTGAAAGGTTGCCTTCTCAGCATTTATTAGTTTAACCAGTAAAAATTCACGAAATAAATTTACATCCTAGGAAAAAAGAAGGAAAGGATAAAATATGGGTTAGGATTTATTCGAACAAAAATAACATTATATTTTTATGAAAGAATATCTATATATATATAAAATTCTCCTGTCACGGTGTTCGGCTTTGAACTCCTCCGAAACGACTGGACCGAATTTGATGAAATTTTGTATGTGGAGTTTGTAGGTCTGAGAATAGGTTTTTAACTACTTTTTATAGTGGTCAGTGGAGTGACCAGGGTACCTCCCCCACAAAATTTTTTAAGAAATCGTGAAATTAAAGTTATTTTTGAACGTTTTGTTTAAAAAACGTTTACAATAATATGATTTTTACTGTCTTGATCTTGAATGGCCATCTCGGAAATAGAATATCGCGGTCAACCCAATTTTTCAAAAATGTATAATTGTAGATAATATCCTTAATTTTAGTAAGCGTGACTATAAAAACGCTTTTAACCGGGGCTCCAATAGGTGGGAAAGCGCGATCAATTCCACATTTTAGAATACAGTACAACACCGATAATGTGCATTGGTCACAAAAACGACGGGCCAACAATGCGGTTCGAAAATCTAGAGTGATCAATATTTAACTGATAAATTGTAAATAGATTACAAAGGCTTACACGGAAATCCAAAACGACGGGACAGCAACGCGGAACCGGGTCAGCTAGTATGAATATAAAATTGTATTCGTTTAAGGCATTTTACATATGCTATGTGTGATAAGTAAAATATGCCAATGTCTGTTTTCTGTGAGCCTATAAAATTTAATATTTTTACATTTTAATAACTGTATTTATTTGTATCACGTTATCAGTGTGTAGATATATTTTGTACATAGGAATGGGTTATCCAATACAAATTTGTATTATATAAAGAAAATACATTGAAAGAAAAATTAAACAACGAAATGAAAGAAATTAAAATATATGGGAAGGTATAGTTGAAAAGTATGCAGTTATTGTTTTATGTTTTGCATAACCTATGCCTCTTTATACCCTCCACCTAAATATGGAGGGTATAATTAAATTTGTCATTCCGTTAGTTACACATCGAAATATTCGTTGGGGACCCTGTAACATATATATTCTTGATCAGCATACAATTCTAAGTCGATATCACCACGTCTGTCTGCCCGTCTGTTGAAATCAAGATACAGTATTTTTAAGGTTTTAGTCTCAATATCACAGCAAAATAGATGAAATTTGGTATATAGTCTTCGTTGGGGTTACAAAAACTTTCCACCTAAAATTTGTTGGTATAGGTCCACGTCTTCATATAGCCCCTATAAAACGGTACCTCGCGATTTTCGGTATTTTAAAGGTTGTGACTTTAATATCTTACCGAAATGGCTGAAACTTGGCATTTAGTCTCTATTAGATGTATGAGACTTTCCACCTGAAATTTGTCGGTATAGGTCGACGGTACCTCCCGATTTTCGGTATTTTGTAGGTTTTAGCCTCATTATAACACCGAAATTACTGAAATTTGGTAGTTAGTCTTCAATGGGGTATACAACTTTCCACCTGAAATTTGTCGGTATGAATCCACGTCTTCATATATCCCTCATAGAACGGTACCTCCCGATTTTCGGTATTTTGTAGGTTTTAGCCTCATTGTAACACCGAAATGACTGAAATTTGGTAGTTAGTCTTTATATATTTTTTGGGTGACGTAGGGGATGGAATGTACCAAGCAACGGTCCTGACCGGTTTTAACATTGCAAAGCCCAGGATCTATCTTGGTCCCTCTTTCATCCCAAGTGGACACTGACCTCCCCGTGGTGTCACCTGGGGAACTACCTTTAACACCCGTTAAAGGTAGTGAGCTAACATGTGCCGCGCGTTCACCCATAAGAACGTTAAAAACTTGGGTTTGGGCGTCGGGCTAGTAACCCTCCCCTAGAAAAAACAACCTACTATGAAAAAACGAAAGAAAAGAAAAACAAAGCCCTCTAAAGTTGACGAACCCCGCAAACGTTTTAAGGACCATGATCTGCGAATCTGCACCTGGAATGTTCGCACTCTTTATAGAGAAGGTGCAGCCTTCGCATTGGCAGACGTACTTGAAAAGTAGAAGACCGATATCACTGCCATAAAGGAAATACGATGGATTGGGAAAGGCGTCACAACAACACCTAAAGGTGACGCACTGTTTTATAGCTGCCATGACGTAAAGCATGAGTTTGGTTGTGGATTCATAGTTAGTCGGATACTAAAACATCTGGTATCCAGCTTCACCCCAGTGAATGAAAGACTTGCTGCAATTCGAATAAAAGCTACATTCTTCAACATCAGCTTTATTTGCGCTCATGCTCCCACTGAAGAAAAGGACGAACAGACCAAAGATATATTTTACGAGCGCTTAGAAGAAAGTTATGACCGTTGCCCGGCCCATGACATTAAAATTATACTAGGCGATTTTAATGCCAAAGTTGGAAAGGAGAATATCTTTGGCCCAACAGTCGGGAAATTCAGTCTCCACAGTGAAACATCTGACAATGGTATGAGGTTGATAGACTTTGCAGCTGCAAGAAACATGGTAGTTAGCAGTACCAGATTTAAGCATCTCGATATTCGTAAGGGCAACTGGCTGTCGCCAGATCAAAGAACAAGAAATCAAATTAATCACGTTGTGATAGATGGAAGACATGCATCAAACGTGTTGGATGTACGATCGTTCCGAGGTGCAAACATAGACTCTGACCACTACCACTAGCAAACAAAGTGCGAACAGACACAATACGGAAGTTGGACATCGGTAAGCTGCAATCACAACACATAGCCACAGCATATTCCACTCAACTGTCCCAACTGCTTAATCAAAGCACTCCTCGTCCCGATAACATATCAGGACAATGACAAAACATTGCCCACTCGATGCAAACAGCCGCAAAATCAGTACTTGGATACCAGAGACCTCCACAAAGGAATTCATGGTATGACCAGGAGTGTCGTACTGCTACCGAAGAGAAAAATGCGGCATATAGAGCTACTTTACAATCAGTAGCAACGCGTAGCGCACGAGAGAGATATCGGGAGAAAAGGAGAGAAGAGAAACGTCTTTTCCGCAAGAAAAAGAGAGAAATGGAAAAGCGGGAGTGTGAAAAAATCGAGATGTACAAAAGCCAGAAAGAAGTCCGAAAATTTTACCAAAGAGTGAAACATCAAACAGATGGCTTTGGTACAGGCACATCCTCCTGTAGAGACCAGCAAGGTAATCTGGTAACAGATACAGATAGCGTGCTCAGGATATGGAAGGAACATTTCTCCCATCTGCTGGTATCCAATAGTAGCGAAGACGATGATGCCTTAGATCCAATCCCAGAAGATGGTATAGAATGTATACCGCCCGGCCAAGATGAGGTAAAAACAGCAATCAACCGGCTGAAGAATAATAAAGCAGCAGGAGCCGATGGCTTACCAGCGGAGCTGTTTAAAACGTTGGCGATGCGCTGATAAGGTGTATGCATCAGCTAGTTAGCACCATCTGGCAGGAAGAACGCGTAACCGACGATTGGAACCTGAGCATCCTATGTCCCGTCCACAAGAAAGGAGATAAGACTGTATGCTCCAACTATAGGGGCATAAGTCTTCTCCCTATTGCCTATAAGATAGTGTCAGGGATATTGTGCGAAAGACTAAAGCCAATGGTCAACGAGATAATTGGACCATACCAATGCGGCTTTAGACCTGCCAAGTCCACCATTGACCAGATATTTACTCTGCGGCAAATCCTAGAGAAGACCCAAGAGATGCAGATCGACACATATCACCTTTTTGTTGATTATAAAGCAGCATTCGACAGTCCACTCCTATCAAAGGTATTCCAAGCCATGTCTGAATTTGGTATCCCCGCAAAGCTCATTCGGCTTTGTAAAATAACTCTAACTGACACAAGATCTTCAGTTAAAATAGGAAAGAACGTCTCCGAAGAGTTTTGTACCAAAAGAGGTTTCAGGCAAGGAGACAGCCTTTCGTGTGATCTTTTCAACATCCTGCTAGAAAAAGTTATACGAGAGGCAAACGTCAAAGAAGTGGCACAATCTACACCAATAGCCACATGTTGCTTGCTTATGCTAATGATATAAACATCATGGGACGATCAGTAAAAGAAGTAACCGATACCTTTATGAAGGTCGAAGGAGAATCTGCTAAAGTGGGTCTGGCGGTAAACGGCGAGAAGACCAAGTTGATGGTGTCGACGCGCAATGCGTCCATTGAGATCGGACCAACTGTTGAAGTTGGTTCCTATAATTTTGAGGTAGTAAAAGACTTCGTATACCTCGCCACCGCAGTAAACACAACAAACGACATCAGTTGTGAAATAAAAAAATAATTGTATTGGCGAACAGATGCTACTTTGGCTTAAGTAAGCACTTCGGAAACAAAGGCACAACTCGTCAAACAAAAATAACGCTTTACAAAACACTGATACTACCCGTGCTGATGTATGGTTCCGAAGCCTGGGTACTTGCGCAAGCAGATAAGGCAGTGCTTGGCGTGTTTGAGAGAAAAAATCTTCGAAAGATCTACGGACCAATCTGCATTGACGGTGAATATCGACGTCGTATGAACCACGAGCTGTATCTGCTATACAATGACATCAATATAGTTAAACGTATCGAGATGCAGCGATTGCGTTGGCTAGGCCATATAATAAGAATGAGCGATGATGAACCCGCTAAAATGGTGTATAAATTCGAGCCACATGTCGGTGCACGGAGAATTGGCAGGCAAAAGAATACATGGCGAAAACAAGTGGATGAAGAGATGACAAGGCGCGGTATTCCAAAAAAGGAAGCACTGAACAGAGAGAATTGGAGATCTTTTCTTAGTTCGGTCTATGGAACAAATTTTCTGTAATGGGTCAACTAAGTAAGTAAGTAAGCCTTTTTATACCCTCCACCGTAATATGGAGGGTATAATTAAATTTGTCATTCCGTTTGTAACACATCGAAAAGTTCGTGGGAGACCCTATAAAATAAATATATATCTTGAACAGCATAAAATTCTAAGTCGACCATGTCCGTCTGTTGAAATCAAGATACAGTATTTTGTCACACCAAAATGGATGAAATTTGGTATATAGTCTTCGTTGGGGGTAAAAAACTTTCCACCTGAAATTTCTTGGTGTAGTTGGATAGAAAGTTACCTCCCGATTTTCGGGAATCAGAGGTTTAAAACTCTCCACCTGAAATTTGTCGGTATAGGTCCAAGTCTTCATATAGCGCCCATAGAACGGTACCTCCCGATTTTCGGTATTTTGAAGGTGTTATAATGATGCTATAACACCGAAATGGCTGAAATTTGGTATTTCGTCTTTGTTAGAGGTTAAAAACTTTCCCCGTGAAATTTGTCGGTATAGTTCCACGTCTTCATGTAGCCCCATAGAACGGTGCCTCCCGATTTTCGGTATGTGAAAGGTTGTGACCTTAATATCCCACCGAAATGATTGAAATTTGGTAGTTAGTCTTTGTTGTGGGTATAAAACATTCCATCTGCAATTTTTCGGTATAGATCCACGCCTTCATATAGCCCCAATAGGACGGTACCTCCCGATTTTCGGTATTTTGAAGGCTTTATACTCATTAAAACACCGAAATGGCTGAAATTTGGCATTTCGTCTTTGTTAGAGGTATAAAACTTTCCACCTGAAATTTTTCGGTATAGATCCACGCATTCATATAACGCCCATAGAACGGTACCTCCCTATTTTCGGTATTTTGAAGGTTGTGACTTCAATATCCCACCGAAATTACTGCAATTTGGTAGTTAGTCTTTGGTGGGGGTATAAAACTTTCCACCTGAAGTTTTTCGTTATAAATCCACGTCTTCATATATTCCCCATAGAACCGTACCTCCCGATTTTCTGTATTTTGAAGGTGTTATAATGAGGCTATAACACCGGAATGACTGAAATTTGGAATTTCGTCTTTTTTAGTATAAAACTTTACACATGAAATTTATCGGTATAGTTCCACGTCTTCATATAACCCCCATAGTCCTTCGTACCAAAAATTATTAAAATATGTCAATCTTTGGGTTTAGACCCCATACAACGAGACCATCCGTTTCAACGCATTTTTTATCGGGAGGTATTGTTATAGTAGAGCTATACCAAAACATTGGCCGATATAACCGATCTTCGGATGCAAAAATATAGTGTTCAAGCTCATTTTTTGTGGATGCTAGAATGATTACAACAGACGGACGAACGGATAGGTCGACTCAGAATTTGATCCTGATCAAGAATATATATTTTTTATAGGGTGACAAATGATTATTTGAATGCGTTACGCACAAACCTAATATACCCTCCATACTGTGGTGAAGGACATAAAAAAGTAACTGTGCCCAACTAAAATAGCTGGTTTGCACGCAACTATCGAAAGGAGTGGCTGATTTGGGTTCAACCTTTGCACACTTTTATCTTTAAAAATAAAAATCAAATTACGTTCATTGGTAATGGCATCAGTTGAGAACGGCTGGATCGTTTTGGATAATAATAATTATTGAAATATTTGCCATAACCCAACTTAGGTTTTATGTATACACTCCACAATATCATGGAGGGTATATTAAGTTTGTTTTTCCGTTTGTAACGCATTGAAATACTCATTTGCGACCCTATAAAATATATATATTCTTGATCAGGTTATCTGAGTCGATCTATCTATCTATGTCCGGACCACGTTTTGGTATAGCCCCCATATAACGGTACCCCCGATTTCCGATATTTTCACCAAAAATTGTCAGCATAGAGCTAACAAAAATTCTACAACAAGAATTGTTAATTTAGGTCCATATTTTCGTATAGATTTTTGGTATTGTGAGGATTCTAGCTACAATTTTTAACAGAACTAGCTGTTATTTGACATTTGAAGTTCCCATTGATCATAGTCCACTAGAAATATTCATCATAGGTCTAAGTTTTGGTGTAGCCTCCATTTAACGTTACGTACCGATTTTCGGTATTTTGAGGATTTTAGCTACAATTTTTAAACGAACTAGGAGTTATTTGACATTTAAGGTTCCCAGTGTTCGAAAAACTTCTCCACTAAAAATTGCCAAATTTTGGTATTTTGACGACTTTAGCTAAAATTTTTAACCGAACTAGTTGGAATTTGTTCTACTTTTTTTAATCAAACTACCAGTAATTGACATTTGAGATTCTCAGTTGTCACAAAACTTCTCCATCAAAAACTGTCAACCTAGGTGCATGTTTTGTTATAACCCCTATATAACGGTACCTCCCGAATTCTGGTGTTTTGAGGGTTTTATCTAAAATTTTTAGCTGAACTAGATGTAATTTGTCATTTGCGGTTCCCAGTTGTCACAAAGCTCCTCCACCATAGGTTCCTCCAAAAATAGGCAACATATAAAAGTGTCGGCCGAATGAACACATTTTAGGTACATTATCTGACATTTTTAGGTACCCAATTAAAGTTGTGGACTGGTCCGGCCGAACTCAACGCTTTTTTACTTGTTAATTGTCAGGGAATGGACAGCAATGGCCCCGGTGAAAATAGGCTACAAATGAAGTTTCGGAGATTGCGGGGTACTTTCCCTATACCCTATTTTTTAAAATGCAATATTTACAATAATTACGGTTTGGAAATTAATTTGCGAGACAATTGTGGTTGTGTCTCCGACTTTACCTACTTTTTTAAGACCCAAAGACTTGACTACTCCCACTTTTTGAAATATGTTACATCTACAAAACTACTGAACCGATTTTCCTGAAATTTTCAGGGAATGTACAGGGATGGCCCCCCAAAAACAGGTTACATATTTTATTGAATTCCAGAGGGGCGGGGTACCTACTCTATGCGATATTTTTAAAAAACGTTATACATATTTGCAAAATTTACGCATGTATCGGTTTAAAAATCTACAATCTAGTTACATCTATGCGGCCTTAAGACCCGACCACGCCTGTTTTTTTTTATGTTATATCTCCAATACTACTGAACCGATTTTCATCAAATTTACAGCAAAAGCTCAATGTTTGCGTTGTTATGTATATCTTATGAATTTCGAAGGAAGTGGTGTAAATTCCCAATGCCTTTCATTTAAGCGCTATATCTATAAGACAAACTTATGATTATATCGGTTTCAGCATGAAATTTCGGAGGCAATGGGGTTGTGTGTACACTAGGTACATATTTGGAGCCAAAATACCGGACCAAGCCCACTTTTGTAAATATGTTATATCTTGAAAATTGATGACCATGCCCACTCTTTTCAATATATTATTTCTCCAAAACTACTAAACCTAATTTCAATTTTCTGCAAATGTAGACGAATTTCGGGGGTCTATTGTTTTATAATCGCTATATTTGCATCTGCTTTTCGAGACAACGGTGGTTGCTTCATAGCTACAGCATTTTATTTAGTCTCATTTCGATAGTACTTGCGGTTTCTAAGCAAAAACATGAAAACCTAAAAAACCCCTAAAAATGTCAGCTTGAATCGCGATTTAGTTAAAAAGCGCTCCCGCGATTGTTTTTTTTATTTTTCTCATGTATGAACATTGCAGTTTCAGAATCCGGAAAAACTTCCCAACTGTAAGCACCTTTCATTTAAAGTTGCTTCAAGAGCACCGTGGTATATGTCAAATCTCAGAATTATTGGAAATGGTACTAGAAATACATTTTTTATTTTACTTCCAAATTCTACCTAAAAAGCATTCAATAGCATGCCACGTGTAAACAGAACAGCAACAGAATATAGCAGGTTTTTACGAAAATTTATCAAAATTTTTTGTTTTCTAAAGCAACTTTTTGTTTTTTGCTCGTCCCGGCCCCACCTTTACATATTTTGATCTAACTTTTTGGCTACGTTAATTTTAATCGCATCACTATTTTATTGATCGGCAATGACGAAATATGGAATTTTTGGCCAGTAAAATTCAATAATGAATCACTATGCAATTTATTAATTCATGACGCATAACATGTTACATGTCAAAAATGCATCCATTATTACCACCTGCATATATATTGTTCATATTTCAAATTCAGAAGCTGTGGTTTTATTCATTACAATAATTTTCCCCTTTGTTTCGTAATTTATAAACGATTAATTAATTGCTCTTCTTACAGTTACAACAATTTTAATATATATGTTTACATATGTATATCGTTACATGGTGTTAAGTATTTACTTACAACTACATATGTATATACGTATATCATATACAGATCATAAAATCAATACTCATTTTATATGGGTCAACATTGTATGGGCTTTCCATGCATGATAAGAGTGTTTGGGTGTGTGTGTCTTATGATTGGTAACACATGTGTCATTTGCACTTACTGTAAATTCTGGTGGGTTTGGTAGTGTAGGGCCAAATGGTGGCACATTCTCATCACAAAATATGGCCAAGCGATAGGTTTGTTCATGTTTCGTAACTACCGCAAAAATATCTACAACAAAAGAGTTATAAAATTTAAATTGAGTTTCCAACAGTTTTGCATATACATAGGTACACATAGTGCCTATGAATGTTCTTTACATGTTTCTATGGAATGATGTGCTATTTGTTATTGGTAAGGTGCGAAAAAAAAAAACGGAGGTACTCGATGATTGCTGTTCATTTTGACTTACGTGTAAATTGGCTTTTTATCCATGTGGGATCAAACATTGTTGGCAAAACCGTATCAACATTGGCTGCTGTGCTTTGATCTATGAATACAATATTCACAATATCGTTACCGATGTGACGTTTTCGTTCCACCTAAAATAAAATAAAAAAGAAAAATTTTCAGTTTTTTCGTTTAAAATTTTGTTTGATTTGAATAAAGAATTCAAGGATGACAGTATGAATAAATTTGTAGATTCTTTAAATGGCTGGAAGATTGTTAAACATAAAGAAAAACATATATTATTCTAGTAATCAAATGCTGCAAATGATTCAATACGATTTTGACAATGATCACAATTTTTATTTTTAACTAGAGGCTGAAAACAATATGATTAGTTAATTTCCCTTGAATTGGTGTATACATTATGACAGCGATCATACGCACTAAGGAACATTTTAAAAATATGTATCTTTATAAATGAAAATCAAATGTCGTTTGTTGGTAATTGCATCAGCTGAGAACGACTGGACCGATTTAGAATTTTTTTTGAAATGTTCGTCATAAGCTAACTTAGGATTTTAAGGGAAGAAGATTTGACCACGCCCACTGTGCATAAGCTTCTCTCTCGTGAACATTTATTTTAGGGAGATACTAAAGTTTTCACCTATCTGGCTTTTAAACCAAATGACTTAAGGCGAACTGAACCAAAATAATTAATATTTAATTTTATATTTGACTACTGTCGACATCTACATGGTACTGATTGAAAGCTTGGCTGACCTTTAAAGTAAAAACTTCAAAATATTAAAATTGTAATAGCTTAGCTTCTTTTGAATATCTCTTTTATTTTACCATAAATGCCACATTTTGAATTAATTTAAAGCTCAGATGGTTTAGTTTCATTATCAAGAATTCTCCTTGGAATATGTCCAACAGAAGCAGAAATATCTGAGATGGAAATAATATTCCATAAATTGGAAATTGGGATATCTCAGCGCCTTTTTCAAAATTATAAGCATTTCATCAATTTTGGTAACGCAATTGGGAACATTTTAAAGCTCAGAATGTCTTCATTGTTGAAACGTATCCCACCATAGCTGAAATACTCGTCAGTACAATTCAAACCTATTTTGCATCATAATAAAGGTGATATTTTACTCATCCATTGACGGGCTTTCCCTTTTGGAATGCGACTACTAAAAGCGGAGATATCCGTATAAGAATAAAACTTTGGAAATTGGGATATCTCAGCGCCTTTTTCAAAATTATAAGCATTTCATCAATTTCGGTAACGCAATTGGGAACATTTTAAAGCTCAGATCTATTTTATTTTTACTCGGGTACTAAATTTTATGAAATTCCAAATTTAGTGGACTAGAACTTTTGTGGAACAACATGGAACAAAGTTCTGTTTTCACAGAAAGATGCCCAAAAGTCTCCTCTTCCAGTCCATATATACTTTTGTACCCGTCCCGTTCCGTCCGTTTAACACTTTTTTCAATTTATTGAAATTACGTGGGTAAAAATGTGTGTTTTTCTATACTGTTTCCATATGAATTACAGTTTTTTTACACAAATTACAACTTTTTTGAGTATATGAGTTTTTATAAGTGTTATATAAGGAGATTTTTTTTTTAATTTCTGAAAAAATTTAAATTTTGTTGGTAAATTTTTTTTTACAAATTTTTTAAAATTTTCTTTTTCGAAATTTTTTTGAATTTTTTTTTTAGTTTTTTTTTGGTAATTATTTTGTTTATTTGTTGGTGTTTGACCATCTTTAATACATAGGAAGATATAAAAACCACAAAAACACTCATATTTTGATGAAAAATAGTTTAATAACGCAAAAGTTTAAATTTGACCTTGAATTTCTCTGCAACTACCAGACCAAACTTAACCGCTTATAATTCGTCTGAAAGCTGATTGTGTTATCTGTCTAACAAAAAAAGAATTATGAATATATTTCTATCCGTTCAAAAGTTACAGAATTTTGACCAGGAAAAAACGATTCTGAACCACTGTGCATCATTAGAAAGGTGATATTTTCTACTTTCATTTTGCTTTTGGTATACCCCTTATAGAAGCTGAGATATTCGCTTTAGAAAAATCGTTGACTTTTTGTCCAAATAAATTTTTTGCCTATTTGGTGACGATCCGATCAAAATTGCGACATGTAGCGTGATTACCATTTTTATATAGACAAACGGACGGACCCACATAGCCAGATCGACTCAGCTCGTCGAGACATTTATTTTGATGTATATGTATGGGTCTACGACCATTATTTCGATGCGTTACAATATTTTTGGCCAAAACCAACTTATAATACCCTCCCCATATAGTGGTGTAGGGTATAAAAATCAAATGTCGTTCGGCTGTAATTGCATCAGTTGAGAACGGCTCGACCCATTAGGATAAATGTTTTTTAAAATGTTCATAATAACCCAACATAGATTTTTATAGAAAGAACAAGTAAAAAAGTGTCAGTCGGCTTTGCCGACAGTTATATACCCTCAGCCAATGTGAAGTGAAACTTTCGCCTACGGACAGATCGAATGTATTTAAGGTCTCTTCAGAATTTTGTTGCCCTTTTTGGATATTTGAACTTGCCGACAAAAATGTGGATTAGGAATTAACTGCACTAAAACACAAATGTTGAACTTTTGTTGGGGAGGTATCCTTAGGGAGGACCGATATGGGAAATTTAAGAAGTTAATCTAAATTTTGATAAAATACATATTAGTAGATTCAAAGTTTGGACCAAATTGGTTGGCCCATTCAAGTGATATCGTCCTAGCAATAGTGACATTTTTTTAAATATTGGGGAGAAGTACCGGAAGTTGTGGACTAGTATTGTCCCATGAAACTAAGTTTGGATATAATATGACGAAGACCAAATGTTGGACCAAATCGGTTGAACAGTTCGAGAGTTATCGTGCTCTGCGACCGCCACATATGGCGACATAGGGTTTTTTTACACCTTTCGAGCTGTTTTCCGAAGAAATATGGACTTGCCCCTGAAAAAACTTTTACCGTCGTAATGGAGGTAGCAACTGCAAATCGCTTCAACAAAAATCAAAGTGATTCGAGAGCAGGTCTTAAAGTGAACTTATCCGAAATTTTGTGTGAGAGGTACCAGAAGGTGTAGGCAAATATAGTCTATATTCGAACCTGATCTATATTTGGTAGATATATTAGGATGTACAAAGTATGGATTACATCGGTCACTCCCTTCTAGAACTTTTGTGGGGGAGGTACCGGAAGCAGTGGACCGATATAGCCCATCTTCGAACTTTAACTATGTTTGGGCAAAATATTACGAAAGCCAAATTTTCGACCGAATCGGTAGATCCATTTGAGAGTTATCGTGCGCTCCAGCCAGACAGACAGACGGATGGACATTGCTAAACCATTATTTCGATGAGGCACATTTTGCCCGTATGAAAGTGTATATACCCTCGTTAGCATAAATGCTCAGGGTATAAAAATGATCAGGCCCACTTTTTTAAATATGTTATATTTACAAAACTATTGAACCGATTTTGAAAATTTGTAGAGAATATACATAGCCCAGTATAAGGGGGAAATAGCAAAAATTCCCACAAAGCTGAATTTTGGTGGAGAGCTAGTGTTTACCATTAGGCTGCACATCATGTTGAATATTAAAAAAACGCTACATTTGCAATAATAACGAATGTGTCGGTTTGAAAATATACTAATTAATCTAGGTACTTATTTGGGGTCTAAAGACCCGACCCAGCCTATTTTTATACCCAACACCACTATGTGGGGAGGGTATTATAAGTTGATTTTGGCCAAAAACGCATCGAAATAATGGTCGTAGGCCCATATATGTCTCGACGAGCTGAGTGATCTGGCTATGTGTGTCCGTATATATCAAAAGCAAAACCTGTTAATGAAAGTAGACAATATCTCCTTTGCAACGATGTAACGTAGGTTGTCGCTACATATCGCAATAGCTGCTAATAGAACCCAACTTTTAATTTTTGCGAATTTAGTTACAATGACGAATATCACAGCATTTGTTGGGGACCTTCCAATAGAAAATGATGCAAAGTAGGTTGGCGTAGGTGGCCAAATAACGGAGATATCGCAATAGTCGGTAATACATCCCCTTTTTTTAATTTTTTGTAATCACGCTACACGTCGCAATTTTTATTGGATCGTCCTGAAATTTTTGGTGTTAATGGGGTCCCACAGAGAAAAAAACCTATTGATTTTGATAATGGTCCGATATTATTCAGGGGTCGGAATGTGAAAAAAACTTATTTGGAGAAAAGGACAACTTTTTATTTCAAAGCGAATATCTCTCTTCTGTAAGAGATATATCGAAAGCAAAACCTTGTAAGGAAAATAGAAAATATCACCTTTACAAGGATGTGAAGTAGGTTGTCATAGGTGGTCAAACAACAGAGATATCGCAAGAGTCGGTATGCATCCCTTTTTCCATTTTTTGTGCAATCACACTACAGGTCGGAATATTGATCGGATCCTCAAGAAATTTTGGGGGTTCATGGGGGGTCTCACTGAGAAAGAAGCCCAACGATCCCACTTTTCCATTTTTTTATTTGAGTTGTACTGACGATGCGCTTAAATGCGTTTCAACAAAATTGAGCAAAGACGCTAAGCTATTCCAATTTTAATATTTTGAATTTTACCAGTCAAAAGCTTATGCACAGGGGTAGTGGTGTAGGGTATCACATAGTCGGCCCCGACCCGACTATAGCCTCGGCTCACTTGTTTTTAAATATGTTATATCTCGAAAATTGATGAACCTATTTCCATGAAATTTGCAGCAAATACTTAAGGTTTGCCGTGGTAATGAAGGGGTTGGGTACTTCCCCACTCCTTTCTTTTAAGCGTTATATGAATATGCCAAACTGATGATTACATCGATTTCAAAATTATTTTTGGGAGACAAAAGGGTTGTGTCTCCGACACTGGAGCCAAAATATCGGACCACGACCACTTTTTTAAATATGTTATATCTTGAAAATTGATGACGATGCCCACCCTTTACAATATATTATTTTTCTAAAACTACTGAACATAATTTAATGAAATTTTCAGAAAATATTTGGTAAAGTCCCGCGGTCCAAAATTCTATATGTGTTATGCACTTCGGGGGCCTATTGTGCTTGAAGTCCCGATCACGGCAACTTTTTAAGTATGTTATATCTCCATCAGTCATTAAAAACTAAAAACATATAAGTCATAATAAGCGGGAGAATTCGGCTTTACCATTTTTTAACTTTTATAATAAGATCGTTTTTGGATAAAGATAGGGGACATGGACGATAATAAATTATAAACAGCATTGATGGGTGAAAAAATCCGAAAATGTCTGTAAGAGAAAGATAGGTTACACACCAAAGTTGTTGATAAATTTAAAATCCTCAATGAATAACTTGGTTTGACAATGGAATCGAACAAATGAGATAGGAAACACCTATTTTTGAATTGCAAAGCATAAATTCCATAAAAAGTTGTCATTTAAACTCAATTCGACGGGCCAGCAACGTGCACCCGGGTCTGCTAGTGCTATATTATCTCTATTATGGCTCGAATGTTCCGCAAATTGGTATTGGCTGATTCATTATACCCTACATCACTATGTGGGGAGGGTATTATAAGCTCGATTTGGCCAAAAAGTTTGTAGCGCATCGAAATAATGTTCGTAGACACATACTTATATAAACCAATATGAATGTCTCGACGAGCTGAATCGATCTGTGTGTCCCTCCCTCCATCCGTCCGTCCGTCTGTCCATCTAAACCTTCCAATCACGCTACAGGTCTCAACTTTCATCGGATCGTCAACAAATTTTGGTTGTTAATGGGGGTCCCAGAGGGGAAGAAGACTACTTTTGGTGATGACCGGGTAATATTCAGGGGTCGGAATGAGCAAAACAATTATTTTGAGAAAAAGTCAACGTTTTATTCCAAAGCAAATATCTCAGCGTCTATAAGGGGTATGCCAAAAGCAAAACCTGACAATGAAAGTACAAAATATTTCTCTTCTAACGATGTAAAGTAGGTTGTCGTAGGAGGTCAAACAACGAATATATCGCAATAATAGCTAATGAAACTACACTTTTAATTTTTGCGATTTTAATTATAATGACAATGACTCATATCACAGCTTTGGTTGAGGACCTTCCAAAAGCAAAGCATGAATGTGAATGAAGAAAATCCCATCTTTCCAATGACGCAAAGTAGGTTGGCGTAGGTGGCCAAATAACGGAGATATCGCAATAGTCGGTAATACATCACATTTCACCATTTTTTTTTGTTTTCACGCTACAGGTTGCAATTTTGATCGGATCGTCACGACATTTTGAGGGGGGTCCCAGAGAGGAAGACTGATTGATTTTGGAGATGACCAGATAATATTCAGGGACAGGAATAAGCAAGAAACTAATGTGGAGGAAATTTAAGATTTTGTTCTATATATGCTTCTAGTAGGGGTATTCCAAAAGCTAAGCCTGTCAATGGAAAAAGTAAAGTTCACTTTTACAATAATGCAAAGTAGGTTGCCGTAGGTGGTCAAACAATGGATATATCTTAAGAGTCATTAATACATCCAGTTTTCCCTTTTATTTGTAACTAGCTAAACCCGGTGCGCTTCGCTACCCCTTTAGATTGATATGCATTTGAAATTTTACGGATTTTTTGAAATCAGAAAGAAATCAAATTCAAAAATTTAAAGTAAAGTATTTATTGTAATGCTTTAGGATATACAATGTTTTTTGTTTTTCCTTCAGGAGCGTAAACAAACAAATCGGCCGGTCTACCAACACGTGAACATGCAATGTAGAGCTGACCATGAGAAAAGCAAGAACATGCTAAATTTAGGCCGCATACACGAAGAGTCTGTCCTTGGGATTTATTTATAGTCATTGCAAATGCCAAACGTACAGGAAACTGCAATCTTTTAAAATTGAAGGGCGTTTCTGTTTCTATTAGAGGGATTCGAGGTAGAAGTACATCTGAACCTATATACTTCCCAGTAATAATCGTTGCCTCAATTAAATAGTTATGTAGTTTTTTTACTGTTAACCTTGTACCATTGCAAAGGCGAGGTGGGTCTATGTTGCTTAATAAAATAATAGGAACACCAACTTTTAGCACTAAATTATGTGGTGGAAAGCCTGGAAGATAAAACGAATTTAGGAATTCAACTGGATAGGTAACCGCGTGGTCTTCAGTTGCCACATTATCAATGGATTTGTACGTTCGTGCATTTCCTGAAATTCTATTGACTGAAATTCTTTCAATATAATTTACCAATTTGTTTTGTAGACCAATTTCCGCCACATACTCCAAATTTCATTATAAAGCGCGTTTGGTACATCAATTACATGAAATCGGCCGAAAATATATATGGGAGCTATATGTAAATCTGAACCGATTTCAATATAATTTGACAATTTTTTTGTAGATCAGTTTCCGCCACATATTTCAAATTTCATTGAAATTGGACATACATAAGGTGTTTATTGCATAAAATACATGAAATCGGCCAAAAATATATATTGAGGTACATATATCCAAATCTGATCCGATTTCATAATAATTTGGCAAACTAATTTCTATCAATTCGTCAAAAATTCCGAATTTCGTCAAAATTGAACATACATGGCGTGTTCGGTGTAGAAAATACATGAAATCGGCCGAAAATATATGTATATGGGAGCTATATCCCAATCTGAACCGATTTCAAAATAGTTTGGAACATTTATTTCTGCAATAAATTCCGTCACACATTCCAATTTTCATTGGAATTCGGCATACAAAACGTGTTTTATGCATCAAATGCATTAAATCGACCGAAAATGTATATCTAAATCTGAGCCGATTTCAAATTAGTTTGGCAAATTTATTTTTAGACACACCTCGCATTCCAAATTTGAAGACTGTATCGATAATCGTTCGTTAGATATCAGCATACAAAGTCTACATTTTTTGGAGGTACCTTTCGATCCTGAGGCTATATCTCCAGATCGGGGCGGAATTTTTAAGAATTATATAGTATGTGACACTTTCAGGCCATGTGGTAATATACTGTGAAAGTTTCAGGAAGATCGGTTCAGCGGTTTTTGAGTCCATAAACTTCAAAGAAACAAACGTACAAACATTTTCCTCCGTTATAGATATACTCGTAGATACCGCACAAATTTCATTGAAATAAATATGGGAGCTATAGCCAATTCAACACCGATTTCAATACTTATTTCTACACCAAATTTAATTACACATTGGACATACATAGCGTGTTTGGGGCATCAAATACTTGAAATCGGACGAAAATATATATGGGATCTATATCCAAATCTGAACCGATTTCAACATAATTTGGCATGCTCATTTCTGCAAAAAATTTAGTCACACATTCCAAATTTCATTGAAATTGGACATACATAGTAGGTTGGGTGCATCAAATACATGAAATCAGCCGAAAATATATATAGGAACTATATCCAAATCTGAACCGATTTCAATATAATTTTGCATACTCATTCCTACAACAAATTTAGTCACACATTCCAAATTTCATTGAAATTGGACATACATAGTGGGTTGGGTGCATCAAATACATGAAATCGGCCGAAAATATATATAGGAGCTATATCCAAATCTGAACCGATTTCAACATAATTTGGCATACTCATTCCTACAACAAATTTAGTCACACATTCCAAATGTCATTGAAATTGGACATACATAGTGGTTTGGGTGCATCAAATACATGAAATCGGCCGAAAATGTATATGTATATGAGCTATATCCAAATCTGAACCGATTTCAATATAATTTGGCATACTCATTTCTACAACAAATTTAGTCACACATTCCAAATTTCATTGAAATTGGACATACATAGTGGGTTGGGTGCATCAAATACATGAAATCGGCCGAAAATATATATAGGAGCTATATCCAAATCTGAACCGATTTCAACATAATTTGGCATACTCATTCCTACAACAAATTTAGTCACACATTCCAAATGTCATTGAAATTGGACATACATAGTGGTTTGGGTGCATCAAATACATGAAATCGGCCGAAAATGTATATGTATATGAGCTATATCCAAATCTGAACCGATTTCAATATAATTTGGCATACTCATTTCTACAACAAATTTAGTCACACATTCCAAATTTCATTGAAATTGGACATACATAGTGGGTTGGGTGCATCAAATACATGAAATCGGCCGAAAATATATATAGGAGCTATATCCAAATCTGAACCGATTTCAACATAATTTGGCATACTCATTCCTACAACAAATTTAGTCACACATTCCAAATGTCATTGAAATTGGACATACATAGTGGGTTGGGTGCATCAAATACATGAAATCGGCCGAAAATGTATATGTATATGAGCTATATCCAAATCTGAACCGATTTCAATATAATTTGGCATACTCATTTCTACAACAAATTTAGTCACACATTCCAAATTTCATTGAAATTGGACATACATAGTGGGTTGGGTGCATCAAATACATGAAATCGGCCGAAAATATATATAGGAGCTATATCCAAATCTGAACCGATTTCAACATAATTTGGCATACTCATTTCTACGACAAATTTAGTCACACATTCTAAATTTCATTGAAATTGGACATACATAGTGGTTTGGGTGCATCAAATACATGAAATCGGCCGAAAATATATATAGGAGCTATATCCAAATCTGAACCGATTTCAATATAATTTGGCATACTCACTTCTACAAAAAATTTAGTCACACATTCCAAATTTCATGGAAATCGGACATATATAGCGTGTTTGGTACATCAAATACTTGAAATCGGACGAAAATATATATGGGAGCTATATCCAAATCTGGACCGCTTTCGATATATTTTGGCACATTTATTTTTAGGTTAAAATCCATCGCACATTTCAAATTTGGAGTCTGTATCTGTAACCGTTCTATAAATATTTGCATACAAAGTTTAAATTTTTTGGAGGTACCTCCGATTCTGATGCTATATCTCCGGATAAGAGCGGAATTTCGAAAATTGTTATAGCCTATAATACTTTCAGGCGATGTAGTAATATACCCTGAAAATTTCAGCAAGATCGGTTCAGCGGTTTTTGAGTCTATAAATTTCAAACAAACAAACAAACAAACAAACAAACATACAAACATTTTTCTATTTTATATATATTTATTTGTAATCACGCTACAGGTCGCAATTTTGATGGGATCGTAACGAAATTTTGGGGGCGAAAAGAGCTGATTGATGATGGTCGGGTATTATTCAGAAGTCAGAATTGGCAAAAAAAAACTACATATGTGGGGTAAAATTCAACGTTTTATTCTTATGCTAATATCTTCGCTTCTAATAGGGGTATTCCAAAAGCAAAGCCCGTCAATGGAAAAAAGAAAGATCACCTTACAATGGTACAAAATAGCATGGTGTACATTCCACTTTTCTATTTTAATATAGAAAAAGACTACCAGTAGTGCGATTCTCTAACACATTTTTTGAGTTACCGACAAAAATCGGTAAAAATAAAACGCAAAATTATGAATGAAAAGTTCAAATAAAAGTTGACAACACTCTTGCTATCGGTAGAACTTTACGACTGCTTTTTATTCGTCGCTAACTTACCGAAAAACATCGGTAATTACCGAAATTATAAGCATTTTAATTTTACCGACAATTGTCGGTAACTCAAAAAAATGAGTTAGAGAATCGCACTACAGATATCCCAATTTCTAATTTGTGGAATTTTATTTCCAATGCAGATATATCTGCTTCTGTTGGACATATTATATTCAATCAGTACCAAGTAGATTGTCGTCAGTAATCAAATATAAAATTACTAGCAAAGTACCCGCTACTTCGTATGCGGGAGTGATATACAAAACAAATAAAAACAAGTAAGAAAAGTCTATAGTCGGACGGAGCCGACCATGGGATACCCTATACCACTATCCCTGGACAATCGCTCTCCACGGAACTTCTTTTCAATGATTGTGAAAATTTAATTATCAAATATCAGAGATGTAATATATAATACTTATGACCAAAACCAAAAAGTTATCTAGCATGACAAAGACATTTTTGTAGCAGGAAAGGAACATTTGATTCACACAAACTAAAATGTAATGAAACCCACTTATGTAGTACTACTACTTCCATTGTTTAACCGCTACGTTATTGAAATTTTTACCAATTTCACACAAAAGTTTCAGTCCATTTAACCCGCTAAGTATTATCTGATCTTCACGTTGGTTTGTACATTTCTTCTTCATCATAAACTCAAACTTTGTTTAAAATTTTGCGGGTTATTATTTTGACCCACAGAGCTGCTACAAAATTGGTTAAAATTTTGTTTTTGGTCAATTTCATCCCCTGAACATTTCACGATCATCACCAAAAACTAATCATTTCTATTCTGGCCCGAACCCAACCTCCTTAGAAAATTCGTTACAATCGGTCCATAATTGCGGCCTTAAGCTTGTTTACAATTTTTAATGGACGGACACACATCGCTAAATCGCTCTATCTCGTCGAGATATGAATTTTTACATACCAAATAAGGGGTCTAGGATGAATATTTGTGGTGTTACATAAACTTTTGGAGAGACAATATTTAGTATGGGATAAAAATGTAGTTCTCTACACAGAACCCATTATATATTAGGCAGTAGGCCCGTTATCTAGCAAACACTTTATTGCAATTTACATCAGAGGAATGGTCAGTAGTTTTTTTCATATGTAGGCTACTTTGTGAAATATATATGTCCTAAGGAATTAAAATATCGACCAAAAATAAATTTTTTATATTTTTCATACAAAAGTAATGGTTCATTTTACCCGCTAAAGAATATCAGATCATCATTCAAAATTGTAGGCATCTTTTTCGACCTATACTCTTACCCGGTGCAAAATTTCGTGACTATTGATGTATAATTGCGACTTCTAGAGAGTTTATTATTACATTACAAACAAATAACGGAATATATTAGGCTGTAACTCTGTTATCTGATCATGCACACCAACATAATTGGCATCAATTGAAAGGTCAAGCGTTCCACTTTCAAGTATATGTCACTTGTCCGGAATGCCACTTCCAGGAATTAAGATATAAGCTGTATATTATAAATTTTCACAATTTTCACACAAAAGTTTTGGTCCATTTAACCCTCTAAATATTATCCGATCGCCATCTCAAATTGCAAGCTTCTCCTGTGTGATATACTCTTACCTTATTTAAAATTACGCGTTGATCGGACTATTATTGAGACCTACAGAGCCGCTAGAAAATTGGATAAATATTATGTTTTTGGTCCATTTCACCCGCTAAATATTTCACGATCATCACCAATAAGAATAGGGATCTATTCTGATCTGAAACCGACCTCCGTACAAAATTTCGTGACGATCGGTGTGTTTACAATTTATAATGGACAGACGGACGGACGGACGGACGGACGGAAGGACGGACGGACACACATCTCAAAATCGCTTTATCTCGTCGAGATATGAAGATTGGTATACCACATTGGGGGTCTGCGACGAATATTTCGCGGTGTTACATGAATTTTTACCAAAACAAACTTATAATACCCTTTTCCACATTGTGGTATAGGGTATAAATATGTAAGTTAAGCTTAATCTCATGTTTGTTGTTTTCAAATTTAAAAACAACAAGTTTAAAGTGGGATGTAGTTAAAATTGATTACTTTTGGGGATGGCAGAGAAGACTAGTTTCGTCCAACGCCACTTGGACTCATCAGTTCTCTTAGTTCTTTGTATTGAAACAAAGAACCCTTCCCCGAGTTCAAGAATAAGTGTGACTGATGAATTCGTTTAAATGCGAATTCAACCGAAACACCTAAAAACTCTTGTAGCTGCTTATGTAAACCAAATTAACTACTCCCACTGTCAAGTGTCTCCACATTGCAGAGAATGCACATCACTATTTTGATAGTTGTTGAAAAATAACAACAACCAATCATCTACGTTTGTCTATTTTTAGATTCACTTTGGCAGTTTTGTGGAGACACATGACAGTGCGAGTAGTTAATTTGGCTTACATATGCGGCTACGAGAGATTTTAGGTGTTTCGGTTGAATTCGCATTTAAACGAATTCATCAGTCACACTTATTCTTATTAGTCATAAAATTGGGGAAGGGTTCTTTCTTTCAATACAAAGAACTAAGAGAACTGATGAGTCCAAGTGGCGTTGGACGAAACTAGTCTTCTCTGCCACCCCCAAAAGTAATCAATTTTAACTACATCCCACTTTAAACTTTAAACAAATATGAGATTAAGCTTAACTTACATACGGTTAGTAAGTAAAACACACATCTCAACAAAACTGGTAAAGTGAATCTACAAATAAATAATATATAATATAGAACAGTGAACATGGAAAAATGTTTGTACTAATACCTATTTTAATTGATATTTATTTTCATTTCAGTACTATTCGTACCACATAAGTCCGATTTTCCCCACGCCTACACATCAAGAGCCAGCCATAATTGTTAAGATATTTTAATTGAGGTGCTCAGCGCCAAGACGGCTTAGCCCACCAACCACGATCCTCATTTCCAGCTCTATCTGTTCCCCCAAAACCATTTATAGTACTATTTAGTACTTTACATATAAATATGAACCTCCTCCTAATATTTCAAAATTCCCTTTACACAATAACAAATTGTACCAAATCCTGTACCATATAGTACAATTCGTATATTTATGGTACATATTTCCTAAATCTGACGTTATTACCAAATAACAACAGTAATCTTAATTCTAAATCTCACGAATCCAGGTCTATTCGTTAGTCCAATACAAAATTGTACCATGCATTGAACCATCTTCGTACCCCTAAGACTACCAACTCCTAATTGTACCAAATTTAGTACTTTTTATAAACATAAGCACGAATTTCCAAAACAAACTCCAACAGTAATCTCAATTCCAAATTTCAAGATTGCAGCTCTAGCCGTTCGCTCAAATCCAAATTGTACCAAATTTGGTACCATTTAGTACTTTTCGCACCCATAACCAAAAGTTTCCAAAACTACCTCAATCCTACACTTCAACAGGTATTTTAATTCCAAATTTGAGGATTGCAGCTGCATCAGATCACCGAAATCCAAATTGTACCAAATTTAGTACTTTTCGTACCCATAACTACGAATTTTCAAAACTTTATTCCGAATTTCAGGATTCCAGGTATATCCGATCACTCAAATCCAAATTTGGTACCATTTGGTACTTTAAGTATCCAAAGTACGAATTTCTAAACCTACCTCTATCAACACTCCAACATCCATAAGTACAAATTTTCGAAACTTTATTCCGAATTTCAGGATTTCAGATATGGTAAATTTCAAATTTCTTTTGCAATTCCATTGGAAGAAATGTTAAAAAATTGTTTGCGAGCACATCCGCAATTTTTGCAACATCGATTAAGAAAAAAGTCGTGGTTTCAAATCTGTTCGCGTTCACAAAATTGGATGCTTCGCTCTAATGTTATGGGGGGTTTTATTCCCTTATAAATAACAAATATTTAAAAATTCCACTTTTGCTGTAATAAGAAAATGTAGATATAAAGCGTTAACAGCATTTAATATCTATCCGTAGATGCCTAAATATTTACTAAATGTATTTCTATTTTCGCGGAAAATCAAGAAATACTACTAAAACTCGATAATAATAAATTAAAAATACGTACAGATTCTAGACAACGCGTAAAAAATATGAGACCAACATTTTAACGACAACAACAAAAGACGAAAACTTATTGTTGGAATATTATTTCAAAAATATATTTTTTTGTTCAATACGAAAAATAGAAAAACATTTTTGGGAGTTATTCTACTGCTTCGCTAAATTTCGATGCAAGGACTGACGGACTTCGCTGAAACTTCTTCAGGGAAAATGCGATGACAAACCCGAAACTGTATTTGCTTACTTTGATAAACAATAGGATTATGAAATAGAAAGTAATATTGAAATTACAACCAATGAAAAAACATAAAAGTTAAAAAACGTATAATTCGCGAATTCGTTTAAATCAGTTAAGGCGCATGCGCTTTTCAGATACAGCGAGTGCATCTCTATCAATATGTAGCGATTTTTCCACTTTTCATTCAGCGGCCAATGTGTGCCGTCAGCTGCATATTACTGATCAAAAAACCGTTATGTGGGTAAAAATTGCGCGATGTACATAAGATTATAAGGCGCATCCGATTTCAGTGACCGCCTATAAAAAATACGTCATTATAACAAATTTTAAACAAATTTGTCAAGAACCGCGGATGTGCTACCAAATTCTATTTTATACGAAATACGAATATTACTCCAGAATCTCGGTAATTTATGCCACACGGTTTTCGAAAATAATATAATCGCGTATAAAGGATTCCATTTATGTAAAAAAACAAAGAAAATCGCGGTTCAATGCGCGGAATCATCAAAATATAATTTTGCAGAATTTCATACTTTCTAGGTATCTACAACCGCCGTTTTAGTGGATGGATTTGAAAGCGGAAGGGTTCATTAGATCCGGCGCGTAAAAAAACTAAAATCACGCGGGGTTCAAGGGTACCTGAGTCACAGTTGTAAATTTTGAAGCCAAAAAATAGGTTTTTAAAGAAAATTTACGCACCAAAATTTCGACTTTGGACTCCCATTACTAGGGAGCTGTATGAAGCACACTCATGAGATATACATCGAACGACGTGGAATCACGAGTTCTGCAATCCAATAAATAGTTTGGGTAATTATCTGGTTGCGGCCCCCAATTATAAGAAAAATTCAAAAAACCCAGATTTCAAAACTTCAAAATGTCAGCATCGATTTTAGGGGGATCCAGTGTATATATCGAAAAGTCATACATTAGAACCATGTTGCCCAAGGGGTATTCTTCAATTCTTTCTTTGAGCTCAGGTCTGAGTTTTCCATGTTTTGACCAGAAATCAAGAAAGAACACAACAAAACTTGTAAACTTCAACACATTTTTACCCATTTTTTAATATTACCACCAACACAGCTTGCACAAAAATTATTTGTTATGGTTCATTGTATGCGACCCCGGCTGAAATACTTCAATTAATAAAATTATATTCATATTGTATAAAATATATTGACAGTTCGCGATTTATTAAATGGTGAACCTCAACTTCAACGATTGTAAAACATTTTTGAATATTACCATATATCCGATCACTTAAATCCAAATTTGGTACCATTTAGTACTTTTAGTATCCAAAGTACGAATTTCTATACCTACCTCTATCAACACTCCAACATCAATTTTAATTCCGAATTTCACGATTCCAAATGTATCATATCACTGAAATCCAAATTGTACCAAATTTAGTATCATTTAGTACTTTTCCTACCCATAACTAAAAATTTCCAAAACTTTATTAATCCTGCACTCCAACAGTACTCCTTATTCCAAATCTCGGGATTCCAGCTATATCCGTTCACCCAAATCCAAATTGTACCAAATTTGGTACCATTTAGTACTATTCGTACCCATGAGTACGAATTTCCACAACTACCTCAATCCTACACGCCAACAGTAATCTTAATTCCAAATTTCAGGATTAAAGCTGCATCCGACCACCGTAATCCAAATTGTACCAAATTTGGTACCATTTAGTACTTTTCGTATTCAAAGTACGAATTTCCAAACCTACCTCTATAAGCACTTTAACAGTAATCGCAATTCCAAATTTCAGGATTCCAAATGTATCCTATCACTGAAATCCAAATTGTACCAAATTTAGTACCATTTAGTACTTTTACAACCCATAACTAAAAATTTCCAAAACTTTATCAATCCTACACTCCAACAGTACTACTTATTCCAAACCTCGGGATTCCAGCTATATCCGTTCACCCAAATCCAAATTGTACCAAATTTGGTACTATTCGTACCCATGAGTACGAATTTCCACAACTACCTCAACCCTACACGCCAACAGTAATCTTAATTACAAATATCAGGACTACAGCTGCGCCCGATCACCCTAATTCAAATTGTACCAAATTTTGTACCATTTAGTAGTTTTCCAACCCATAACTAAAAATTTCCAAAACTACCTCAATCCTACACTCCAACAGTAATCTTAATTCCAAATATCAGAATTCCTGCTATATCCGTTCACCCAAATCCAAATTGTACAAAATTTAATACCACTCAGTACTTTTTGTACCCACAAGTACGAATTTAGTACTTTTCGTTCGTACTTTTCAAAACCACCTCCTTATATCAACTCATCTTCTAAACCTTGATATTTATTCCAAATTTCAAGATTTTAGCTCTATCCGTTCACGTAGTACCAAATGGTACTTAATTCAGTAACTTTTAGTACTTTCGTACACTTATAATTCCAATTTTCAAAAACCCTTTGGTACACCTTTCTAACTCTCCATCAGTGAACCTCACTCACTCAGAATTCTAACTCTGCGCGTTTGCCTAATACTAAGGGTATAATATTTAGTACTTTTCATACCGTTCTAGTTCGAATTACCAAAAATCCAGCCTTATCTGACACCTTGGGACCAAGAGTGACACTCCCTCAAAATTTCAAGATTCTAGCTCCAGCCGTTTAGCCTGAGCGTTGATTATGAATCAGTCAGTGAGTCATCATTACTGAACTCTTTTATAAGTATAGAAGATGAATTATTTTGTGTCAGTTAGCCTAACCCTAACATTTGGTATAATAGACAGAATGGGAAAACGTTAGTATCTACCTAAAAGAAATGTTTACCAGTGAAAATCCTATGCAAAGGGATAGTGGTGTAGGGTATCACATGGTCGTCCCGTCCGACTATAGCCCTCTCTTACTTGTTTTTTATGTATTTTTTTATGTGTCTTTGCTTTAATGTTGTTATAATTATTTTCTTTTAGAATAAGCTACTTACAACTTCATTTAGTGAATTAATTTTTATTCTGAATTACAACATTTGATTTTTAACGCAAATGGGTTACACTTTAAAAATTAAACTTAAATAGAATATCGAAATTGTCAACAATTTTTCTCGTCTAACAAACTCAATCAATTGGCAAGTAGTGTACTAAATGTTTTATGTTTTGCGTTTTTGTTTCTCAAAACCCCTATAAATTGCAAGACATTGTAAACCACGTTTCTCTTTATGACGCAGATGTGTTTACAAGTTTGAAACATGAAAAACCCTGTTCTTGACCATAAAGTCATGTTTACATTTTTTTTTGTTTTACAAACTGAAAAATTGCAGTGGTTTGTGACCTTTGTTATAAATTTGAAATGTTCTTTTGTGTCGTTAAGAAAACAAGATATAAAACAAAATGAAAATAAACCACTTGTTATATCATTAAAACTCTTTAATACTTTAAGTCTTTAAATATAAGAGTTTTGTATCTTTAGCCACAAATATACACACACACGTTTACTACATTACTGTATTTTATTTTACAGCAAATAACAAAGTTCTTTAAGCTGATAACACAACTCAAGTTAAGATACATCGTATCTCTAGTTACCATCCATCCAACCAAACAAACTAGCAAGCAGTTCATTTCAATTGTTTCATCTCCATTTTTCCTACTCACCTGTTGTCGGTTATCCTTGGAAAAGGGCAAAAGTGTTGATACATGAAACATAATTTCATGACCTTCATGCAGAGTATATACCGAGTATTTACCAGTCATATCACCTGCAACAAAAGAAATAGAATAGTGTGAAAGAATGAAGAAAAATTACAGCACAGAAAATTCAATTAACAAGAGATGATATCAGGAGTACAACTGCATAGCGCTTTCAGTCACAATCTCTACATCCCTCTTTGGGATAATAACATGGGGAATTCTTTGATTCATAACAAACATTACAATAGACTTGGGGTACCGCGTTTTGATGTTTTTGTTTAAATACCTTTATATAATGTTATATTTTTTTGGAAAACTTCAGCACAATAGCTATTGAGGCTATGACACTTATAACATAGAAAACTTAAATTGGGTTTTTTGGGTAATATGGCAATTACCATCTATGGTTCTGCGTCCAATAAATGTGTAGGGAAACCATGCTGTCGTTATTTCTTCACTTTAGATCTTTAATCGGTAAATTTCATATAATTTGTTTCCTTTTTATTTTCTCATATTTAATTTTTTTGTTTGAATGTGCGTTCACACGTTTCCACCACACAATTCATCTATCCTTGATAAATCCGAATATTAAATGAAGATGGCTGACAGACAAGAGGTTATAATAACATATTTCATGAAACAACACGTTGAAGGCAAATGCTCAACATTACACTTGTATTACACGAAAGCACGAAGTGTTATTTTTTCTTGTTCTCTGCTGTACATGAAAAAAAAAAACAAAACTACAAGAAAAGAAAACTACAAAATCTCTGTGGGTAAGGCATAAAAGCAATGCAGTTTTCTTTATTTTTTCTAAACGAAAGTCCATTTCAGGATGAATAAGAAGAAAAAACCTTATAAGAAGATGAATACTATAGTTAATGGAGCGTGGCAGTGGATGAACGAGAGTAATTTAAAATAAGAAATCTTGCATTTATTTCGGGCCGCTTCTTCAAGTATGGGTTATTTCATATATTCAGGGAAAAAATTATAACTTGATTTATTTTAATTTTTAGTTATTTGTGCCATGTAGGTGTACTCTTTCTTTAAGAGATTTTCTTATTAAAAATCAATTTTTGGATATAAATTATCGTTTCTGATACAATTGCTGGTAAAACGACTTATTTCTTCCATAAAATATATTTTTTAAGCTTTTACAGCTAAAACTACACATATTGACGAATGTAGTTAAATAACAACTAAAAATGCGTTCAAATTTACGCAGAATCATGGGCCGAATATTCCCACAAACGAAAAAAGTTGAAAAAGGAGAAACCATCCCCTTGTTAATATTACATCCCGACCCACAGAAATCACTTTTGCGAAAAAAATTAAAAAGTCGTAACCCTAGTGTGCATACCATTACACCACAGTGGCAACTTTACATAGAATCGTGACCCGAATATTTCCAAAAAAACCTTGAAAATGGAGAAAACCATCCTTGTGTTTTTTTATCCCCCAAAGCACAACGATTCAGAATAGTTTTTTTTTTTTTTTTCAAAATCGATACCAACCAGCATATCCTAATTATTAGCTTATCCGTGTAATTGAAGAATGTATTTATACGAATTATTTTCGTAAATATTAAAAATCAGACTGAACTGTATGTTAGGAAACTATCAAACTGTTTGTGTTTCAAAACCAACACAATAACAAACAAGCAAGCCAAGGTTATAGTCGCACGGGGCCGACCATGTGATACCCTACACCACTACCCCTGGGAATTAGCTTTCCCAAATCAAAATTTTTGGAACAAATAAACCTATTGTATGAAATAACTTTGTGGATTCTGGCACTGTTTCACACTTCTCTACAATGAGTGAGTGTACCTCGATTCTTATTTTCTCAATTATATGGGACCCACAGCCTATCTCCGAGTCCGAATGGCGTATCCTAAGACACCACTTGTAAAGTAGTTTTACATGGCTGAAATACTCAGAAAATGTCGCCAATATTACTGATGGGTATTTTGCCACCGTTGAAAGTTTGATGTTGCATGTCTGGGGAATCGTTTTGAAAAAAGATGGCAAAGCGACCCATGCTGCAATGAATGTATAAAAATGCAATTGGACAATTAATACGCTAGAGCAACATGTAATTTGCAATAATACAAAAACTGGGAATCGGAAAATGTGGTTCTCTACACAAAACCTATTATACATATATTAGGCCAGTTATCTAGCAGACACTTTATTGCAATTTGCATCAGGGTGAAAGGTTAGTGTTTTTTTCCATATGTAAAATATAGACCAAAAATATTTTTTTTTATTTTTCATACAAAAGTAAGGGATCGGATAATCATCCAAAATTGTAAGCATCTTCTTCTACCTAAACTTTTACCACGTGCAAAATTTCGTGATTATTGAGCTGTAATTGCGAACTCTAGCGTGATTATGATAACACTACGACAAATAACTGGGTATAGTAGGCTGTAACTCTGTTATTTTAGCATGTACGCCAACACAGTTGAAATCAAAAGAAAGGTCAAGCGTTCCTCTTCAAAGTATAGCTTACCTGCCCAGAATGCCTCTTTTAGAAATAGATATAAGCTGTATATTAAAAATTTTTTAAATATTCACACAAAAGTTGTGGTCCATTTAACCCTCTAAATATTATCTGATCGCCATCCCAAATTGCAAGCTTCTTCTTTTTCATATACTCTTACCTTATTTAAAATTTCGAGGCGATCTGACTATTATTGCGACCTACAGAGCAGCAGCAGATAAAAAATTATTTTTTTGGTCCATTTCACCCGCTAAATATTTCACGATCATCACCAATTAAAATAGCGATCTATTCTGATGTGAAACCGACCTCCATACCAAATTTCGTGACGATCGGTCCATAATTGCGGCCTGGAGTTTGATTACAATTTATAATGGACATACGGACGGACACACATCTCAAAATCGCTTTATCTCGCCGAGATATGAAGATTGGTATACCACATTGGGGATCTCCGACGAATATTTCGCGGTGTTACATGAAATTTTACCAATACAAACTGATAATACCCTTTTCACATTAGTGGTGTAGGGTATAAAGAGGAGTATTAAATTTGCCTTCAAACCTATTTAAAATGAAAAATTCTGCCTGCAGGAAAATAAATATAAAGTAAGAAAAGAAAAGTTTTTGTTAAAATTTGCAGGCGAAAATATTTTCTAAAAACATCGTGCGATTTTTTCAAAAATATGTTCACTATTTAAGAAAATAAAAAGTTTTTGTTAAAATATTCAAATACTTTCTGAAAAATAAAAAGCGCGGCAGGCGAAAATATTTTTGAAAAATCGCGCGATTTTTTACAATAATATTTTCACGTAGGGGATGGAAGATACCAAAGAACGGTCCTGACCGGTTTTAACATGGCAAAGCCCAGGATTTATCTTGGTCCCTCTTTCATCTCAAGTGGACACTGACCTCCCCGTGGTGTCACCTGGGGAACTGCCTTTAAAACTCGTTAAAGCTGGTGAGCTAACATGTGCCGCGCGTTCACCCATAAGAACGTTAAAAACTTGGGTTTGGGCGTCGGGTTAGTAACCCTCCCTTAGAAAAAACAGCCTACTCTGAAAAAACGAAAGAAAAGAAAAGCAAACCCCTCTAACGTTGACGAACCCCGCAAACGTTTTAAGGACCATGATCTGCGAATCTGCACCTGGAATGTTCGCACTCTTTATAGAGAAAGTGCAGTCTTCGAATTGGCAGACGTACTTGAAAAGTACAAGGCCGATATTACTGCCACACAGGAAAAACGATGGATTGGGAAAGGCGACACAACAACACCTAAAGGTGAGGCACTGTATTATAGCTGCCATGACATAAAGCATGAGTTTGGTTGCGGATTTGTAGTTAGTCGGAGGTTAAAACACCTGGTCTCCAGCTTTACACCAGTGAATGAAAGACTTCCTACAATTCGAATAAAAGCAAAATTCTTCAACATTAGTTTTATTTGCGGTCATGCTCCCACTGAAGAAAAGGACGAAGAGACCAAAGATATATTTTACGAGCGCTTAGAAGAAACATATGACCCTGCCCATGACATTAAAATCATTCTAGGCGATTTTAATGCCAAAATTGGAAAGGAGAATATCTTTGGCCCAACAGTCGGAAAATTCAGTCTCCACAGTGAAACATCTGACAATGGTATGAGGCTGATAGACTTTGCAGCTGCAAAAAACATTGTAGTTAGCAGTACCAGATTTAATCATCTCGATATTCATAAGGGCACCTGGCTGCCTCCAGATCAAAGAACAAGTAATCAAATTGATCATGTTGTGATAGATGGAAGACATTCATCCAGCGTGTTGGATGTACAATCGTTCCGAGGCGCAAAAATTGATTCGGACCACTGCCTTGTTGCATCAAAGGTACGTACCCGTCTTAACGGTGCAAATTAAACACGAACAGACACAACGCTGAAGTTGGACATCGATAGCCTGCAAACACAACAGATAGTCACAGCATATTCCACTCAACTAGCCCAATTGCTTAACGCGAGCACTTTTTGTCCCGATAACATAACAACACAATGGCAAAGTATTGCCCACTCCATGCAAACAGCCGCAAAATCCATACTTGGATTCCAGTGACCTCCACAAAGGAATTCATGGTATGACCAGGAGTGTCGTGCTGCTACCGAAGAGAAAAATGTGGCATATAGAGCTACTTTACAATCAGTAGCAACGCGTAGCGCACGAGAGATATCGGGAGAAAAAGAGAGAAGAGAAACGTCTTTTCCACAAGAAAAAGAGAGAAATGGAAAAGCGGGAGTGTGAACAAATCGAGATGTACAGGAGCCAGAATGAAGTCCCAAAATTCTACCAAAGAGTGAAACATCAAACACATGGCTTTGGTACAGGCACATCCTCCTGTAGAGACCAGCAAGGTAATCTGGTAACAGATACAGATAGCGTGCTCAGGATATGGAAGGAACATTTCTCCAATCTGCTGGTATCCAATAGTAGCGAAGACGATGATACCACAGATCCAATCCCAGAAGATGGTATAGAATGTATACCACCCGGCCAAGATGAGGTAAAAACAGCAATCAACCGGCTGAACAACAATAAAGCAGCAGGAGCCAATGGCTTACCAGCCGAGCGGTTTAAAACCGGAGGCGACGCGCTGATAAGGTGTATGCATCAGCTAGTTAGCACCATCTGGCAGGAAGAACGCGTACCCGACGATTGGAACCTGAGCATCCTATGTCCCGTCCACAAGAAAGGAGATAAGACGGTATGCTCCAACTATAGGGGCATAAGTCTTCTCCCTATTGCCTATAAGATAGTGTCAGGGATATTGTGCGAACGACTAAAGCCAATGGTCAACGAAATAATTGGACCATACCAATGTGGCTTTAGACCTGGCAAGTCCACCATTGACCAGATATTTACCCTGCGGCAAATCCTAGAGAAGACCCATGAGATGCAGATCGACACATTTCACCTTTTTGTCGATTATAAAGCAGCATTCGACAGTCCCCTCCGATCAAAGGTATTCCATGCAATGTCTGAATTTGGTATCCCCGCAAAGCTCATCCGGCTTTGTAAGATGACTTTAACTGATACTAGGTCCACAGTTAAAATTGGAAAGAACCTCTCCGAAGAATTTTGTACCAAAAGAGGTTTCAGACAAGGAGTCAGCCTATCCTGTGACCTATTCAACATTTTGCTGGAAAAGGTAATACGAGATGCAAATGTCAAAAGAAATGGCACAATTTACACCAATAGCCACATGTTACTTGCCTATGCTGATGACATAGACATCATGGGACGAGCAGTAAAGGAAGTAACTGATACCTTTAGGATGGTCGAAGCAGAATCTGCGAAAGTGGGTCTGGCGGTAAACGGCGAAAAGACCAAATTGATGTTGTCGACGCGCAAAGCCTCTATAGAGCTCGGACCAACTGTGGAAGTTGGTACCTACAATTTTGAGGTAGTTAAAGACTTCGTCTACCTCGGCACTGCCATAAACACAACAAATAACATCAGTTGTGAAATAAGAAGAAGAATTGTATTGGCCAACAGATGCTACTATGGTCTAAGTAAGCAATTTAAAAACAAAGCCACATCTCGTCAAACAAAAATAACACTATACAAAACGCTGATACTACTCGTGCTAATGTATGGCTCCGAAGCATGGGTACTTGTGCAAGCAGATAAGGCAGTGCTTGGTGTATTTGAGAGGAAAAATTCTTCGAAAGATCTACGGGCCGATTTGCGTTGACGGTGAATATCGACGTCGTATGAACCATGAGCTATATAAACTATACAAAGACATGAATATAGTTAAACGTATCGAGATGCAACGATTGCGTTGGTTAGGCCATATCATGAGAATGAGCGATGATGAACCCGCTAAAAAGGCGTATGAATACATGCCACATGGCGGTGCACGCAGAATCGGCAGGCCTAAGCTTCGATGGAGCATACAAGTGGATGAAGAAATGAAAAGGCGCGGTATTCCAAAAAGTCAAGCGAAAAACAAAGAGGAATGGAGATCTTTTCTTAGTTCGGTCTATGGAACAAATGTTCTGTAATGGGCCAACTAAGTAAGTAAAAAGTAAATTTTCCCAATTTAAGAAGATAAAAGTTTTTGTAAAACTTTTCAAATACTTTCAGAAAAACAAGAAGCGAGACAGGCGAAAATATTTTTGAAAAAATCGCGCGATTTTTTACAAAAATATTTTCACAATTTAAAAAGATAAACAGTTTTTGTAATGATATTCAAATACTTTCTGGAAAACGCAAAGCGCCGCAGGCGAAAACATTTCTGAAAAAAATCGCGCGATTTTTTACAAAAATATTTTCACAATTTAAGAAGGTAAAAAGTTTTTGTAATGATATTCAAGTACTTTCTTTTTGGAAAACGAAAAGCGACGCAGGCGAAAATATTTTTGTAATCATGAAAAACTCTCTGAAAAGCGAATAGCGCCGCAGTCGAAAATATTTTTGAAAACAATCGCGCGATTTTCTTAACAAATATTTTCACAATTAAAGAAAATACAAACATTTATTAAAAATATGCAAATCTTTGAAAATCGCTCCATTAAAAAAAAATTCTGATTACTACACCAAATTAAGAAAAAAGTTGTAATAACATGTCTATATTAAAAATTTAAATAATTATGATGTATACAAAATGTCTTCGTAGTATGGTAAAAATTCTCTGAACTGCTACTGACATAATTTCGTTTTCAAATAATATTATGAAATCAGGAGGATTTTGTAGATACTTCGGCATTGGTTGGCACTTAGGCCTTCAACAAATTTTGGGAGTTATGTCTGTAAAGCAAAGTAACGTCCAAAATCACTGACATTGTTTTACAAGCAGGCGATGGAGTAAGTGCAATTTCCCAATTTGAACATCTATATCTCTAAAATGGTTAAATCTAAGAATGATCATAAAAGTTCATCTTGTAGAGAATTTTCACAGCTACTACATTTTCTTTAATCCCATTTCGATAGGACTTGCCGTTTTCAAACAAAATCCTGAAAATCTAAAAAATCCTAAAAATGTGACAGTTGACCTCGATTTATTTTAAAATGCCTCCGGCGATTTTTTGTTTTTAATTTTGCTCATCTCTGAACGAACTGTAGTTTCAGAATCGGCAAAACTTCCCAGGCACTTTTCGTTTAAAGTTAGTTAAGACGCAGCATGATTTACAATTTCCTTTGGGATACACCAATTGTGAATATTTATTTTCCTGAACTAGTAAAACAAGCTCATTTCGTACAAAACAATATGCAGCGGTCACTCTCATCGTGCTTATATTATTCTAAACAACTTACTTACCTTTAACATCTAAACCACCACGAAAACGATCCCATCCTTTTAAGCGCACACGTTCACCCAACACATCTAAAAAGTCTTCAAAGTCTGGACTGGATTCCTCTGGAAGAAGCAAATTGTGAAAAGAAGCAAAACAAACAATGAAACACACCCACACACACGCAGGCCGATTAAAGGCTTCTTGATTATAACAACTACACTGAAGTATAAATAAAGAAATTCCTGCTTAGAAAATATTAAAGAAACATAAAGCAAAACAAAAGATTTCAGACAATGGAGTCCATAACAAAAGGGATACATTAATAATGCGCCAACAAGTAAAATAACCTGTTTGAAAAGGGAATTGCTTCCATACTGTCATTGTGAATTTGAAATAAAAAATGAAAATTAAATTCTTGGCTTGAATAAAAGCCGTTTAGATCCAAAGGCATTAAGAAAATATTACATCGTTTTAATTTAAACTCATTCATTGCTCATTTAAGGAACTTGTTTTGGCAAAGTCATTATATATATACATGAATTTATAAAGGGATTTCATTTAGAATTTCATGATCGTTCAAAAAATAAAATTAAGGAAGTAAAAAATAATCACCCCAAAGGAAAAGAATAAACTCAATTGGAATTTTATATAAATTGACATTAAAAAGTAAATTAAAACAAGTAAGAAAAGCGTTAAGTTCGGTCGGGCCGAACTTTTTATACCCTCCACCACAAATTTCAGCCATTTCGGTGGATTAATGTGGCCACAACCTTCAAAATACCGAAATTGGGAAGGTACCGTTCTATGGGGGCTATATGATGGCGTGGACCTATACTTACAAATTTCTGGGGGAAAGTTTTATACGCCTAAAGAAGACTAAATATCAAATTTCAGCCATCTCGGTGTGATAATGAGGCTAAAACGTTCAAAATATCGAAAATCGGGAGATATTGTATTATGGGGGCTATATCAACACGTGGACCTATATAAACATATTATGGTAGAAATGTTTCTTAGCCTCTGGAAACACAAAATACAAAGTTACAACCGATTCTTTGGTCAAATGGGTCTAATACATTCAAAATATATTAAAATGACGCGTACTTTATAAGGGGCCTTATGTGGGGGCTATACAAAAACGTGGACCTATATAACCCAGGTAGGAATATTTTTTGGCCTCTGAAGACACAAAATACCAAATTACAACCAATTCTGTGGTCAAATGGGTCTAATACATTCAAAATATATTAAAATGACGCGTACTTTATATGGGGCCATATATGGGGGCTATACCAAAACGTGGACCTATATAACCCAACTTTGGTAGGAATATTTTTTGGCCTCTGGAGACACAAAGTACCAAATTACAACCAATACGGTGGTAAAATGGGCCAAATATCTTAAAAATTCCTTAAAACGACGACGCGTCACGCGTCATTTTGTATGGGGGCTATACGAAAGCGTGGACCTACATAGCCCGCTTTCAATACCAAAAGTCCTACGTAAATATAACATATTTTCCCAAAATTTCATCAACCTACGTCAATCCGTTCGGACGCTAGAGTGATTTCCACAGACGGACAGACGGACAGACGGACGGACATGGCTATATCGATGTAGAATTGCACGCTGATCAAGAATATATATACTTTGTGGGGTCTACAATGATTATTTCGAGTAGTTACAAACGTAGTGACAAACTTAATATACCCCCATCCTATGGTGGAGGGTATAAAAATATAAAATTAAGGAAGTGAAAAATAACCAAACCCACGGAAAAGAATAATTTCAATTGGATTTTTACAAATTGGCATTAAATTGACTATTTTAAATTAGATAATATGAAATATTAGTTTCTGTCCAAATTCGTTATGTGGTAGATACGGTTTAATTTAACAACAAAAAACTCTAAAAATGTAAATATTCCTACATAATCCTTTCGTCACTTTCCTAGAAAATACTTTTTTTAAATTTGTTCTTTAAAAACATTCCTCTCCACATATATACATATGTACGCATGTATGACTCACTAACATTTAGTTGAAATAATCACCATCCAAAAAACGTCTTCTTCTACTTACGATTACTTAACATCTCATCATCACAGCACTGTCCTGGCTTCATGTATACAACGCCAAATTTGAAATTAACTGAGCCCTCTTGCTCCTCCAGCAATAGTAAATCCTTTTGAATGTCAGCTGCAAAAATCTCCTTAGGATTTTTCATTGTCGATGCATCGATGCCACTGAAGTGTGTTAGGATTTGTTTAACAGTGAGTTTTTGATTGGCCTGATACGGCAATGCAATCTTTTGTGTACCCTAAAAATGGGAAAGAGGCCAAAAAGAATGAAAAAAAAAAACGTTAGCAGTAGATCAAATAGGAGAAAACAACAAAAACAAAAATTACTGAACAAATGAGAAAAACATCTAAAATATATTAAGTACAATTGAAATGCTTTTGAAAAATGAAAAGTATGATAAAACACAAGAAATGTCTGAGTGAAAAAAGCTTTTAAAATATGAATGTATTGTGGAATGTCCACAGATTAAAAGTGACACAAAAATGGACTTGGCAATTTAAATTGTCTTGGATAATAATGGTTTTCGTATTTTAAAAACAATCCCTACAAAGCCCAGCAAATATTTGGAAGCCACCTAGGTCGAATAGTAAGGAAGTAATGTATAAAAGGGTGTTTCTGCATTACAAGTAATTGAAAAATTATACATTGCTAATTATACCCTCCACCATAAGATGGAATGCATAATTAGCTGTGTCATTCCATTTGTTTCACATCGAAATATCCATGGGATATCCTATAAAATATTTATATTCTTGTGTCCATGTCCGCCCATCTGTTGAAATCAAGATACAGTTCGCAATACTTAAGATAGAGCGTTTTTATTTGGTATAGAAGTTTCTATTTCATTATCACACCAAAATGAGTGAAATTTAGGATTTAGACTTTGTTGAGGTTACAACACTTTCCACCAGAAATTTTGCTATACATGTCCACATTTTCATATAGTCCACGTAGAACGCACGATTTTTGGTTTTTTGAAAGTCTTTGCCTCATTATCCTATCGAAACGTCTTAAATTTGGTATTTAGTGTTTGGCATGTGTACAAGAAATGAATGTATTCTTCAAAATTAGATCTTTCGACGTAAGACTAATAATAAATTTGCGCCAAATCGCGATATTTTAAGCATTTATTTTAACTTAACCCTTTCGGTGCTTCTTTTTTGATTTTGATCTGAAAAATATATTTTTCCAATTTTATATATATTTAAGCCCACTATATGAATAATCAAAACTAATTTTTTAACATTTTGTTTGGAAAAGTGGTTTTTGGACACTATGCCATATGGCATAGAATGTATTTCAAGGAAAAACAAAAACAAAACTAAAATATTCAAGGTTTTAATTAAATTTCATCTTATAGAAGACCAGGAGGCCTTTTAGAAGAGGAAGAGGTCTTCTTATAGAAGAGCAGGACGTCTTCTCATAAAAGAGCAGAAGGTCCTCTCATAGAAGGGCAGGATGTCTTCTCCTGGAAGAGCAAAAGGTCGTTTCATAGAATGACAGAATGTTTTCACATAGAAGAGCAGGACGTTTGCATATAGAAGGGCAGGAGGTCTTCTTATAGAAGAGCAGGAGGTCTTCTTATAGTAGAGCAAGAGGTCTTCTTATAGAAGAGCAGGAGGTCATCTCCTTGAAGAGTAGGAGGTCCTCTTCTTGAAGAGCAGGACGACTTTTCATAGAAGAACAAGACGTTTGCATATAGAAGGGCAGGACGTCTTTTCATATAAGAGCAGGACGTTTGCATATAGAAGGGCAGGAGGTCTTCTTATAGAAGAGAAGGAGGACTTCTTATATAAGAGCAGGACGTCTTTTCATAGAAGAGCAGGACGTTTGCATATAGAAGGCGGGAGGTATTCTTATAGAAGAGAAGGAGGTCTTCTTATACAAGAGCAGGAGGTCTGCCCATAGAAGAGCAGCACGTCTTCTCGTAGAAGAGAAGGACGTTTGCATATAGAAGGGCAGGAGGTATTCTTATAGAAGAAAAGGAGATCTTCTTATATAAGAGCAGGAGGTCTGCTCATAGAAGAGCAGGACGTCTTCTCATAGAAAAGCAGGAGACCTTCTTATAAAAAATCAGATGGTCTTCTCATAGAAGATCAGGGGCCCTTCTTATAGAAAAGCATAAGATCTTCTTATTGAAGACCAGGAGGTCTACTTATAGAAGACATGAAGGTTTTTCATAGAATATCTAGAGGTCTACTATTAGAAGATTTGGGGGTCTTCACATAGAAGGTCTTCTTATAGAATATCTGGAGGTCTTCTTTTAGAACATTTAAAGCCTCTTATAGAAAACCTAGGGTCTTCTTATAGAAAAGCTAGGGTCTTCTTATAGAAAACCTAGGGTCTTCTGATGGAAGATTTGAGGCCTTCTTTTAGAAAAACTGGAGGACTTCTTATAGAACACCTGAATGTCATCCTATAGAAGGGCTGGAGGTCAGCTTGTAGAAGACGTGGGGTCCATCTTATATAATATCTGGAGGAGTTATTTTAAAAAATCTGCAAGAATTGTTATACATCATCTGGAGGTTTTCCTATGGTGGATCTGGAGGTTTCCTTATAGAAGACCTGGAAGTCTTCGTATAGAAGACCTGGAGGTCTACTTATACAAGATCTGGAGGTCTTCTTATAGAAGACCTGGAAGTCTATTTATACAAGATCTGGAGGTCTTCTTATAGAAGATCTAGGGGTTTTACAATAGAAGATCTGGGAGTCAAACAAAGTGAAACATTTCCGTTGGGAAAAATCTATGCGATATGGCATAGTATGAAATATAAAAAATCTGGCAGCTCCATTGAACTATATTTCGGATCTTTTTTTCGATTTAATTATTAAGGCAATGATTATCTACTAAATTAAATACAAAAAGTTAACAAAAAAAATATTTTTGTTAATAAAATATTTAAAATTATAAGATGTTATTTTCATGCAAATTTTAAATCGAACAAGGAGCGCTTGCTCTTTGAGACATAACAATGTATAGGGTCCACCAATCAAAAATTTTTGTCGAATTATTTTTAGATAACACTTCAGGGAAAAATACAAAATTATTAAAAAAAGAGTGCCCATAAGTATTTTGCCTTAAAACGGGCTTCAAAAACTGGTTATGCCATATGGCATAGAATCACCGAAAGGGTTAAATATAAGAAATGTATGCAAAACAAGTAAAAAAGTATCAGTCGGCTTTGCCGACAGAGATATACCCTCAGCCTATATGAATTTAAACTTTCACCTACGGACAGATAGAATGTATTTAGGGTCTTTTCAGAATTTTGTGACCCTTTTGGACATTTGAACTTGACGACAAAAATATGGATTAGGATTAAAGTTCAAAAGTGTTGGGGAGGAGGTACTTAAAGAAATGGACCGACTTGGTTCATAATGGAAGTGGATCTTATTTTGGGGGACATATATTTTTGATAGATATCGCGCCCACTAATCATTGCAGAGCGTCATCATATAACTTTTGGACCAGTATGCCAGAGAGCATGGACTTGTCCACGGAAAATATAATATCACTGTAAACAGGACCACAACAAACGCAGCGGTATACATTTCCAATGGATCTTCGAACACCCCCTAAACTACACCTAGACACAAATGTTGAACTTTCGTGGGAGAGGACCCTAAGGAGATCCAAAGTTTGGACCAAATCGGTTGCTCCCTTCAACAGATATAGCGTGTAACATTTAAGTGACATTTTTTCAATTTCTGGGGGGACGTTCCTGCAGTTGTGGACCGGTTTGGCGCATCTCCGAACTGAAACTAAGTTTGAAGAAAACATGACGAAGGCCAAATTTTGGACCAAACCGGTTGGTCAGTTCGAAAGTTATCGAGCTCTCCAGCCCATACTTATGGTGCCATAGGGGGTTTTTACATCTTTCGGGCTGTTTTCTCAAGAAGTATGGACTAGCCCCTGAAAAACTTTTATCGTCGCAGTTTAGGCAGCGAATGTAAGTTGTTTCAACAAAAATCAAAGTGATTCGAGAGCAGGTCTTAAAGTGAACTTATGCGAAATTTTGTGTGGGAGGTACCCGAAAAGGCGGACAAATATTGTTCACATTCGAAGCTGATCTATATCTGGTATATATAAGGATGTGTAAAATACGGACCAAATCGGTGAATCCCATCAAGAGTTATCGTTCCCACAAATTTTCCGAACATTTTCGAACTTTTGTGGGGGACGTACCTGAAGGAGTGGACCGATATGGCTTATCTTCGAACTGAAACTAAGTTTGAACAAAATATTACGAAGCCCAAATTTTGAACCGAATCGGCAGATCCGTTCGAGAGTTATCCACACATAGTGTCATAGGTTTTTTTTTGCATCTTTCAGGCTATTTTCTCAGGAAGTATGGACTTGCCCCTGATGAAACTTGTACCGTCGTATAGGGGACAGTGAATACAAGTTGTTACAACAAAAATCAAAGCGATTCGGGAGCAGGTCCTTAACTGAACTTTTCCGAAATTTTGTGTGGGAGGTAAACGAAGAAGTGGGCCGATTGAGTTTGTATTGGAATACCATCTAAGTCTGGTAATTTTACGATGTGCAAAGTATGGACCAAAACAGTTACTCCCTTCAAGAGTTACCGTGTACACAAATTTTCCGAACATATTCGAACTTCTGTGGGGGAGGTACCGGAACCGTGGACCGATATAACCCATCTTCGAAATTAAACTAAGTTTGGACAAAATATTACGAAAACCAAATTTTGGACCTGTTCTGTTAATCCATTCGAGAGTTGTCATGCGCACCATCCAGACAGACAGACGGACGGACATTGCTAAATCGACTCCAAATTGTCTAAAACGGATTTAGTCCAAACCATTCTAAAACCATTATTTGGATGAGCCACATTTTGCCCGTATGAAAGTGTATATACCCTCTTAGCCTAAATGCTGAGGGTATAAAAAGTGTGTTCAAATATTGCAATAAAAAATTTAAAATTTAATTTAATTTTAATTATTAGGACAATATTTCCCACACGGTACTGTCATGGTATTTTTTGTATTTATACCCTACACCACACTTTGATAAGGTATATTATGTCGTTGTGCATTAGGGGTATAACCAACACAATACCACGCGAGTACCATGTGCGGAATATTGTCCTGATAACGAAAACGCGTATTTTAGTTCGATTCGGTGAAAAAAGTTTCCGCACCGACTGCGATTACTAATTTCGACATGTTATCTGTCCGATTGGATCTTGAATCTAATAAATATCTCGACCTAAAGCCTTCAGTACTATTTTAGCCCATAAAATACTTCCAGGTCAATATAAAACACCTTCTACGTTTTGTGTCAACTTTTTTGTTTAAGGGAACAGATTATATTATCTTTCCACCTGGTGATCAAGTCCATTTGTTCAAGTCTTTCAACAATTCAAAATTTTTTTGCAAAATTTCTATGAAAAATTTCATTTTTCCTGGAAATGACTCTTTTCCTAAAATGTGCCTATGTTGGTATACCGGTATCCATGGTATATATCGAAGAGGTTTAAACAGATTTATCGATGTTAAGACTTCTTTTAACATCTGTTGAAGACCTCTGAGAGATCTGCTTAATAATTAGTTATTTGATCATCCTCTGCAGGAGATGTAGTTGTTCATACACCTCAATCCATCTTATGGCGATTTTAGTACATTTTACGCGGTATTTTTTTAATGGTTGTGGCCTCAATATCCCACCGAAATGGCTGAAATTTGGTACTTAGTCTTCGCTGGGGTATAAAGCCTTCAACCAGAAATTTGTCGGTACAGGTCCATACCTTCACTTAGCCCCCATAGAACGGTACCTCCCAATTTTTCGGTATTTTGAAGGTTGTGTCCTGAATATTCCACCGAAATGGCTGATATTTGGTATTTGGTCTTCGTTGGGGGGTTTTATGCCCCCAGAAATTTGTCGGCACATAGCCGCCATAGAACTGTACCTCTCGATTTTCGTTGTTGCCACAATATTCCACCGAAATGGCTGAAATTTGGTATTTGGTCTTCGTTGTAGGCAATTTGGTATTTAGTCTTCGTAGATGGTATAAAACTTCCCACCTGAAATTTGTAGGTATAGGTCCACGCCTTCACATAGCCGCCATACAAAGGTACCTCCCGATTTTCGTAGTTCTGAAGGTTGTGGCCACAATATTCCACTGAAATGGCTGATATTTGGTATTTAGTCTTCGTTGGGGGTAAAAATCTTCTCCCAGACATTTGTCGGCACAGGTTCACACCTTCACTTAGCCCCCATAGAACGGTACCTTCCGATCTTCGGTATTTTGAAGGTTATGGCGTCAATATTCCACCGAAATGGCTGATATTTGGTCTTCGATGTGGGTATAAAACTTCTCACCTGAAATTTGTAGGTATATGTCCACGCCTTCATATAGCCGCCATAGAACGGTACCTCTCGATTTTCGTAGTTCTGAAGGTTGCGACATCAATATCCCACCTCTTCCAGAGGTTTATAAAGTATCCCACAAAGAAGCGTATCTCTTGACTTTTATCCTTTCGAAGGTTTAGGAAGGTATCTTACCGAATTATCAGATATTCTGAAGGTCTGATATAGTCCCCCATAGAACTGTACCTCCCGAATTTCGGTGTTTTAAAGTTTAGCCACATTGTTTTGCCGAAACTGCTGAAATTTGGTATTTAGTCTTATTCATAAACGAAAGGAAACTAATTGTTCCATTTTACTTCAATACAACTCGTGGTGGAGGGTATAACAAGTTCGACCCGGCCGAACTTAATGCCGTTCTTACTTGTTATTATATGTTTTTAATAATATCATTTACATAGCATTTATTTCAATGAATGTTAAAGCCATATTTGCATGATTTTTAGTGCAAAACTTTAGAAAAAAAAAAACAATACCAAAAATATTGTTTGGAAGCAATTAAAAAGTTCTTCACACATATGGAAATATGTGTTTCGATTTGCGTTGAATTTCGCTGTAACCAATCATTAACGCAAATCGATGTATAAGTGTATTCAAACATCTTCTTTGTTTTTCGTTAATTTCAAACAAACTTTGCGTTCAAACACATGGTCCTTATCTTAGCTTCCATTGATGTTAAATATAGAAAAAATTAATATCACTTTATTTGTTTGATACTAAACAAATGTATTAGTTTGGTTCTTTGAAGTAAAACAAAGTCAAATTAAAGCATATCATTGCAATACAACATTTCTTAATTTAAACATAACTTTGTACACGAAGACACACAGACAATTACTCCCACCCGCAGAAATAAAACATTATTCTTACTGTTTCTTGTTTGTTGTGCTTTTTGTTATCGAATTCAATGTTTGTAGTACTAAATAAATATTTGTTTATGGTCCTAATTATGGTCATTAACAATCTTCTGTTTTTATTTCAATTATGTTGTTTATTGGCCGAGGGTGTGTCTTTATGACCATATTTCAGTTTTTCCTTTAATTGACATTATTTTAAGTCAAACTGCGGTTGAACAGCAGTCAGTTACTACTTAAAACACTTAATTATTACTGAAGCGTGTTTAGTGGCCACCAACCGGGTCCTTGATGAATAAGTGAATTATGCTGAACTCTTTCTTGCCGTACTCAGTGACAGCAAATGATTTTGTGTTGAACTTTTCCATTAAAATATTCAACATTGTTGGTGTTGTTTTGAAAGTAAACCAATGTTAGTTTTTATGTCATGAAAGTTTAATTTACAAATTAGTGAGTAAAACTTTTCCTCTATCACTTGCAATTTGTAAACAGACGGAGAGAGATTTGAGTGGGTTGGTTGTATTGACTTTTGGAATTTTATTTACTATTACAAAATATTTTGATGGTAATATGAGAACTATTTCTGTTGCAAGCATTAAATGCGCTAGATTTTTAGTAAGATATGGTTATGAAGGTATTCGTATTTCAAAAATGTAATCCATATTAATCTCATATGTTTATTATTTCTTAAACATTTCGAAAAGCTGAGAGCAAACATATTCCAGTATTCAGAAATTTCAAAAGCATTACCATACCGTTGTGTTAATGTCAAATTAAGCTAGTTACCATTACAATGAGAATATGTGTGATTACCAGACCCGTGTTATATCTTTGTAAGAAGCAAATTGTATACAAGTTGCTGTGGGTAACATTGGTTAAATGCCAACAAAGCACATACATACATGTGTACATAATTACATTCATAGGGTCATGAGGAAGTGGAATGAAAATTTAGACTAAAATGTATATAGAAAACACTAACATCTTAAATAGGATAACACGTGTCTTCCTTCTTAATGGAACAATATAGCGAACGCTGTTCTATACGACATTTGAACCAGTATGGAAAGGATCAAAGTCGGACTATATGATACTCATCACTACTGTTCATATGAAAACCAGTAAAGAAAAGACCAAAGTCGGGCGGGGCCGACTATATGATACCCTACACCAGTTTAAATATGTTAAAATGAAATAATCAGTTTACTTCCTAATACGAAAGTATTTACCTTAGTGATGAAAGTACTTACTTCCAACGCCACGCCAAGTTTTTGGCGCATCAAATACCTCAAATGGGCAGAAAATATGTATGGAAGCTATATCCAAATCTGAACCGATTTCAATAAAATTTACTTACTTACTTAGCTGGCCCATTACAGAACATTTGTTCTATAGGCCGAACTAACAATAGATCTCCATTCCTCTCTATTTGTTGCTTTGCACTCTGGAATACCGCGCCTTTTCATCTCATCATCCACTTGTTTGCGCCATCTATTCCTTGGCCTGCCAATTCTACGTGCACCGCCATGTGGCATGTATTCATACGCCTTTTTAGCGGGTTCATCATCGCTCATTCTTATGATATGGCCTAGCCAACGCAATCGCTGCATCTCGATACGTTTAACAATATTGATGTCCTTGTATAGCAGATACAGCTCGTGGTTCATGCGACGTCGATATTCACCGTCAACGCAGATTGGTCCGTAGATCTTTCGAAGAATTTTTCTCTCAAACACACCAAGCACTGCCATGTCTGCTTGCGCAAGTACCCAGGCTCCGGAGCCATACATCAGCACGGGTAGTATCAGTGTTTTGTAGAGCGTTATTTTTGTTTGACGAGATGTGGATTTGTTTTTAAAATGCTTACTTAAACCAAAGTAGCATCTGTTGGCCAATACAATTCTTCTTTTTATTTCACAACTGATGTCGTTTGTTGTGTTTACGGAGGTGCCGAGGTAGACGAAGTCTTTTACTACCTCAATATTATAGGAACCAACATCCACAGTCGGTCCGAGCTCAATGGATGCATTGCGCGTCGACACCACCAACTTGGTCTTCTCACCGTTTACCGCCAGACCCACCTTAGCAGATTCTCCTTCGACCTTTATAAAGGTATCAGTTACTACTTTTACTGATCGGCCCATGATGTCTATATCATCAGCATAAGCAAGTAACATGTGACTATTGGTGTAGATTGTGCCACTTCTTTTGACGTTTGCCTCTCGTATAACCTTTTCTAGCAGGATGTTGAAGAGGTCACACGAAAGGCTGTCTCCTTGTCTGAAACCTCTTTTGGTACCAAACTCTTCGGAGAGGTTCTTTCCTATTTTAACTGAGGACCTCGTGTCAGTTAAAGTCATTTTACAAAGCCGGATGAGCTTTGCGGGGATACCAAATTCAGACATGGCTTGGAATACCTTGGAACGCAGCGGGCTGTCGAAGGCTGCTTTATAATCGACAAAAAGGTGGTAGGTGTCGATCTGCATCTCTTGGGTCTTCTCCAGGATTTGCCGCAGGGTAAATATCTGGTCAATGGTGGACTTGCCAGGTCTAAAGCCGCATTGGTATGGTCGAATTATCTCGTTGACCATAGGCTTTAGTCGTTCGCACAATATCCCTGACACGATCTTGTAGGCAATAGGGAGTAGACTTATGCCCCTATAGTTAGAGCATACAGTCTTATCTCCCTTCTTGTGGACGGGGCACAGGATACTCAGGTTCCAATCGTCGGGTACTCGTTCTTCCTGCCAGATGGTGCTAAGTAGCTGATGAATACACCTTATCAGCGTGTCGCCTCCGGTTTTGAACAGCTCGGCTGGTAAGCCATCGGCCCCTGCTGCCTTATTATTCTTCAGCCGATTTATTGCTGTCTTTACCTCATCTTGGCTGGGCGGTATACATTCAATGCCATCTTCTGGGATTGGGACTGTGGTATCTTCGTCGTCTTCGCTGCTATTGGATACCAACAGATTTGAAAAACGTTCTTTCCATATCCTGAGTACACTATCTGTATCAGTTACCAAATTACCTTGCTGGTCTCTACAGGAGGATGTGCCTGTACCAAAGCCATCAGTTTGTTGCTTGACTCTTTGGTCGAATTTTCGGACTTCATTCTGGCTCCTGTACATCTCGATTTTTTCACACTCCCGCTTTCCCATCTCTCTCTTTTTCCTGCGGAAAAGACGTTTCTCCTCTCTCCTTTTCTCCCTGTATCCCTCTCGTGCGCTACGCGTTGCTACGGATTGTAAAGTAGCCCTATATGCCGCATTTTTCTCTTCGGTGGCAGCACGACACTCCTCATCATACCATGGATTCCTTGATGGAGGTCTCTGGTATCCAAGTATGGATTTTGCGGCTGTTTGAATGGAGTGGGTAATGTTTTGCCATTGCGCTGATATGTTATCGGGATGAGGAGTGCTTTGATTAAGCAATTGGCTAGTTGAGTGAAATATGCTGTGGCTATCTGTTGTGATTGCAGCTTACCGATGTCTAACTTTCGTGTTGTGTCTGTTCGTACTTTGTTTGCTACGTTTAAGCGGGTGCGTACCTTTGCTGCAACAAGGTAGTGGTCCGAATCAATGTTTGCGCCTCGGAACGATCGTACATCCAACACGCTCGATGAATGTCTTCCATCTATCACAACATGATCAATTTGGTTTCTTGTTTTCTGATCTGGAGACAGCCAGGTGCCCTTATGAATATCGAGATGATTAAATCTGGTACTGCTAACTACCATGTTTTTTGCAGCTGCAAAGTCTATCAGCCTCATACCATTGTCAGATGTTTCACTGTGGAGACTGAATTTCCCGACTGTTGGGCCAAATATATTCTCCTTTCCAATTTTGGCATTCAAATCGCCAAATAAAGCTGATGTTGAAGAATTTAGCTTTTATCCGAATTGCAGCAAGTCTTTCATTCACTGGAGTGAAGCTGGATACCAGATGTTTTAGTCTACGACTAACTACGATTCCACAACCAAATTCATGCTTTATGTCATGGCAGCTATAATACAGTGCGTCACCTTCAGGTGTTGTTGCGACGCCTTTCCCAATCCACGTATTTCCTGTATGGCAGTAATATCGGTCTTGTACTTTTCAAGTACGTCTGCCAATGCGAAGACTGCACCTTCTCTATAAAGAGTGCGAACATTCCAGGTGCAGATTCGCAGATCATGGTCCTTAAAACGTTTGCGGGGTTCATCAACTTTAGAGGGGTTTGTTTTTCTTTTCTTTCGTTTTTTCATAGTAGGCTGTTTTTTCTAGGGGAGGGTTACTAACCCGACGCCCAAACCCAAGTTTCAATAAAATTTGGCGTAGTTATTTCTAGACTAAACCATAGACTATTGAAGGTGTAGACGAAGAATTGTTCTCAGCATGTTAGTTAGTATGCTCTGTAATAGTTAGATATCGTTATTGGTATTTTTTTTAACATTGAGCTACTACACGAGATATTTGAGTGAAGATCATAGCATATCGAGAACATATTGAGTGGAAGGGCAACATCTATAAAAAATAAACACATTAAAATTCTCTATCTATAGATTATTTTGTCTATGAAGCTACTACACGACATATTTGAGTGACAACTTCAGGATATCATGAGCAAATTGAATGGATGGGCGCCATCTACAAAAAACAAGCACACTACAATTTCTCTGTCTATTCTTTTATTTGTCTATGGACTGAACTCCATCGCATATTCTAAATTGCAACATTCATAAATCGACTCAGAAAGTGAGTCGGAACTATGGGTCTATCTCTTTTCCTTATGCATGTTACATAAAAATCCACTAACACAAAATACCTATAGGGAATAAATATATATGCAAGCTATATCCAATGAAAAAACTAAAGAAGAGAACAACAAATCCCTCTAAAGTTGACGACCCCCGCAAACGTTTTAAGGACCATGATCTGCGAATCTGCTCCTGGAATGTTAGCACTGTTTATAGAGAAGGTGCAGATTACGCGCTGGCAGATGTGCTTGAAAAGTTCAAGGCCCATATAACAGGAAATACGATGGATAGGGAAAAACGTCACTACAACACCTAAAGGTGACGCACTGTATTGTAGTTGCCATGACACAAAGCATGAGTTTGGTTGCGGTTTTGTAGTTGGTCGGAGGTCAAAACATCTGGTCTCCAGCTTCACCCCAGTGAATGAAAGACTTTGTACAATACGGATAAAAGTAAAATTCTTCAACATCAGCTTTATCTGCGCTCATGCTCCAATCGAAGACAAGGACGAACAGACTAAAGATATATTCTACGAGCGCCTAGATATTAAAATAATTATATGCAATTTTAATGCCAAAATTGGAAAGGAAAATATCTTTCGCCCAACAGTTGGGAAATTCAGTCTCCACAGTGCAACATTTGGCAATGGAATGAGGCTGATAGACTTCGCAGAGGCAAAAACATGGTAGTAAACAATGACAGATTTAAGCATCTCGATATTCATAAGGGCACCTGGCTGTCTCCAGATCAACGAACAATAAATCAAATTGATCACGTCGTGATAGATGGAAGACATTCATCGAGCGTATTGGATGTACAATCGTTACGAGGAGAAAACATAGATTCGGACCACTACCTTGTTGCAGCAAAGGTACGTACCCGTCTAAACGTTGCAAATAAAACACGAACATACACAACACGGAAGTTGGACATCGGTAAGCTTCAAACATAATAGATAGCCCCAGTATTATCCACTCAACTGGTCCAATTGGTTAATGAAAGCAGTCCTCGTCGCGATAATATATCAGCGCAATGGCAAAGCATTGTCCACTCCATGCAAACAGCCGCAAAATCCATACTTGGATACCTGAGACCTCTACCAAGGAACCCATGGTATGACCAGGAGTGTCGTGCTGCTACCAAATAGAAAAATGCGGCATATAGGGCTACTTTACAATCCGTAGCAAGGCGTAGCGCACTAGGGAGGTATCAGGAGAAAATGAGAGAAGAGAAACGTCTTTTACTCAGGAAAAGAGAGAGAGAGATGGAAAAGTGGGAGTGTGAAAAAATCGAGATGTACAGGAGCCAGAATGAAGTCCCAAAATTCTACCAAAGAGTGAAGCATCAAACTGATGGCGTTTGTTTAGGCACCTCCTCCTGTAGAGACTAGCAAGGTAATTTGGTAACTGATACAAATAGTGTGCTCAGGGTATGGACAGAACATTTTTAAACCTGTTGGTATCCAATAGCAGCGAAGAAGATACCATAGATCCAATCCCAGAAGATGGTATTGAATGTATACCACCCGACCAAGATGAGGTAAATACAGCAATAAACCGGCTGAAGAATAATAAGGCAGCAGGAGCCGATGGCTTACCAGGCGAGCTGTTCAAAACCGGAGGCGACACGCTGATAAGGTGTATGCATCAGCTAGTTAGCACCATCTGGTAGGAAGAACGAGTACCCGACGATTGGAACCTGAGTAACCTGCGCCCCATCCACAGGAAAGGAGATAAGACTGTATGCTCTAACTATAGGGGCATAAGTCTACTCCCGATTGCCTACAAGATGTTGTCAGGAATATTGTGCGAACGACTAAAGCCTATGGTCCACCATTGACCAGATATTCACCCTGCGGCAAATCCTGGAGAAGACCCAAGAGATGCAGATCGACACTTACCACCTTTTTGTCGATTATAAAGCCGCTTTCGAAAGCCCACTACGTTCAAAGTATTCCAAGCCATGTCTGAATTTGGTATCCCCGCAAAGCTCATTCTGCATTGTAAAATGACTTTAACTGACGCGAGATCCTCAGTAACAGTAGGAAAGAACCTCTCCGAAGAGTTTTGTACCAAAAGAAGTTTCAGGCAAGGATACAGCCTTTCGTTTGATCTCTTCAATATCCTACTGGAAAAGGATATACGAGAGGCAAACTTCAAAAGAAGTGGCACAATCTACACCAATAGCCACATGTTACTTGCTTATGCTGATGATATAGACATCATGGGACGATCAGTAAAAGAAGTAACTGATACCTTTATGAAGGTCGAAGTAGAATCTGCTAAAGTGGGTCTGGCGGTAAACGGCGGGAATACCAAGTTGATGGTGTCGACGCGCAATGCGTCCATTGAATTCGGACCAACTGTTGAAGTTGGTTCCTATAACTTTGAGGTAGTAAAAGACTTCGTCTACCTCGGCACCGCCGTAAACACAACAAACGACATTAGTTGTGAAATAAAAAGAAGAATTGTATTGGCCAACAGATGCTACTTTGGCTTAAGTAAGCACTTTAAAAACAAAGCCACATCTCGTCAAACAAAAATAACGCTTTACAAATTACTGACACTACCCGTGCTGATGTATAGTTCCGAAGCCTGGGTACTTGCGCAAGCTGACATGGCAGTGCTTGGTGTGTTTAAGAGAAAAATTCTTCGAAAGATCTACGGACCAATCTGCGCTGACGGTGAATATCGACGTCGCATGAACCACGAGCTGTATCTGCTATACAATGACATCAATAAAGGCCATATCATAAGGCCTATACATATCATAAGGTAGGCCATATCATAAGAATGAGCGATGATGAACCCGCTAAAAAGGCTTATAAATACGGGCCGCTTGGCGGTGCACGCAGAATTGGCAGACCAAGGAATATATGGCGCAAACAAGTGCATGAAGAGATGAAAAGGCGCGGTATTCCAGAAAGCGAAGCAATAAACAGAGAGAAGTTGAGATATTTTTTTAGTTCTTAGTATTTTAGAATTTTGTTCCTATGAGATGTGGCTTTTCGTGAAGGTTATAAGACTTGACACTTTTTCCGTTCTGCATTTAAATGTATAAACAATTAAATTTGTTCAAAAAAATTTATTTCACAGCGGTTTGCGTGTGACCTTTTTAAATATATGAATTGAATAAACGTTTACTTATTAGTAAACAAAATTTCATTCATTCCAGATACAGGAAAACATTTTTGAGAAAAGTCGATAAGTCGTAACAAAGCAATATGATAGGTGACACTACAATTTTTCGGATCTTTTACGGCATTTGTACTGTATACACTCTCGCTCATCTGAATATCTTAGACTATTTTTCCGGATATTTATTTGTTCGTATTAGTAAATGCCAGTTTAAGTTAGTAAATGTTGAAAAAGTATTTACCACATAATAGTCAAGAAACTTTCTATCACTCTTTTAAATAGACTACCATTTGTTGTTCATTAAGAGTGCTACTCTTAAAGTTGAGCCAACAAATTACACACATGTATGGGCTTACATTCACACGTGAACACATAAAATTAGAATCTGATATGAAAAGCATTGCAAATATTCTAACAATGCCATTGCCGGATATATCTTGCTTTCGGCTTTTGGTCGGATAGAAGAAAAGAAAAGGAATTTCGAAATTTTCCTCCCACCTATTCACATGAGACTATTCATGGAATTTAGTGTGTTTGTAAGTGTAGTTGTTGTATGTTTAATAGTTATTGTGCAAGTGTGTTCAAGTAATCATACCGCCACCATCAACACCACCACACAAGTGTCAAATGTGTGTATGTTGATTAACACTTTCACCACAAGTGTTTTGTTTATTCTCCTTTAGTTTATGACTGTCATTTGGTACTCGAAGCTTTTACAGGTCACAACAACAACTGGAAAATTCACGTGCTCTTTATTAATTTTACAAATGGGAAAACTTAAATCATGCCATGTGGGTTGATAGTCGTTGACTTGTTAGTTTTGTTCTTTGCCATAAGTCTATTTTGAGGATAGACAACACAGTGGAATTCTTAAGTTCAATAAGTGTATATATTTATTTTATTATATTTAGAATATTTTGTCGTAATACTGTAGAAATGGTGAGCACCTCATAAGAAAAAAGTGATACATTGACAAGGGACGTTTTGCTACTCAATGAGTACCCAAGTTATTTCAATCCTATGACACTGTGCTGTTAAATGTCATAAAGTTCATGGTAGTGGCTTCTTGTCATTGTTGTAATTTTTATGGCTGTGGTTGTGCTTGAGTGCTATGCCAGATGTGTATACTCATAAAAAGTAAAATTCTTTTTTATGTCATATTTTCTTGCCTTATCTTGTTATCACAATATTGATGTGTAAGATTACCTTTGCCATATTTATTGACATTAGCTATATTGAGTTTATAGCCCAGTCAAAATAAACATGCGTATACGGGGAAATAGCAAAAATTCACACAAAGCTGAATTTTGGTGAAGAGCTATCTATGGTTTACTTTTAGAAACAACGTCTTAAAAGTCCCCATCGGTATCAAAGTTAGTTTTTGGAGGCATTATTCAGTTTTTTGTTTAATTTTTCTCAAAAACGGTAAGACTTAGCAAAAGTCGGCTAAAGTAAAAGTTGTAGATTTAACAATTGTCTACAAGACTGGTATTCATGATTTTTAAAAATGACTTAACATTTTCGAGTTATCGCGATCTAAAAGTGAAAATAAAAATTAGCCGCGTAAATACATTATAAGGCGAACCGGTTAAAAAAAACACATTATGCGTTAGGTATTTCCATAAGCTTTCAAACGATATCCATTTTGCAGTAATCGGTTTAGTAGAACAAGGTTTAACCCTGGTTTAACATCTGGCCTTTCGGGTCGAATAACCGGCGAACCGGATAAGCCGTCCATGAAAATTATATTTTTCCGAAATCAGCGCAACAAACCCCACCTTCGGACAAAACTTCAAAAAATCGGAGAGTTTTCGTTGGGATCGTTCCCGTTGGGCTTTCGATTACATAGGTGGGTTAAATGGACTATTTTTGCATAAAATTACTCTAACCCCCAGTTTATGTATTTCGAAACGAAAATTAAAGGCACCCAAACTTTAGTTTTTGAAATATTATTTCATTTGCTTTTGCTTCAAAACAAAAAAACAAATTTGAAATACACACTCAAATTTGGTAGTTTTTCTTCCGCATTCGTTTTCTTATCGACATACATAAACAGGCCCTAATATGGAATAACTCTACTAAACACCCTCCGATGTACTTGGATTTTTTTTTTTTTTTTTGAAAGATAGGTATAATTTCGCTATTCAAGGAAACATATATTTTTGGGGGGACAGACCCGGTTACTGCGGCTATTTTAGCCGGTTCGTCTGAACATGTGCATATTTCCCTTATATGTGCATAAAAATTATGTGTTTTTTAGAACAGCTATATCTCAAGAATGGTTCTTCTAGGAAACAAATTACACTGTGCAACACGAAAATTATTAACCATATTCTGACTCCACAGTGTGATAGAACACCAAAAATGAGAAGACACGTGTCTCGCCGTTTTTTCGTATCTCATCAACTTTCGCGGTTATAGGCCTCCAAAGGTTTAAGGCTTTTATGTAAAAGGGGTCATTTCAGTCAGGACTATATCTTCAAAACCGTTAGGAAAACATTTTTCTCAAGTTTTGTTATACAGCTATCAAACCGATCAAATTTGAAGCAAACAAACAACTACAAAAATGTACCTCAGGGGGCATATTCTTTAACTTTTTAACAACTTTACTCATTGTTTATTTTACAACAATTTCATTTGTTTGTTTTGTTTTTGTTACAATAACAAAAGAAATTTAAACAATAACGATAGTTGTTAAAAGTTACAGAATAGGCCTACAGATATCAATAAACATCTTTCTAGAATATACGAACTCTGTAGAAAAGGATCTTAATGGTCAAAGTAGCATAACAATTGCGATTTTTATCCTCTTTTCTCGGCTTCTGCTCCGTAGATACTAAACCGTTCAAAATTCAAGAAACAATCAACCACAATAGTGTTGCAAAGGCATCAATAAACAACTTTCTGAAAGATGCATAATGTCTATGAACGGTTCTTAATGGTTAAAATAGCAAAAAACTTTTGAAAATATTCAATTTGTATTTGGTCCAAAGATACGCAACCGCCCAAAAATTAAGGATACAGTCAACTATAAAAATGTACCTTAGATTTAAACAAACACGTTTCTAGAACAAATGAAGATTCTAGGAACGATCCTTCAAGCTCAAAATTGGATTATTTTAGATCATTCTTTCGTATTCCGGTCCGTAAATAACAAACCTTTCAAATTTCCTTGAGTTTTTAACAGTTTGTTATTTCCAAACCTGAGCAGGGGTAATTTTAAAAATAATTTAATTGTTCGTGAATTTCAGCCCTAAGAATCATTCCTAGAATCTTCATGTGTACTAAAAAGTCGTTTATTGAAACCTTAGGTACATTTTTGTGGTTGACGGCTGGTCCACTTTTGGAGAAAAAAGTGTAAAATTTAAATATTTTCAAAAGTGTTTTGCTATTTTTTCCATTAAGAACCGTTCATAGACATTTCGCATGTTCCCGAAAGTTCTTTATTGATGCCTTTGCTTAGTATCTATGGAGCAGAAGCCGAGAAAAGAGGATAAAAATCTCAATCGTTTTGCTATTTTGACCATTAAGATCCGTTTCTACAGAGTTCGTATATTCTAGAAAGATGTTTATTGATATCTGAGGTACATTTTTGTAGTTGTTTGTTTGCTTCAAATTTGATCGGATTGATAGCTGTATAACAAAACTTGAGAAAAAATTTTAAAAGAAATTTGACTATGGCGATTTTTACCTTGCAGATGAAGTTTGATGGATTGTATGTGTTCACAATTTTTATTCATTAAGACAAGAGCTAGAACTTTGAGATAAATTCAAATTCCCTAACGGTTTGGAAGATATAGTCCTGACTACATGACCCTTTCTACATCAAAGCCTCAAACCTTTGGAGGCCAATAACCGCGAAAGTTGATGAGATAGGGAAAAACGGCGAGACACGTGTTTTCTTATTTTTGGTGTTCTAACACACTATGGAGTCAGAATATGGTTAATAAAACATGACTCAAAAAATTACACACTGTGTTATGTAGTAGAAAATATTGGAAAAACCTATAAAATAGACGGATTTCGGTTTATAGACATTCATTTTAAAGCTTTCCCATTGAGGAAGATAATTGGGTTGCGGTGGATATATCTCAAGGCTTCTGAAATCGAAATAGAGATCAAATAAGCCAATTTAATTTATATGCATTTTAAAATACATGTAAGTCGCGTAATTATCAAAATCATTTTGTCCGAATTTGATTTTCAAGTACAGCAAGACCATATCTTTTAAGTTGTATATATTTTTCGAAATTTAATTTGGAGGCTAAGATGTAGCATTGGCTGCATCTTAGCATTAAAAACCCTATAAAATATCGCTAATTTGCGCAAAGTACATACAATTTTTGTCCGCATCCGATTTCAGTGTTCACCATGAACATCTATATCGATATATATCTATTTCAAGGCGATCACTCAAAAATCATGGATGTAGCATCACACACTATTTTTTGGATAAAATGAATGTAGCTCCCGTATTAGTGAGGTTTTCAAATCTCTGTTTCCTCTAAAACAAAGATGTTTCACTAGTTTCACTAGATCCGCAGAAAACGCGATAAAATACGCGATATTTTCAAAAACAATGTTAGGTGATTTTTCTACTTTGGAATTCCTTGTAATGTTTTAGTATATGGATTTTCACGGGGTATGATTTATTGGATTCGGAACGTAAAAAACCAAATGGAGTTCGAGGTATTCCAATAACAATTGCAAATATTAGATCCGACAAGTATGATTTTTGGAAAAATGTTCGCACAAAATTTCCGCATTTGTAAGCAGATTTCTTTGAAGCTGTGAATGCTACATTTACGACACATATATCAAATAATTCAGAATCGCGAGTTCTACAATCCTACATATGATTTGTTGAAAAATCTGTTTGCGGAATGAAATTAGACGAACATTTCAAAAAACACTGTAAATCTGGCTTCAAAATGTCAGCATCATTTAATGGTAGAAGCAGATCAAATTTTGAAAAGAAATACATTAGTAAGATTATCCTTATTTAGTAAGCTTCTAAGAGAAATGTGGTTTACTCACAAATCGAGAGAAAACAAAAAAAGACATGTTGGCTTCAACCCATTTTTACCCATTTTTTAACATAAATATAGCCACAGCTTCCATGCAAATTATCTTTTAAGGCCAATATTTTTTTGCCACGTCCAAAAACATTTCATTTTATCCAAAAATATTTAATTTTTATAAAATACAATCTCAAGTCGCGTGTTCTAAAAGGGTAAACCTTGGTTCAGCTATGTTAAATTTTCAAGAATATTGGTCATATACACTTTCATTCGGGCAAAATGTGCCTCATCCAAATAATGGTTTTATACCCCAAGTATGTTGACAAAATTCGTTTCAGACAATTTGGAGTCGATTTCGCAATGACCGCGACGTAGATGAGGTTCCAATATGGACTATATCGATTCATTCCTTTCCGTACCTCCCACAAAAATTTCGGAAAAGTTTAGTTTAGGACCTGCTATCGAATCGCTTTGATTCTTTTTGTAAACACTTTTATTCGCTGTCCTCATTACGACGGTACAATTATTTTTCAAGGGTAAGACCATACTTCATTAGAAAATTGCCCGAAAGCTGTAAAAAGCCCAACGGCACTATGTGCACCTCCTGGGGCGCACGATAACTCACGACCGATTCGGTCCAAAATTTGGGTCGCGTACTAATTGGTTTAAACTTAATTTAAGTGTGAAGATGTCCACCTCTTCGGGTACCTCCCCCACAAAAGTTCAAAACTTTTCGCTAGAATTGTGCGCACGAGAGTTAGAAGGCAGTAACCGAGTTGGTTCACACTTTGCACATCGTAAAATGTTTACCTGATATAGATGAGGTTCCAATATGGGCTCTATCGGCCAACACCTTCGGGTACCTCCCAAAAAAATTCGGAAAAGTGCGGCTTAAGACCTGCTCTCGAATCGCTTCGATTCTATTTGCAAGAACTTGTATTAGCTGCCCCCATAACGACGGTACATGTTTTTACAGGGGCAAGTCCGTAATTCCTGAGAAAATAGTCTGAAAGCTGTAAAAAGCCTTACGCCGCTATGTGTAGTGACTGGAGCGCATGATAACACGATAAGGATCAACCGATTTGGTCCAAAATTTAAACCTCTTAATATTTCTCTAAACTTAGTTTAAGTTCAAAGAAGAGTCATATCGGTCCACTCCTTGCGGTACCTTCCCCCAAAAGTGCCAAAAATTTCACTAGAATGGTACGCATGATTATCTTGAACGGAGCAGCCAATTTGGTCCAACTTTGCATCTCCTAATTTTTTGTACAAATTTAGTTTAACTTCGAAAATAGTCCACATTGTGACATTGGACGAGTCCATGTCTTGCATAAATGGACGTACTTTTCATAATACATTGGGTTGGGACAGACAGTAAGTTTAAAATTAGAAGTAGGCTGAACAGAAACAATTTTGTCAACTTTGAAACTTATAAAAAAATTTTCATTATTTGATGATTACTTGGTTAGACACATGGCACAATTACCCAGGTAGTGGCATCGTAAAATTTTGAATATGTTATGTCAAAACTTTCTTTATGTTGTTGGGGAAATTACAACAAAAATAATTTTTTTATAAAGGCATTTGACTTTTCATATTTGATCAGCTGGTGTGATACCACTACCTGGTAGTTCTGCCATGGTTAGACATCTAAAGAGCAACCCATTTTAAAAAAATTATAAAGAAAGGAAAATTTAAAAATTTCATTTGGAAGAAAAATTTGGATATTTTGGAGAAAACATTGAATTGCGCCAAAGATACGTTATTTATCCAAACCTTATTTTAAACGGGTTTACGTGCATTGACATTATTCAAGATTTAACCTAATTTTTTCTGAGAAACAGCATTTTCAATTCCTAATTTAATGATTGGATTCTGAATATCAAAGCCTATATCTTTATCGGAACAATCCCTTCAAGTCTTTAAATATTACCAACATTTTTTCTTGTTGGATGATACCTTTTCTATATCCACAATTATAAATGGATTCAAATCGCATTCATCCAATGCAGATAAACTGAGAACTTGTCAAAACCGAGATCAAATGTTTGCATTCAAGACAGGGACGTAGCCAGGATTTCATTTCGGGGGGGGGGGGGGGGGGGGTGCCCACCTGACCAAAATTTTGAAAGTTCATGTTAGCGGAAATTTCTTATTTAGCAATGATGAAAACCTTATTTTATAATTATATTACTGATGAAACAATTGTAATTACTATTTGTTATTAAAATAACGTAAGACTTCTTGGCCAATTTCCCCTTGTTTTCAGAACTTTTTGGAAAGCATGTCACAGATAATATATGTTCAAACAATAGATATATTAATAATCGCATATTCTTTTGTTTGTATCATTTATCAAATAACTAACAACAACATTGAATTTTATGTAATTCAGTGATATCACTTCGGTAAGACCAAAAGAAAGAGTATACAATCGAAAACCTTAGAAATATCTAAACCTTTCCTTTGTTTCCTACTTCACAAAAGTTTAAAATCATGGCTTCAATTTTCCAATCTAATTTTATTGAGTAATTTATGGAAGGAAAATGGGATTAGTAGAGAATTGATTTATGCAGAGGGAACGTTCGGATAGGATGGCATTTTTTATATTTGCAGTTAGATTTAGGAGTTATATAAATAAAGGAAAAAATGCCGAGACACGTGTCTTCTTTTTTGTCTTTTATCACGCTGCGGTGTCAGAATAGGGTAAGTTTTTCAATTTCGGAAATTATTCCCTAAAGATATTTTGGTGTCCAATCGTAGATCTTATCACAAAGAATTTCTGAAGGCCGATAGTTGTTTTCTTGATAGAGAACTAATGATGAGCATTAGTGAGTCAATCCATGATGAAATTCTAGCACCCAATCGTTGGTATGTAATGACAAATTCTGTCGCCCAACCGGACATCTGTCTATAGACTATTTTGGCGTCCAATCGTCGGACTTCTCTTATAGAAATTCTTGTTTCGTATCGTGGATTTTCTCATAAATTTATCAGGAACCAAGAAAACTCTTGTCTTGTCAGTCTTGAATACTTTTGAAATGAAATTCTGGCGCCCAGAATTTTAGCAAAAATCCATAAAAACAATTTTTCCCAATCTACATTTTTTATACTCTCAGCATTTAGTCAAAATGTGCCTCATCGAAATAATGCTTTTAGGGCCAAAGTGTGTTTGGAGAAATCTGTTTCAGAAAATTTGGAGTCGAATTAGCTATGTTTGTTCGTCTGGGTGGCTGCCTGAAGAACACGATAATTCTCGAACAGATCAACCGATTCGACCCACTCTTTCCATAACCTTCCACAGAGTATTTGAAAAATTTTCAGAGAAGTACAGCTTACGACCTCTCTGGATAATTAGTAAATATACCTGTGTAAACTTAAGACCTCAGTAGCCATGGCTTAACTTCCTATATGCTTATAATTTAGTTAAACAAACAAAACAAACATTGTTCCACAACATCCCATACGGGACAAGGGAGACTTCTCTCATATCAATGAGTGCACCCCGATTCATATTAGCTCAATGATATGGGACCTACTGTTTATCGCCGAGTCCGAACGGCGTGCCTTAAGACACCACTTGTAGAGAAGTTTTTCAAGGCTGATATACTCAGGAAATGTCGCCAACATTACTGAGGGGTATTTTGCCACCGTTGAAAAATGTTTGATGTTGCCTGGCCGGGGAATCGAACCAATGACCTTCTGCGTGCAAGGCGGGTGTGCATACCATTGCACCACGGTGGCAATTTTAGTTATAAGTAAAAATATAAAATAAATAAATAAAAATACGTCCCTGGAAACGGTTTGCTTTTTTGCAACAATTGTTCTCGGCGTCCCTATTAGTACAATACAAGTTTTTTAGGGACATGCCCATGCCCAGAGAAAAAGGCCGGTAAGCTGTAAGGAACACCTACAGCCATCAAGTGTAGTGGCTGGTGCGCACGACAACTTTCGAACCGGATACTACTTTGGTCCAAACATTGTTTACAGAAATATTTCTGCGAGCCTTATATAAAGTTCGTAGATGGTGATTTTTTGTCAACTCCTTCTTGTATTTTTCTTGAACGGAGCAACAGATTTGTTCCAAACTTTGGTTTTAGTAATATTTACTCCACACATAGTTTTAGCTCGAAAATGGGTACATCCAAACAAACCTTCAAAATAGTTGTTTAATGCAGTTTAAGGTCGGTATTCTTTGGGTTTGGAGCGGTATTAGGTTTTTTGTGGGCAAGTCTATACTTTTTCTTAAAAAAACTGAAAATTATACTGTGACGCACTGAAATGACTGGCGGGCGCAATATCTTTTTAAAGGAATGACTCCAAAAATAAGATATACTTCCAAAATTAACTATGTCGGTCCGGTCCATTTCTTCAGTTCCTCCGTACCTCCTCCGTAAAATCCATATTTTGTTGGTGAGTTCATACGTCCGAAAATGGCTACACAATTCTGAAAATCTCCTAATACATAGCTTTGGGTTAAATTGATTGTGTAGCCGCTATTCGATCTGACCATAGATTAAAGCTTCAGTTCACACAGGCTCAGGGTAAATTCCTATCCGCAAAGCCGACTGATACTTGTTGAGATTTTGACAAATCTGAATCTGTTTCCGATCATTTTTTTTGATTCCGTTTGACGAAGAAGGCAAAAGGAACAATTGTAGAAATGTGCATCCATTGAAAGTACTTCCCAAAATACAATTCAAAGAGTAATCGACAAAAAAATCCTTGAAGATGAAATTCAATGGAATTTCGAAATATTTGAAATAATATGCAATTAATAAAATATAAACATTCACCTCAATCTCAATAATCTTGCTTTTATTAATTTGTAGGAAGAGACGAGTTTCAAATAATCTTAACGGACGACACTGCGGTGGAATAGAAATTATATCATAAATAAAAATGGTTGATATATTTTTTGTTGTTGCAAATTTCAAACATAATAAAGAATTTGTAATTGTTATGATGTTCAAAATAGTTCATTACAAAAACGCGTTAGAGACTATATACATACTTGTTGCCCTTATCAAAAGTTGCAAACACAAAAGATCACAAGAATGTTTTTTCTAGATGTTGTTTATAAGCGAAAGTATTGGACGTAATATGCTACAAACGTTCAATAAATACAAAGAACGCCTTGTTCTGAACTCAGTAATATTTACAATCAGCCTAAAATTACGATTAACGCTTAAACAACACCTTAAAACTTAACAACAACTATGCAAAAAATTGCTCAAAAGTCTAAAGTGTTCATTATTTTTATACTTTCAAATATGTTGGACAATAAGTATACCAATGTAGTTAAATAATTCTCTGTAATAATTCCTCCAAATGCTTTACACATTTCTTAAAAAATTTAAAACAATTTAAAATTTTACTCAAAAATTAAAAAAAAAATATGTAACATTAGCTAATATCTAGACATCGGATTTTGCATATTTGCATATTTTTTAATATTAAAGATACGAAGATTCTGATTGGACCAAAATTCGTTTCAAAGAAATCTAAATTCAATGGCAGGGTCATATTTCGTATTTATTTTGCATATTTGCATATTTTGCATATGCACAAAATATGCAAAAAATATGCAAAATATGCAAAAAATATGCAAAATATGCAAAAAATATGCAAAATGTGCAAAAAATATGCAGAATATGCAAAAAATATGCAAAATATGCAAAAAATAAGCAAAATATGCAAACAGATTTTGGCCGAAAATCGTCATAAAAGTCGTTAAATTGTCATTTAAAGTTGGAAAAACCATCAAAAAATACATAACAGTGTTCTAAACTAAGACTGTTGACCGCATAACGTCGAATTTTTCAGCAGATTATTATGTTATTAAGACCATTTACGACAGTGTGGTGTAGTGTATAAAAATATGGTATCGTAATACCATTTTTTTTTTATTATTAAACTATGTAAAAATATAAAATTTTATAAAATATCAAACGTTTTATGAAAAATTCAATATTTTTCTTTTTTGTAGCATCTTAATTTAATTTGTAGCATTGGGCTGGTTTTAACTCAAAGGACCAAATCGATCTCGGATTTTTTTGCCGGGGAGCACAATTCGAATATGTTAAAACGTGGTACTGGGGCCTCGAAGTAATGAAAATTTATTTTTTTTTTTTTGCTATTTGGCGACTTCAACGGCCCATACATGTGGAACGGTTAAAGCTACTTGCCCGTATTACGCATTTAACTATAAGCTATTCTGTTCTTAACATTTCTTGCTGAACTACAAAGTACGTAAGTGTTACTGAATTCCAGATAATAAACCCAATGTCCCGAAAAAGGCCTTATGGCAAAAATGGAGTCTATTTAAAAAAAAAAAAAAACAATTTTTTCTTCCTATATTATCAATTTTTTGCGAATGAAAACGAATATATTTTACTTTATTTGAAAATGTTGCCTATTAGGGCGAAGGTCTATTTTTTCTATTCATTCCTCGTTGGAGTCGAGCTTAATGACCGATGATGTTTGCAAGTGAAAAAGGAAAGCTGAAGATTCGAACCCTCACAACCACCATTATGTGACTTGTTTCGCCTTTTGTAGAAGCACATCAGACATATCGGCCGTGGAATGGCATCGCTATCCATCAAACATTTCCTTTTTCAAATGTAATTTTGTTTTTACAAAGATGGACATTTGTACATTCATTGTATGGCTTCAATGACAAACGCTTACATTTTGTTCATACATATTTTAATTTACTTGTGCCCGTAATTTCAACGTCTGGGTGAACGGGTACGTAGCTACCTATTAGTTATCTTTACCTACGCGTTTGGTAATTTCTACATGCCATTTACCGAGGCGTGTAAATTTTAAAATCATGTGGTAGTATTGGTGATTTTTATTCATGATTTCGCAAAATCATTGCCACATAGAAGTGTTTTACAACTTTTAACACATTGGCAACGATTAACCAGTAAAATCCTTGGTGTAAGTAACACGGCCGTTTTTGACTCGGTAACGTTACTTATGCATTGAAATTATAAAATGTTGCTTACACGGGAGATATCTGTGAACTCATAGATAACTACGTCTTGAAATTTCGGGCATTAAGGGACTAACATAATGTAGTTTTGGAGCCATCTGGGTACAGATGACAACTTGGCGATGAACTCGACTCCTTGCTATGTCGCTCACAATTTTCAAGATAATTGCCATCCTTTACCCCTCCTGGTAATTGATGTTCTGTGGTCAAGTTGCATTATCTTTTTCAAGAAATTCAGAGTTAAAGTTTAATCTCTTGAACAACAATTAAGTCTCACTAGTAATTATGCCTGGTAAACCTTTATCTAGGAATTTCGGCAGTTGATTTTTGTAAGTTTGGATCGATTATTTCTGGAGAAATTTCTATCTTTGCTTTGTTAAGATTTTTGTCGTCTTTTGGATCTTTACGGTGTTTTGCACTATCAGATCAAACAATGCCAGACCAATAAATTCAGGACTAAGGTACCACATATGATTTACCATTTTGTTATTTCCTTTATCTGATATTTGGTCTTTAGGTTTAGGTCTTGTTTTGGACCTAAAAATAATTCTGAATATCGTTTTCACTATTTTTTGTATTAAACTTAATCTATTGTCTCTATTTCTTTTTAACCTATTGATAATGTTTACGCAATATATCCTATATTATATCTATATAAACATTATCTTGTTCATTATACGTTTTGTAAAATCAATATCCCAAACTCTCACTTATAAGACTCAGTTGTTGTCGTGTGGGATACCAAATAAATAAATAAATAAAATAGAAAAAACATTCTGGGGCGTGCAGTCTCGAACGATTTAAACGCAAGGTGCTTCTTCGGCCTCTTGTTCTTGGGAAGTGGGTTGGGCAGTAGTTTTAAAACACTCTCGCCTACTTCGAACTTGGATTTGGCAATCGCAGGCTATTCTTATAGAAGTCGCTTGAATATGTTTGGTTGATGTCCGGATGTGCTTCCAAACTTGCAGTCAAAAATCTCTCTCTCGAACTAATATCTGCTCGAGCTGGTGAGACCCCTTTTTTCTAGGCATTTGTACACTGCTAGTTCTTGTTTCTCCCATGAGCTACTGTCAGTTTCAGGAACACCTAGGAGTTGTTCTTTACCCCCATGTGATACCAGAACAGCAACCCGTTTTTTCTTCCCTGTTTTGAGAATATCTGGTAATAGTTTTCCATGCCAGTGTACACAAATAGCCTCGTTCCTTGAAGCTGTTGCGTTTATTTTTCACGGTTTATTCTCCGCTGTTCACGGATAAAGCTTCTAGAGATCTTATATTTGTAGGGATCCTCTCCGATAGCTTCTACTGTAGCCATAATGATACTAGTAACGTTCATATACACCTTACAGGGGTCCATAGTTACTATTACGACAATTGCATAGTTACGATTTTCTTGAAGCCACGATTGATTGTATTCGGGACAGATGGTTCTTCAGATTCTACGATACGTTTAGCATCAAAACAAGACCTAGACCTCATTGAAAAGTATTGAAATATGAAAAAATTGACACACAAATTTCCGAAAAAGGAAATAACAACATAATTAATAATCTGTGGTATCTTAGTCCTGAACTTGCTGACCTGGCATTGTTTGATCCAACGGTGCAAAACTCCGTAAAGAGTCAAAAGGCGACAAAAATCTTAACAAAGCAAAGATTAAAATTTCTTCAGAAATATTCGATCCAAACTTTCAAAAGAGCAAATGCCGAAAATCCTGGAAAAAAGGCTGGCATAATTCTTGTTGTTCAAGAGATTAAACATTAACTCCGAATTTCCAGGAGGCGCAAAGGATGGTAAACAACTTGAAAGTTGCGAACTACATAGCAGAGCGTTCTTCAAGTTGTCAGCTGTACCCAGATAGCTCCAAAACCACATGATGTCTGACTCTCGAATAAATTTAATTTAGAACAAAATATAAAAGACATTTGTTTTCATTCCAAAAATTGATAAAAATGAAGATAATGTTTTTTTAATAGTCTCCACTTTCGCACAAAGGCGTACCTAGTCACGTTTTTCGGGTACGAATTCTGTAATACCTATTTAGTATTAGATTTATTATATATACTTATATTTTGTTGTTCAGCAAGAAATGTTAAGAACAGAATGGCCTTTAATTTAATGCTTAATATGGACAAAAAGCTTTAACCATTCCAGAGAAATGGGTCGCCGAAATCGCTAAATAGCCAACAAATTGAGATTTTAATAATGTCGAGGCCCCAGTGGCACATGTTAACATATTCCAATTGTGCTCAAACTTTGACAGTCTTAAAATCTGACCAAACTAAAAATTTTATGCGGTTGCCGCCTTAAAAAATCCGTCATCGATTTGTTCCCTTTGAACAATAACCAGCCCAACGCTACAAATTATAACAAAGAAAATATTGAATTTTACATAGAACGTTTGATATTTTATCAAATTTAATATTTTTGCATAGTTTAATAATAAAAAAATTGTATTACAATACCATTCTTTTATACCCTACACCACACTGTCGTAAGAGGTCTCGATAACACAAGAATCTGCTAAAAAATCGACGTTAAGCGGCCAACTATCTTAATTTAGAACACTTTGAAGATTTTTGACGATTTTTCCAACATTAATTGACAATTTTACGACTTTTATGACGATTTTCGGCCAAAAACTGTTTGCATATTTTGCATATTTTTTGCATATTCTGCATATTTTTTTGCATATTTTGCATATTTTTTGCATATTTTGCATATTTTTTGCATATTTTGCATATTTTTTGCATATTTTGCATATTTTTTGCATATTTTGCCTATTTTTTGGCATATTTTTTGCATATTTTTTGCATATATTTTGCATATTTTTTGCATATTTTTTGCATGTTTTTGATATGACCCCAAATATCGAAAAGTTGACCCTTAAAACGCCTAGATCCAAAATTTGAGTCCAATCAGATGAGAAATAAAAAACATGCAAAAATCCGATGTCTACTAATATCCTATTGGAACAAAAATAATTAGGGGGCTGGCTACGTCGGTGATTCAAGATAACATAAAAGAACATTCTGCTACTGAATCTTTATTTACTAAGAACTCGCATATTTTCACAACATTAAATTAATCGTGGTGCATCGAGATCCTTCATCACCAGGCCTGTGGGCTACACACGATTTTATTTGGGTAAGTCGGCTGTAATATTTGTTTTCATTTCATATATATCCACGAATCGATTTTACACTTTTCATATTGATATTATAAACTCTGAGTTTTCTTAACTTAACTTAACTAAACTTCTTGAATTGATAATTATCTCCATTAGATTTAATGATACTCTTTATTAACTCCAGAGCTAATATTTTATGTTGTTAAATATACTCGTTATTATTATTTAATATGAACCAGTAAATCTAAGGTTGCTCACTTTCAGTAACACCATTTCACACACACACATATCTATATATACCCTGTAGGAAATGTCAATAGTGAATTTATACTGACTTACTACTGACATTGTCAACAGTACTACTTTCAAACTGTAGACAACTCATGTAATTTCTTATAGACATTCTGTATGAACGTGTCATTCGAAAGTCAGTACTGACATTGGAAGTAGTATGTCAGTAGTAAGTCAGTAGTTGCTGAGGAACCATGTGCTGACATTGGTGGTAGTGAGTCAATTGTACATTAAGGGTCATATGGAGACATTGGTACCAAATTTTTCACTATTAAGTTTTTTGGCCTATTTGGATCTTTTTACAGATTAAAATGATATATAGTGTACTTAATAAGACGATGAACTTATACTTTTGTTTAAATAGTATATATTTTTTTAAAGAAAAGCATATAATTATGAAAATACTAAAAAATACAAATTGCGTATTACAGTCTTTTTATACCCTCCACCATAGGATGGGGGTATATTAAGTTTGTCACTACGTTTGTAACTACTCGAAATAATAATTGTAGACCCCACAAACTATATATATTCTTGATCAGCGTGCAATTCTACATCGATATAGCCATGTCCGTCCGTCTGTCCGTCTGTGGAAATCACTCTAGCGTCCGAACGGATTGACGTAGGTGGATGAAATTTTGGGAAAATCTATTATTTGTACGTAGGACTTTTGGTATTGAAAGTGGGCTATGTAGGTCCACGCTTTCGTATAGCCTCCATACAAAATGACGCGTGACGCGTCGTCGTTTTAAGGAATTTTTAAGATATTTGTCCCATTTTACCACCGAATTGGTTGTAATTTGGTATTTTGTGTCTCCAGAGGCCAAAAAACATTCCTACCAAAGTTGGTTTATATAGGTCCACGTTTTGGTATAGCCCCCATATAACGCCCCATATAAAGTACGCGTCATTTTAATATATTTTGAATGTATTAGTCCCATTTGACAACAGAATCGGTTGCAACTTTGTATTTTGTATTTCCAGAGGCTAAGAAACATTTCTACCATAAAATGTTTATATAAGTCCACGTTTTGATATAGCCCCCACAGGGCGATATCCCCCGATTTTCGGTATTTTGAAGGTTTTGGCCTCATTATCACACCGAGATGGCTGAAATTTGGTATTTAGTCTTCGTTGGGGATATAAAACTTCCCCCCTAGAAATTTGTAGGTATAGGTCCGCGCCATCATATAGCCATAGAACGGTAACTTCCGATTTTCGGTATTTTGAAGGTTGTGGCCACATTAATCCACCGAAATGGCTGAAATTTGTGGTGGAGGGTATTAAAAGTTCGGCCCGACCGAAATTAACGCTTTTCCCACTTGTTTATCTTTATAAAGGGCTAAGCCCAAGATTCCACATAAGCACAAAATTAGTACATAAAGCCAATGTTTTCAAGGCTGTCTAACCAATAATAAAAAACCGTTTTCATTGTCAGAAATATCATCGCCTTTTTATTTTCTTTGCCATAAGGATTGGTGTGATTTATCTGCTTAAAGTATTCCTTCTTCTGCTGCAGTTAACGTTTAATCAGGCGATTCACTGAATATAACATCTAGAAACTGAAAAGAACCCAGCAAAAAAAGTCCTCCCAAAATCATGGGTTTTGTAAGGGATTTTTGGCAGCCGTAACTACTCGCAAACCCCCTTTCTTCCCCATTATTTTTAAAAGGGCATGTCGCACTCAGTTTGTAGTTATTTTATGACCACTAGAATAACTAGTTATTCTGTGGCCACTAGAAGTTGAAACGTAAGTTGAAAAAAATTCTATTTTTAGAAAAGTTGATGTAGAGGTATTTTTTTTTTAAATTGCATCACACTTCTAACTTTAATTTTACTTTATTTTATTTCGCTTGCTGTGCGAGTTGAACACACGAACCCTCTGATTTCTAGCCAAAGACACTACATACTATGCCACGCACACGAACATTAAGGGTTGCTTAAGAACTTAAATGTGCAGTGCACATGTGCACCACGATCTGTTATTTTTTATTTAAAAAAACTCGCTTGCCGACAGTGAGCGTTGAACACACAACCCTAGGATTTATAGTCGGACACACATTCACTGTGCCACCGTCCTCATTACTTAGTGAGGAGCAAAGTAAGTAGGTTTGCCTTGTAATTTTTTTAAGAAGTATCCTATTACTTTTCAGATTACTTGTAATGGGAAAAGAAGCTTGTTTACATTACTTTGTAATGGGTTACATAATGACTAATGGATCCGAATTTTTGCTGGGAATAAACATGTATATATATGCATAAATAAACAAAATGTCCTTAAATTTGGTTAACTATTACAGTTGTATGTTTATACAAAAAAAAAATCTAGCAATCGATTTTTGGCAAAATTTCAGATATTACTTGCGTTCATCATTTCCAGCGAGACGAGACAATATATTCGTCAGGCTCCACAATATTCTCTATAGATTCCATAAAATGTCTAGTTGTCGAAGTTTCACCACAGAATTTGTATTTTGATATAGAATAGAATATTTTTTCACTTGTCTGTTGTTTTCCTTTCCTAATTTCCTTTGCTCATACTTGTTGTTATTAAAATTATATTTTATTGATTTTTCACAAAAACACTTTTTTAACGAACCGCCAATATTATTTTACGCCAAACAATTAAGAAAATTAAAAAATAAGAAGATGCTTTGTTGGGTTATCAGTTTTCAATATAAACAATGCTTCTTCTTATTAAGGTAAAAGTATCAATTGTTGACAACCTGTTGACAATGTGTTGACTTTGTCACCATAATAGTAGACAAAGTGGTGACATGTCGACACACAATCAAGCAAAACTACCTTAAAATTTTACTTTTATGTGAACGCATCCGAATCCGTCTCTGAAGGAAAAGGACTATCCCAGATAGAGCACGGCCAGGGCCTGAAGTTAGCGAATTCTGGAGGAGATGGAACCAAATGGGTGGATCGTTACAACATCGGTCTTCTCCTTATGGTACCTCTCCCTCAAAAGTTCAACATTGTGTTCAAGATTTCTTTGCTTCTGATTTTGGTCCCGTTTACATTGTTATTATGTTTTTAGTGGAAATCATGGCTTCCTGACATAGTGGTCCAAAAGCCCTAAATTATGCGGCGCCCAACTAAAATGACAGATTGGCGCGATATTTATCGAAAATAAATGACTCCCAAAATAGGATCCACTTCCAAAATGGACTATGTCAATCCATTCCTTCAGGTATCTCCTCGGCAATACTTTTGAGTTCTAATCCAAATATATATATTTTTCGGCAAGTTCATACTTCCAAAAAGGGCCATAAAATCTGACGGCTCTCTCATACATAACACTGTGAACCGAAATTTTGGGGGGTGGAAAATTCCTATTGGGGATGAAAGCCCTTGGTGAGTATATACAGAACCCAGAAGGACAGATTCGCCGTGAGTCGAACTTTCGCGATATAGCGTGATGAATTTTTTGCTAGAGACCCTGTAAGCCATCAGGAATTAGCGTTATATCTTTGTTCACTGTTGCTTTAGCTTATATTTAAGATGACATGTCTTCAGTCAAATCGAATGAGGATTATTTTCGTAGAGCACTTCGACCTTCTAAATCGCTCCCTTCAATGTCCTTTTCGTCCTTTATTTTAAGAGCCGCTATAAAAGTACTACAAGATGATGTTTTTCAGCTTCGAAATGTTCTTCAAAAATGTCGGCCAGAAAATTTTAGCTACGGCTCTCATTGACAACAAATCGATTTTGTCGCGTTTTCGTGGTCGTTTTGTGCATTTACCCCGGTTTGCTCAGAAAAAAAATGTGTTTTGTGTTTTTGTATGTTCTGTAACGAATATACAAAAAACAAAATATAGTCTTTTTCTGAACAAAAACAGGATAAATGCACAAAACGAACACGAAAACGCGACAAAATCGATTTGTTGTCAATGAGAGCCGTACCTAAAATTGTCTGGCCCACATTTTTGAAGAACATTTCGAAGCTGAAAAACATCATCTTGTAGTACTTTTATAGCGGCTCTTAAAATAAAGGACGAAAAGGACATTGAAGGGAGCGATTTAGAAGGTCGAAGTGCTCTACGAAAATAATCCTCATTCGATTTGACTGAAGACATGTCATCTTAAAAATAAGCTTAAGCAACAGTGAACACAGATATAACGCTAATTCGTGATGGCTTACAGGGTCTCTAGCGAAAACTTCATCACGCCATATCGCGAAAGTTCGACTCACGGCGAATCTGTCCTTCGGGGTTCTGTATATACTCACCAAGGGCTTTCATCTCCAACAGGAATTTTCCACCCCCCAGACTTTGAGCACCATTTTGTTGCACAGTGTAATTATACATATTAAATCAATGAGTCAAAATATGTAAATATGTATATTTGGAATAGTAGTTAAATTTATTTCGTTAAGTTTGATTTTAATTTTCCATTTGGTTGTTGTGTTTATTTGTTTTAATGGAATTATGGACCTTGGGTATACCGCCACAGAGCAGACTACATTGTGCTGATGAATTAAAGATGCTCTACAGCATCGTTTATTTAAGTTAAGAGAAGTTCTAGAACAAAAATGTATCCTTTCGGAATTACAATTTAATTAAAATACAATTTTCCTTGATGCAAGAGCACGTCTTCTTTGGTGTTTTTATTTGTTTATGTTTATACGTACGCTATGTATTTAAGCGTCCAAGCTTTAAATCAATCAATCAAATCCAAATTTCTTGGTTAAATTTCAATTTGTTGAGATGTGTTGGTATGTTGTAGTTTTTGTTTGAAAAAGAGTTCAAAGCACTGTACATGGAAGAACAATCCATTTGAATCTCATTTTAAAAGCGTTTGGGAGACATTTTTAATAAAATAACATTTTTCCATCGCGAACTAACAAAGAAGGTCTATAGACTTGACAAAGGACATTTTCATTTCAGTGGGTGGATTTCTAGCAATGCGTATGTGGTTAGTACTGTTGACATTTCATACATAATAGGCATCCTAAACGTCTGTCTTTTGTACATTAACTTTTCACATGGGAATTACAATGGCTTGAACTTCACCACAATGATTGACATAATAATGTTTGTGTTTCTGAAATATTAAATAAAGGATATGTTGGTAAACTTCTTTGACAATTCACCAAATAAGATATTGACCCTCTTGTGAAAGTATTGACAGGGTTGAATAGGGATTGTGTTAAACAGGGTGGATGTTGTTTGATATTTAAGGGGGCGTATTATTTTGGGGAAAAATAAGTAATCTGATTTACCTTTGTGGAAATATTGTCCCAATAGAACAAGATTCTCAATAATACATTAAGACATTACAGAGAAGCCTATTCCATCCATGAAACTTAAACATTTAATTCAGTCCAATATTTATACCCTACTAGCGGACCCGGCGAACTTCGTCTCGCTATTAAGGAATAAAATTTCATACAAAAACTCAATTTTCGATTTTTCCAATTTTCCGACTTTTCCAGAGAGATTTTCCAAAATTTTCTTCCGTAAAGACCTTCTCCTCGAAAATACGAATAACTGACAACAAATTTTACAGAAATCGGCCTAGCCGTTCTCATTTTATGAATTACTATACATTTTTTACACCATTTTTATATATATAGATACCACAATGTGGAAAAGGGTATAATAAGTTTGTTTTCCCAAAAATTCATGTAACGCCGCGAAATATTCGTCGTAGACCCCTCATGTGGTATACCAAACTTCATATCTCGACGAGATAAAGCGATTTAGCGATGTGTGTCCGTCCGTCCGTCTGTCCGTCCATTAAAAATTGTAATCAAGCTAGAGGCCGCAATTATGGACCGATTGTCACGAAATTTAGTATGGAGGTCGGGTTTGGACCAGAATAGAACTGATTAGTTTTTGGCGATGATCGTGAAATGTTAAAGGGATGAAATGGACCAAAAACAAAATTTTTGCTCGATTTTGTAGCCGCTCTGTAGGTCGCAATAATAGTCCGATCGGCGCGAAATTTTAAACGTAGTTTTGGTTTGAGATGAAGAAGTAGCGTGCAAGTCAACGGTATGATCGGATAATATTTAGCGGGTTAAATTGATCAAAACTTTTGTGTGAAAATTGGTAAAATTTCTAATGCACATCTTATAACAGCTAGCCCGGAAAGCTAGTGCACAGGGATAGTGGTATAGGGTATCACATGGTCGGCCCCGTCCGACTATAGTCTGTTCTTACTTGTTTTCTTTGATTTCGCATCCCAATATTTATTTTTTGTGATAGACATTTTCCAAGATGTGCTTCTTGTAATTTACCCTTCTATAAAATTTCGTTCTAACCATCTTTAATTCTTCTCCTAGCAGATACTCGCATATTGGATATTTTCTTTGTGAAAATATTTTGAAAGCATTCGCAAAAGTTTTGATATGTGCCAAATGAATTTGTTTTTGTTTCATTCTCATGCTACGTGCCGGTTGTGTTAAATTATTTGTTGTTTTTTTTTCTTCTTCATCGTCTTCTTCTTCTAACCAGATGCCACTGCTGGTGATTTTTTCATTACCTTGAATTCTTTTAGACTTACCTGTTTGCGAAATAGTATGGCTCTGTACATGGGAGCTCCTTGATTGCCCGAGTCCTGTGAAACAACCGATAAAAAGTATGGACTTTTTTCAGCATCAATGCCAACATAGTTTTGATGTACTGCAGGGAAAATGAAACAGAAGACAGAAAAGAAAAGACAATTTGTGAAATAAATGTTGAGAAATGTGGAGCAATATAAAGAAAGAAATCTACTGCTGCTGTGAAATGATGCAATGCAATTCATTTTACAAAAATTTCTTTATAAATACGTGTTTCAAATTAAATGTTGTATTATTTAAAGCTAAATTTAGCAAAATGCGGTATTATTTCGCTTAACCGTAGGGATAAATATTCTCCTGTTTACACAAATACTTTTACATGCTGTTAATTGAGAACGTTATAATGATCGATTATGGGAGATATAACCCCAGTCAAAACAGAGTGTTCACCAATAGAAGTACTTTAAAAATTGGATTAAAACACCGAATTAACAATTTTTCAAAAAAAAAAGAACGTGAAATATGACTTTTTGAGTTTTTGCTATAATCAGTTATATTTCTGTCGGCAAAATCGACTGTTCTTTGAACGCCTGTGTACTGGGGTGATGAATTTTATATAACCTGGTTCCTCTGTATCATATTTGGATAATTCGATAAAAAAAACCTCACAAACAAAATGATTTAAAAAATCATTTCAAAGTGAATTGTTCGGCAGATTTTTGTAAACTTAATAAAAGCTCATCAAAATATGATACAGGGATACGATGTTGTAAGAAAACTAATCACCATAGTGTAAATACTGTCGTTGAAGAGTTGTGTCCTGCATTGTATGCCTGATATTAGGTCGCGTTTGGAAGGCAATAACCGTCTGATGCAAGGGGACTTTAATGATCATCATCATTTAATGATAGCAAAGATCCTTGACACACTACTTTTTCCCATGTTGAGAAGCAGAAGTCTCTTGACCTATCGAAGGCCTTCAATAATGTCTACCATATCAAGATTTCCTTCCAGGCGTTTTTGAAACGTTGAGTAGGGAATAAGAAGTCGAAGACTTGTGAAGTGAAACAGGGAGTTCACCAACGCGGCAATTCTTTTTGACAGTTTTTTGGAGTTAACAAACGAGGACAGAAACATGAATATAGTATACAACCCTTCAGAAGAATTTCAGAGTTTCAGAATGTTCTGAAGAATTTCTGAGAACTTTATTTGGAAGATTTTTGCAAAAAGTTACTTGGTTCAACTCCCAATAGTTTAGCTAATACTGAACAGGATTTCAACAATTATGTAAAATGTATATTTTATCGATTTTGATGCCCTAGATGGAGTTTTTCTTATATGGTCTGTTAAAAAGATAAGTTATACTAGTAGGGCTACAATATTGGCAAAGACAGCAAAGCCAAATGCCTAATCGTTTCTGCCATAAAGGCCCGATAAATCCAAAAAACTGTAGTTCTAACCCGGGTTAGATGAGGCCATAAAATCCGAACTGTATCTGACAGGACAAAACCCTACTAGAATTTTAGTAGTCTTATTATGTACTTTCAAAAAATGTGATTACAAAAAAAATTAAAAAATGCGATGTATTACCGACTATTGCGATATTTTCATTGTTTGATTACCTACGCCAACCTACTTCGTAGTTTTCTACTTTCATTGTCAAATTTTAGTTTTGGAAGGTTACCAGCCAAGCCCCATCGACATCCAAAATGTCGTTGCGACCCTATAAAAATTGTGACTTGTAGCGTGACTACAAAAAATGAAAAAATCTGATGTAATACCGACTATTACGATATCTCTATTGTTTGACTATCGTTGTGAAGGTGGAATTTTTTTGCCATTGACAGCATTAACATTTGGAATACCCCTCCTATTAGATATTCGTCATTACAATTTAAATCCCAAAAATGAAGACTTGGGTTGGATCAGCGACTATTGTGATATCTCCGTTGTTCGATCATCTACGCCAACCAACTTTGCATCAATGTAAAGGTGATATTTTATTCTTCCATTGACAGGGTTTGCTTTTGGAATACCCCTACTAGAAGCGAATACTTTCACATAAGAATAAAACGTTGTATTTTCGCCTACATACGTTTTTTGCCCATTCCGACCCCTGAATATTATCCGACCATCTTCAAATTCAATAGTCCTCTTCCCCTCTGGGACCCCTATCAACACTCAAAATTTCGATCCGATCAAAACTGCTATCTGTAGCTTGATTACAAAAAAAAGGAAAAATGGGATGATTTACTGGCTATTGCGATATTTCCGTTATTTGACTACCTACGCCAACCTACTTTGCGTGATTACAAGGATGAGATTTTCTAATTTAATAGTCAAGCTTTGGTATTGAAAGACCACCAGCCAAAGCTGTAATACTTTGCATTGTTGTAAAGTTTTCCACTTTCATTTTAAGACTTTGCTTTTAGAATACTCTTAATAGAAGCGGAGATATTCGCATTAGAATAAAACCATGCCTTTTTCGCAAAATAAGTTTTTTGCCCATTCCGACCTCTGAATATGATCCGATCATCACCAAAATGAATAGTGTTCTTCCCCTCCTCCCCCCATCAACCATCGTGACGATCTGATCAAAATTGCGACTTGTAGCGTGATTTCAAAAAAATGGAAAAATGGGATGTATTACCGCTATTGCGATATCTCCGTTATTTGCCCACCTACGCCAACCTACTTTGCATCATTGTAAAGATGGAATTTTCTACTTTCATAGTCAGGCCTTGCTTTTGGAAAGTATCTAACCAAAGATGTGATACTCGTCATTATAATTAAAATCGCAAAAATGAAAAGTTTGATTTTATTTGCGACAATTGTGATATCTTCGTTGTTTAAACACTTACAACAACCTACTTTAGATCGTTAGAAAGGTGATATTTTCTACTTTCATTGTTGGTTTGGTTTTGCGTTTGGTACAATAGACGCTTAGATATTCTCTTTGGAAAAAAACATTGACTTTTTCTCCAAATAAGTTTTTTGCCCATTCCTAAATATTATCCGACCATCACCAACCCCTATCATCATCCAAAATTTGGTGATGATCCGATTAAAATTGCGACCTGTAGCGTGATTACAAGGTTTAGATGTACAGACAGACGGACGGACACACACAGCCAGGTCGACTCAGCCCATCGAGACATTCAATTTGGTATATGTAAGTATGTTATTATCTCGATGCGTTACAAATATTTTGGCCAAAACCAACCTATAATAGCCTCCCCACATAGTGGTGTAGAAAGTAACAAGGGCATGTCGCACTGAATAACAAGTTATTCTATAACCACTAGAATAACTAGTTACTCTATGACCACTGGAAGTTGAACAAGTAAGAAAAGCGTTAAGTTCGGCCGAGCCGAACTTTTTATACCATCCATCACGAACTGTATCGAAGTTAATTCCGAAAATTGGGAGATATCGTCCTATGGGGGCTAAATGAGGGCGTTGACCTATACCGACAAATTTCAGGTGGAAAGTTGTATACCCTTAACGAAGACTAACTACCAAATTTCAGTCATTTCTCGGTGGGATATTGAGGTCACAACCTTGAAAATACCGAAAATCAGGGGGTACCGTTCAATGGGGGTATATGAAGACGCGGACCTATTCCGATAAATTTCAGGTGGAAATTTGTATACCCTTAACGAAGACTTACTGCCAAATTTCAGTCACTTCGGTTGGATATTGAGGTCAAAAGCTTAAAAATACCGAACCGTTCTATGGGGGCTATACTAATGCGTAGACCTGTACCGACAAGTTTCTGGGAGAAACGAAAACTAAATACCAAATACCAGCCATTTCTGGGGAATATTGAGGTCACAACCTTCAAAACACCGAAAATCGGGAGGTAAGTTCTATGGGGGCTATATAAAGGCGTGGGCCTATACCAACAAATTTCATATGGAACGTTTAATACTCCAAATGAAGACCAAATACCAAATTTCAGCCATTTCCGTGGATTAATGTGGCCACAACCTACAAAATACCGAAAATCTGGAGGAATCGTTCTATGGGGCTATATGAGGGCGTGGACCTATACCTACAAATTTCTGGGGGAAAGTTTTGTACCCCAACGAAGACTAGATACCAAATTTCAGCCATTTCGGTGTGATAATGAGGCTAAAACCTTCAAAATACCGAAAATCGGGAGGTATCGTCCTATGGGGACTATATCAAAACGTGGACCTATGTAAACATTTAATGGTAGCCTCATTTAATCTTAGCCTCTGGAAACACAAAATACAAAGTTACAACCGATTCTGTGGTCAAATGGGACTAATACTTTCAAAATATCGTAAAGTGACGCGTAATATATACGGGGTGTTATATGGGGGCTATACCAAAACGTGGACCTATATAAAAAAACTTTAATAGAAATGTTTTTAGCCTCTAAAAACACATAATACCAAATTACAACCGATTCGGTGGTCAAATGGGTCAAATATCTTAAAAATTCCTTAAAACGACGACGCGTCACGCGTAACTTTATATGGGGGCTATACGAAAACGTGGACCTACATAGCCCGCTTTCAATACCCAAAGTCCTACGTACATATAATAGATTTTACCAAAATTTCATCCACCTACTTCAATCCGTTCGGACGCTAGAGTGATTTCCACAGACGGACAGACAGGCGGACGGACGGACATGGCTATATCGATGTAGAATTGCACGCTGATCAAGAATATGTATAGTTTGTGCGGTCTACAATGATTATTTCAAGTAGTTACAAACGGAATGACAAACTTAATATACCCCCCATCTTATGGTGGAGGGTATATAAATATGCTAAAAACTTATGTTCTTGTACAAATTATTTGTACATCATTTAGTAATGGTTGCGCTAGTAGGGAACTTCATGTAATATTGGAAAATATTTTAATCAGCCAGTTTTCCAGCAGCAGCGTTTTCTATTAATATGTTAGATAGGTTCACTAGCGCTCATAATATTTTAGTAGCATCTTTAAGTGTTTAGAACCATAAATATTAATGTAGTTGTAATAAAAACATGAAAGTACTTAGCACTTAAATGATAACACTTTCGACAGCTGAATGTGCACTGATAATAAAGGACATGATACACATAAAGATGCACTCAGCAAGTGGTAAATAGATAAGTGATATGTGTGCTTTCTTTAAGGCATTATAATTAGTTACACTAAGCATTATAATACAACTTAGCTCTTAAGATTGATTTTAACATCAATAACATTAGAACTGAACATTAAAACCAAACCAAAAGGTTGTGTTATTTCCTCTCCTACACAGTTCTATTTTTAGATTAGTTGAGGTGGAATTTGTTTTAAATTTCAACACACTTTATATTTTTATATTTTGGTAGCTGCTGGATTTGATCACGCAAACTTCTGATTTATGGCTGAACACATTGGGCACTGTGCCACGCGTACGAACATTAAGGTTTCTTTAAAGGCTTACATATGCACCACCAACTGTTCTTTATTTTTTTAACAAAAAAATTAACTGCGGATGGCGAGGGTTGAACGCATAACACAAGGATTTGTAGTCATACACACGCTCTGAGCCACCATACTCATTACAAAGTAAGTAGTGAATTAAGTAGTTTTACCTTTATTCATTACTTTGTAATGGACTGCATAATGACAAACGAATCCGAATTTTTGCTGCGTCTCTACACCACCACCAAGCTACTTCTATTTTTAGGCATATGTGACAGGGGAACTGGGGTACGCGGGTCGTTAAGCCTGTTATTCTCTGCGGTATACATATGTCTCATGGTCCTATCAATTTTCGTGCTTATTGGCGTAAACTCTGATCTTCAGAGCGGTGTCAAAGGCAGGCGAAGATTCTGTTTGGTTTATATATTTCACACGGTCAAAACTTCACATCATCAATACAACCAGTAGGTGTCAAATCCAATTGGATATGCCAAACTCTATTTAAAATCTTTGACAAAGAATCAGTATTTACGGCCTGCAGTTTGATTTCAGTTTATAAAAGACGGACGAGCAATGTGAACCAAACTACTTAGTTAGGTCAACAGTAATAGCTACCAAAAAGTACACAACAAACCAATTATTTGGCTTTGGGATTTTTGTGGAATGCTTTACTCTCTCATTGTTCTTACTAAACATATTCCTGCTTTGATTGCTTCGGACACTTTCTTTCATCATTGTTTAGATCCTATATTCTCTTGATACAATACAAATACAAATAAATGCCAAAATAGAAGGCCTTTCTTATTAAATCCTATATAATGGTCACTACCAAGAATTTTCCATACACATATACGTATACATACAAATATGCACGTAGGTGGACGGACACACGCTCATGTGTCTATTGTATAGAGTATCCCATTCTTTGATGAACAAAACATTGTAAGCAACAAAAAATCCATTTCAGTTTTCTCTCTCTTTATTTTTGCACAGTCACTCTCTAATATCTATTGACAATTTTAAATTTGATTTACTTACATTTGCCCAAAAAATATTTGAAATACCAACGTGTCTGATGTTCTGGATTTTCCAATATTGGTGTACTGGGCGAACCGAAAACCTGTAAAGAAACATAAAAAACACAAATAAAATAGCATGTTAAAATTTTCATGACGAAAAATAAAAAAATACAATCGTTTTTATTTATGGGGATACTGTTTCAGGGTATACAATATGGTTAGGGTGTTTTATTTTTCAATTGAGCTCTGAGGAACCTTTTTCCCTGTTTGATGTCAACTATAATCAATCAAATGTCAAAATATTTTAAATGTACATTAGGTTAAATCTGCGTACACACACATATACACATTTATACACACATCCATATACTTATTTTGTTTTTCCATTGAATACGGATGTGATGTATGTATTTGTGGAAAATAGAAATAATGCCGCAGCCAGACAAGACAAGTGAATAGAAACATTATTTTTTCATATGAAATTGAAAGCTGTATTTTATTTGTATTAGAAATTGATATGGTATAAGCCCACGGCAAAACTAATGTTATTATTTTTAAATCACATATACACATATGGTATGGTTTTTTGTGTTTATCTCGTATAAGGCACACCATTGCATTAAATGTTATCCTGAGGCTTTGCTAAATTGCGTTTGTTTTCATTTCAATTTGTTTAATATTCTGCTAAGATATTTAGGAGGTGGTCTTTGATTAATTTGTGTTTAGGTTTATCGTGGAACCATTTATACACTTTATTGAATAACATAAAACTTCTAGAGATTATTACAGTGTATTAGAAGGTTTTACCACAGATAAACATATGAATTTTCAAAGCCAAAAATGAGCGTGCGATCATCTTTATGATTATATTTAGGGACTCTGTATTTATTTTTTAAATACCTTCAGAACAAGGCAAGATCGTATATATATCTACAAAACTTACTTATATAATAAACTATACAATTAGCAATTTAGCATTAAAAAAACAAAACAGAGTAATATATATTTTTGTAACAGTATCTTATTACATTTCTTTCGAGTTGACCTATTGTATCCGCTAATTGCAGGTATTTTAAAATATTTATGAATTTCCTTATCTTTTTCTGTTTCAACACAATTTACCACTAGTAAATGCACTTTCGGGTAACCCTTCCCTAAAAAAAAACAGCCTACTATGAAAAAAACGAAAGAAAAGAAAAACAAACCCCTCTAAAGTTGACGAACCCCGCAAATGTTTTAAGGATCATGATATGCGAATCTGCACCTGGAATGTTCGCAATCTTTATAGAGAAGGTGCAGTCTTCGCATTGGCAGACGTACTTGTAAAGTACAAGGCCGATATTACTGCCATACAGGAAATACGATGGATTGGGAAAGGCGTCACAACAACACCTAAAGGTGACGCAATGTATTATATATATATATATATATATATATATATATATATATATATATATATATATATATATATATAAAATTCTTCGAGTCTGCCATGATGTTCGAAATTAAACTCCTCCGAAACAGCTGGACCGAATTCGATGAAATTTTGTATGTGGAGTTTTTAGGCCTGAGAATAGGTTTTTAGCTATTTTTCATATTGGTCAGTGGAGTGACCAGGGTACCTCCCCCACAAAATTTTTTAAGAAAACGTGAAAATAAAGATATTTTTGAACGTATTGTTTAAAAAATACTTGCAATACTATGGTAAAGACTGCCTCGATCCTGAATGGCCATCTCGGAAGTGGAATATCGCGGTCAGCCCAATTTTTCAAAAATGTATAGATAATATCCTTAATTTTAGTAAGCGTGACTACACAAACGCAATAAACACTTGCTTCAATAAGTGGGAAGGCGCGATCAACCCATATTTTGGAATACATTACAACCTTGATAATGTAAAATGCTGCGTGATCGAAATTCCAAAAAATTGATTGAGAAATCAGGCAAAACGTAATTTCAAAGATGGTTAAATAACTGGAACGTCTAAAAATGTGAAATGGTCACTAAAACGACGGGTAAACTATGCTATGATCTATCTAAATGTATATAAATTCTTTAGGACTGACATGATGTTCTAAATTAGACTTCCGTGTGTGCAGGTTCATAAGTTGGTAGAATACAGAAAATGGAGGGGATGGAGGACCTCTCCCATAACAGGTTTTAACAAATCGCGAAACTCAGAGATTATAAGACGTATTAGTAAAAACAATAGTAATTGTGGCCTCTGTCAATAATGGGTTTTTTGAATCAGAATATCGCGATTGCGTGCAATTTTTGAAAACTTTATTCATTCTGATCAGATTCACTAATTTAATAAAGGGCCAGCAAACACGCCGTGAACATTAACTTTAGGGCTTGAATACAGCAGAGTCTAGATAAATTCAACTAGCATTTTGAAGTCATTTTTTATGAATCACCGATGTTTCATGTTTAAAAGTGTAAAATAATAACGTGCTCAATGAAACAGCACTTTGCTAACAACAAGTAAAAACGACGTTACCCACCAGCTTAAATTATATTGAAATCAGGCTTCAGATATTTCGATATTTGAAAAAAAATCCCCAAAAATCGGTAGGTATCGTTTTATGGGGCTATATGGAAACGTGAATTTTACCGACAATTCTCCGCTAAAATATTTGATACCTCTAAAGGAGACTACATACCAAATAATGTTGAATAATGCCGGTAAAACCTTGGAAATACCGAGAACCGGAAGGTGTCGTTCAATGGAGGCCACATAACAACTTCTACCGGTAATGTTTTATACCCATAATGGAGACTAAACACCAAATTGTAGCCTTTTCGGTGGAATAATGACTCTGAAAACTCCAAAATATTGAAACTCGGGAGGTACAGTCCTATGGTAGATGTATTAGAACGTGGACCTATGCCAATAATAAGGGAGACTAAATACCAAATATAGCCATTTCGTGTGAATAATGTGGCTATACACATACAAATACCGAAATTAGAAATCTAGCGATGACTATTTACAAAACCTGGACCTGTACCGAATATTCTATATTTTATAGCCACACTGAACACTTAATAGCCATTTCTGTGGAATTACGACACCAAAACCTTCAAAATATCGAGACTCGGGAGGTACTGGTTTAGAGTAGCTCTATCAAAACGTGGACCTATGTCGATAATTTATTACAGAAATATTTTATGCCTTCAAGGGAGACTAAATACCAAATTATTGTCATTTCGGTAAGATAATGCTGTTAAAACCTTGAAAATACTGCAAATCTGGCGGTCAGTGCTATGGCGGCTATATCAAAATGTGGACTGATATAATAACTTTTCAATACCAAACATGCTACGAGTAATAAATAGAAACTTCTGTACCAATTTGAAGAGTTCTATGTTAAATATCGCGAGCTTTATCTTGATTTCAACAGATAGACAGACGGATATCGTTATATCGACTTATTTTTTATGTTGATCACAAATTTATACATACTTTATAGGTTCTCCGACGAATATTCCGATGTGTTGCAAACAGAATCACAAAGTTAATTATACCCTTAAACATCGTTTGGTGGAAGCTATAATTTAAGTAACTTTCTATTCTACATCTGGAGATACCATTGTATGAGGGTTATACCAAAACATCGACATATCGTCAATTCTAAAGGTATCAATATTAGATAGATAAATTGTTGATAGATTACTAATGCTTACATGGAAATCCAAAACGACGGGCCAGCAACGCGGAACCGGGTCAGCTAGGTCCCTAGGTGAGCAGGTCTTCTTTACGAACAATTATGACGGAGAAAACCAAATATTGCCAAGGACTACAGTCGAACCCCTAATCACAATGTAATTTTTCCTTTTAAAAATTTTACGAAGTAACCCATTATTATTCGGCTTACTGGTAATGCAGAAAGTAGGGACTAAATACCAAATTGTAGCCATGACGGTGGGAAACCTCCAAACTGTTCTATGGTACCTATATCAGAACGTTGACTTATACCGACAAGTCTCTGCAGGTATGTTTACGACCCCCGACGGAGACCAACAACAACCATTTCGGTGGGAAAATTAGGCAAAACCTCTTTACTATAGAAATTCATGAGGTATCGTTCTATGGGAACTTTATCAAAAAGTGGACATGTACCGACAATACTCTGCAGAAGTATTTACGACCCCCCAACAAACCAAATTATAGCCATTTCAGTTTAATAATTTGGCTAAAATCTTGCAAATACCCAACATCGGGTGCTTTATCAAAACCTGGACACAGAATGGGAATACTTATACCCCAAGGAAGACTAAATCCCATTTAATGGCGAATACCGAAAATCGGGTGGTACAGTTCCATGGGGTTTATATCAAATCGTGGACCGGTAAAACCCATTTCCAATACCAAACATCCTAGGAGAAATTTATTACAAAGTTCAATGTTAAATATTGCGGGCTGTATCTTGATTTCAGCTGAAGAACATCGCTAAATTAGCTCATTTTTATTCTGATCAAAAAAAATTCGAAGTGTTAGAAAGGGAAACAAAAAGTTAGTTATACCCTTCATCTTATGGTGGAGGGTATAATTAAAAGAATTTTCTATTTTAAATCTGGAGATACAATTACATGAGAGTTTTGCTAAAAATTGTATTTTATGAATTTTCAAGAGGAATGCATAGTTACGTCAATTCGGTTCGAAAATCGCAACATTTCATTCGTAATTCGATTATTCTATTTGTAATTCAAATTGTTCCATGTGTAATTCGAATTATTCCATTTATAAAATTATTCCATTTATAAAAAGGAAAGGAACAAAAAGGAACAAATGGAATATTTCGGATTACAAATAAAATAGTTCGAATTACAAGTAAAATAAGTCGAATTACAAATGGAATAATTCGAATTACAAATATAATAATTCAAATTACAAATAGATAAATTCGAATTACAAATGGAATAATTCGAATTACAATTGCAATTATCGAATTACAAATAAAATGTTACGAATTAAAAATGGAATTCTCGAATTACAACTAAAATGATTCGAATTGAATCTGAAAAGGTATATAAATATAAATACCCAATGTTTACACGGAAAACTAAAAACGGACCAGCAACGCGGACCGGGTCAGCTAGTATATATATAAAATTCTTCGAGTCTGCCATGATGTTCGAAATTAAACTCCTCCGAAACGGCTGGACCGAATTCGATGAAATTTTGTATGTGGAGTTTTTAGGTCTGAGAATAGGTTTTTAGCTATTTTTCATACTGGTCAGTGGAGTGACCAGGGTACCTCCCCCACAAAATTTTTTAAGAAAACGTGAAAATAAGGATATTTTTGAACGTATTGTTTAAAAATTACTTGCAATACTATGGTAAATACTGCCTCGATCTTGAATGGTCATCTCGCGGTCAGCCCAATTTTTCAAAAATGTATAGATAATATCCTTAATTTTAGTAAGCGTGACTACACAAACGCTATATACACTGGCTTCAATAAGTGGGAAAGCGCGATCAACCTACATTTTGGAATATAGTACAACCTCGATAATGTAAAATGCTGCGTGATCGAAATTCCAAAAAAATTGATTGAGAAATCAGGCAAAACGTAATTTCAAAGATGGTTAAATAACTGGAACGTCTAAAAATGTGAAATGGTCACTAAATCGACGGGTAAACTATGCTATAATCTATCTAAATGTCTGTAAATTCTTTAAGACTGACATGATGTTCTAAATTAGACTTCCGTGTGTGCAGGTTCATAAGGTGGTAGAATACAGAAAATGGAGGGGATGGGGGACGTCTCCCAAATCGCGAAACTCAGAGATTATTAGACGTATTAGTAAAAACAATAGTAATTGTGGCCTCTGTTAATAATGGGTTTTTTGAATCAGAATATCTAAATTTTTGAAAACTTTGTTCTTTCTGATCAGATTCACTAATTTAATAAGGGGGCAGCAAACACGCCGTGAACATTAACTTTAGGGCTTGAAATACAGCAGAGTCTAGATAAATTCAACTAGCATTTTGAAGTCATTTTTATGAATCACCGATGTTTCATGTTTAAAAGTGTAAAATAATAACGTGCTCAATGAAACAGCACTTTGCTAACAACAAGTAAAAACGACGTTACCCACCAGCATAAATTATATTGAAATCAGGTTTCAGACATTTCGGTTGAAAAAAAATCCTCAAAAATCGGTAGGTATCGTTTTATGGGGCTATATGGAAACGTGAATTTTACCGACATTTCTCCGCTAAAATATTTGATACCTCTAAAGGAGACTACATAACAAATAATGTTGAATAATGCCGCTAAAACCTTGGAAATACCGAGAACCGGAAGGTGTCGTTCAATGGAGGCCACATAACAATTTCTACCGGTAATGTTTTATGCCCATAATGGAGACTAAACACCAAATTGTAGCCTTTTCGGTGCAATAATGACTCTAAAACCTTCAAAATATCGATACTCGGGAGGTACCGTTTTAGAGTAGCTCTATCAAAATGTGGACCTATGTCGATAATTTATTACAGAAATATTTTATGCCTCCAAGGGAGACTAAATACCAAATTATTGTCATTTCGGTAAGATAATGCTGTTAAAACCTTGAAAATACTGCAAATCGGGCGGTCAGTGGTATGGCGGCTATATCAAAATGTGGACTGATATAATAACTTTTCAATACCAAACATGCTACGAGTAATAAATAGAAACTTTTGTACCAATTTGAACAGTTCTATGTTAAATATCGCGACCTGTATCTTGATTTCAACAGATAGACAGACGGATATCGTTATATCGACTTATTTTTTATGTTGATCACAAATTTATATATACTTTATAGGTTCTCCGACGAATATTCCGATGTGTTGCAAACAGAATCACAAAGTTAATTATACCCTTAAACATCGTATGGTGGAAGCTATAATTTAAGTAGCTTTCTATTCTACATCTGGAGATACCATTGTATGAGGGTTATACCAAAACATCGACATATCGTCAATTCGGTTCGAAAATCTAGAGGTATCAATATTAGATAGATAAATTGTTGATAGATTACTAATGCTTACATGGAAATCCAAAACGACGGGCCAGCAACGCGGAACCGGGTCAGCTAGGTCCCTAGGTGAGCAGGTCTTCTTTACGAACAATTATGACGGAGAAAACCAAATATTGCCAAGGACTACAGTCGAACCCCTAATCACAATGTAATTTTTCCTTTTAAAAATTTTAAGAAGTAACCCATTATTATTCGGCTTACTGGTAATGCAGAAAGTAGGGACTAAATACGAAATTGTAGCCATGACGGTGGGAAACCTCGAAACTGTTCTATGGTACCTATATCAGAACGTTGACTTATACCGACAAGTCTCTGCAGGTATGTTTACGACTCCCGACGGAGACCAACAACAACCATTTCGGTGGAAAAATTAGGCAAAACCTCTTTACTATAGAAATTCATGAGGTATCGTTCTATGGGAGCTTAATCAAAAAGTGGACATGTAGCCACAATACTCTGCAGAAGTATTTACGACCCCCAACAAACCTAATTATAGCCATTTCAGTTTAATAATTTGGCTAAAATCTTGCAAATACCCAACATCGGGTGCTTTATCAAAAACTGAACACAGAATGGGAATGATTATACCCCAAGGAAGACTAAATCCCATTTAATGGCGAATACCGAAAATCGGGTGGTACAGTTCCATGGGGTTTATATCAAAAAGTGGACCGGTATAACCCATTTCCAATACCAAACATCCTAGGAGAAATTTATTACAAAGTTCAATGTTAAATATTGCGGGCTGTATCTTGATTTCAGCTGAAGATAATCGCTACATTAGCTCATTTTTATTCTGATCAAAAAAAAAATTCGAAGTGTTAGAAAGGGAAACAAAAAGTTAGGTATACCCTTCATCTTATGGTGGAGGGTATAATTAAAAGAATTTTCTATTTTAAATCTGGAGATACAATTACATGAGAGTTTTGCTAAAAATTGGATTTTATGAAGTTTCAAGAGGAATGCATAGTTGCGTCAATTCGGTTCGAAAATCGCAACATTTCTTTCTTTTCGGTTTGTAATTCAATTATTGTAATTATTTCATTTATAAAAAGGAAAGGAACAAAAAGGAACAAATGAAATAATTCGGATTACAAATTAAATAGTTCGAATTACAGGTAAAATAAGTCGAATTACAAATGGAATAATTCGAATTACAAATATAATAATTCAAATTACAAATAGATAAATTCGAATTACAAATGGAATAATTCGAATTACAATTGAAATGTTTCGAATTACAATTGCAATTATCGAATTACAAATAAAATGTTATGAATTAAAAATGGAATTCTCGAATTACAACTAAAATGATTCAAATTGAATCTGAAAAGGTGTAGATATATAAATATGTAGATGGGTTATAAATGTTTACACGGAAAACTAAAAACGGGCCAGCAACGCGGACCGGGTCAGCTAGTATATATATAAAATTCTTCGAGTCTGCCATGATGTTCAAAATTAAACTCCTCCGAAACGGCTGGACCGAATTCGATGAAATTTTGTATGTGGAGTTTTTAGGTCTGAGAATAGGTTTTTAGCTATTTTTATACTGGTCAGTGGAGTGACCATGGTACCTCCCCCACAAAATTTTTTAAGAAAACGTGAAATTAGGAATATTTTTGAACGTATTGTTTAAAAATTACTTGCAATACTATGGTAAATACCGCCTCGATCCTGAATGGTAATCTCGGAAGTGGAATATCGCGGTCAGCCCAATTTTTCAAAAATGTATTATTATAGATAATATCCTTAATTTTAGTAAGCGTGACTACAAAAACGCTATAAACACTGCCTCGATCCTGAATGGTCATCTCTGAAGTGGAATATTTCTGTCAGCCCAATTTTTCAAAAATGTATTATTATAGATAATATCCATAATTTTAGTAAGCGTGACTACAAAAACGCTATAAACACTGGCTTCAATAAGTGGGAGTGACCAGGATCAGTGGAGTGACCATGGTACCTCCCCCACAACATTTTTTAAGAAAACGTGAAATTAAGAATATTTGTGAACGTATTGTTTAAAAATTACTTGCAATACTTTGGTAAATACCGCCTCGATCCTGAATGGTTATCTCGGAAGTGGAATATCGCGGTCAGCCCAATTTTTCAAAAATGTATTATTATAGATAATATCCATAATTTTAGTAAGCATGACTACAAAAACGCTATAAACACTGGCTTCAATAAGTGGGAAAAATTGATTGAGAAATCAGGCAAAACATAATTTCAAAGATGATTAAATAACTGGAACGTCTAAAAATTTGAAATAGTCACTAAAACGACGGGTAAACTATGCTATGCTCTATCTAAATGTATATAAATTCTTTAAGACCGACATGATGTTCTAAATTAGACTTCCGTGTGTGCAGGTTCATAAGGTGATAGAATACAGAAAATGGAGGGGATGGGGGACTTCTCCCATAACAAGTTTTAACAAATCGCGAAACTCAGAGATTATAAGACGTATTAGTAAAAACAATAGTAATTGTGGCCTCTGTCGTTCGTTTTCGGGGGGGCTATATGGAAACGTGGATTTTACCAAAAATTTTCTGCTAAAATATTTGATACCTCCAAAGGAGACTACATACCAAATAATGTTGAATAATGCCGCTAAAACCTTGAAAATACCGAGAACCGGAAGGTATCGTTCAATGGAGGCTACATAAAAACTTCTACCGGTAATGTTTTATACCCATAATGGATAATAATCAAAAAATTGTAGCCTTTTCGGTGGAATAATGACTCTAAAAACTCCAAAATGTTCAAACTCGGGAGGTACGGTCCTATGGTAGCTCTATTAGAACATGGACCTATGCCAATAATTCTTTGCAGAAATGTTTTATACCCCCAAGGGAGACTAAGTACCAACTATAGCCATTTCGTATGAATAATGTGGCTATACACATACAAATACCGAAGTTAGAAATCTAGCGATGACTATTTACAAAACCTGGACCTGTGCCGAATATTCTATATTTTATACCCACACTGAACACTTAATACCAAATTGTAGCCATTTCTGTGGGATTATGAGACTAAAACCTTCAAAATATCGAGCATCGGGAGGTACCGTTTTAGAGTAGCTCTATCAAAACGTGGACCTATGTCGATAATTTATAACTGAAATATTTTATGCCTCCAAGGGAGACCAATTACCAAATTATTGTCATTTCGGTAAAACAATGCTGTTGAACCTACTGCAAATCGGGCGGTCAGTGGTATAGCGGATATATCAAAATGTGGACTAATATAATAACTTTTCAATACCAAAAATGCTACGAGTAATAAATAGAAACTTCTGTACCAAATTGAAGAGATCTATGTTAAATATCGAGAGCTGCATCTTGATTTCAACAGATAGACGGATATCGTTATATCGACTTCTTTTTTATGTTGATCACAAATTTATACATACTTTATAGGTTCTCCGACGAATATTCCGATGTGTTGCAAACAGAATCACAAAGTTAATTATACCCTTACACATCGTATGGGGGAAGCTATAATTTAAGTAACTTTCTTTTCTACATCTGGATATACCATTGTATGACATATGGTCAATTCGGTTCGAAAATTTAGAGGTATCAATATTAGATAAATCAATTGTTGATAGATTACTATGGCTTACATGGAAATCCAAAACGGCGGGCCAGCAACGCGGTACCGGGTCAGCTAGTATATATATATATATATATATATATATAGCGGGTTCGTAGTTGGTCGGAGACTAAAACATCTTGTATCCAGCTTCACCCCAGTGAATGAAAGACTTGCTGCAATTCGAATAAAAGCAAAATTCTTCAACATTAGCTTTATTTGCGCTCATGCTCCCACTGAAGAAAAGGACGAACAGACCAAAGATATATTTTACGAGCGCTTACAAGAAACATATGACCGTTGTCCTGCCCATGACATTAAAATCTTTCTAGGCGATTTTAATGCCAAAATTGGAAAGGAGAATATCTTTGGCCCAACAGTCCGGAAATTCAGTCTCCACAGTGAAACATCTGACAATGGTATGAGGCTGATAGACTTTGCAGCTGCAAGAAACATGGTAGTTAGCAGTACCAGATTTAATCACCTCCATATTCATTAGGGTACCTGGCTGTCTCCAGATCAGAAAACGAGAAATCAAATTGATCATGTTGTGATAGATGGAAGACATTCATCGAGCGTGTTGGATGTACGATCGTTGCCAGGCGCAAACATTGATTCGGACCACTACCTTGTTGCAGCAAAGGTATTCACCCGCTTAAACGTAGCAAACAATGTACGAACAGACACAACACGAAAGTTAGACATCGGTAAGCTGCAATCACAAGAGATAGCCACAGCATATTCCACTCAACTAGCCCAATTACTTAATCAAAGCACTCCTCATCCCGATAACATATCAGCGCAACGGCAAAGCATTGCCCACTACATGGAAACAGCCGCAAAATCCATACTTGGATACCAGAGACCTCCACCAAGGAATTCATGGTATGATCAGGAGTGTCGTGCTGCCTCCGAAGAGAAAAATGCGGCATATAGGGCTACTTTACAATCCGTAGCAACGCGTAGCGCACGAGAGTGATACAGGGAGAAAAGGAGAGAGGAGAAACGTCTTTTCCGCAGGAAAAAGAGAGAGATGGAAAAGCGGGAGTGTGAAAAAATCGAGATGTACTGGAGCTAGAATGAAGTCCGAAAATGCTACCAAAGAGTCAAGCATCAAACTGATGGCTTTGGTACAGGCACATCCTCCTGTAGAGACCAGCAAGGTAATTTGGTAACTGATACAGATAGTGTACTCGGGATATGGAAAGAACATTTTTCAAATCTGTTGGTATCCAATAGCAGGAAAGACGACGAAGATACCACCGTCCCAATCCCAGAAGATGGGATTGAATGTATACCGCCCAGCCAAGATGAGGTAAGGACAGCAATAAATCGGCTGAAGAATAATAAGGCAGCAGGGGCCGATGGCCAGCCGAGCTGTTCAAACCCGGAGGCGACACGCTGATAAGGTGTATTGATCAGCTAGTTAGCACCATCTGGCAGGAAGAACGAGTACCCAACGATTGGAACCTAAGTATCCTGTGCCCCGTCCACAAGAAGGGAGATAAGACTGCATGCTCTAACTATAGGGGCATAAGTCTACTCCCTATTGCCTACAAGATCGTGTCAGGGATATTGTGCGAACGACTAAAGCCCATGGTCAACGAAATAATTGGACCATACCAATGCGGCTTTAGATCCTGGAGAAGACCCAAGAGAAGCAGATCGACACCTACCACCTTTTTGTCGATTATAAAGCAGCCTTCGACAGCCCGCTGCGTTCAAAGGTATTCCAAGCCATGTCTGAATTTAGTATTCCCGCAAAACTCATCCGGCTTTGTAAAATGACTTTAACTGACACGAGGTCCTCAGTTAAAATAGGAAAGAACCGAAGAGTTTGGTACCAAAAGAGGTTTCAGACAAGGAGACAGCCTTTAGTGTGATCTCTTCAACATCCTGCTGGAAAAGGTTATACGACAGGCAAACGTCAAAAGAAATGGCACAATTTACACCAATAGCCATGCTTATGCTGATGACATAGACATCATGGGCCGATCAGTAAAAGAAGTAACTGATACCTTTATAAAGGTCGAAGGAGAATCTGCTAAAGTGGGTCTGGCGGTAAACGGTGAGAAGACCAAGTTGATGGTGTCGACGCGCAATGCGTCCATTGAGCTCGGACCGACTGTGGAAGTTGGTTCCTATAATATTGAGGTAGTAAAAGACTTTGTCTACCTCGGCACCTCCGTAAACACAACAAACGACATCAGTTGTGAAATAAAAAGAAGAATTGTATTGGCTAACAGATGCTACTTTGGTTTAAGTAAGCAGTTTAAAAACAAAGCCACATCTCGTAAAACAAAAATAACGCTCTACAAAACACTGATACTACCCATGCTGATGTATGGATCCGAAGCCTGGGTACTTGCGCAAGCAGACATGGCAGTGCTTGGTGTGTTTGAGAGAAAAATTCTTCGAAAGATCTACGGACCAATCTGCGTTGACGGTGAATAAAACAAGTGGATGATGAGATGAAAAGGCGCGGTATTCCAGAGTGCGAAGCAACAAATAGAGAGGAATGGAGATCTTGTCTTAGATCGGCCTATGGAACAAATGTTCTGTAATGGGCCAGCTAAGTAAGCAAGTAAGTATCATATATTTATTTTTTCAGTCAGAAGGAAAGAATTTTCAGCAGTTCATTCCAATTTTGTTTGACTATTGTTATTGGCTCTGAAAGCTATAGGCTATTAATACTAATTATAAAATGTAGAACAATTTTTAGTGAATGCTGCCACAAAAAATATGTTTAACTCACTGACCAAAACTTTAAAAATATTTTCTTTATTTCAATATTGAATACCATTTGTTTAATAAAGTAATTTGATAATTTGTTAAACTTTCAAATGAATCCTTGTCAGAGTCATTACATTGTCGGCTAAAGTTATCGCACAGTTTGAAACTTTTCAGTTCATGGAACATTAGTTATAGCATTAGATTTGAAATAATGTACATAATATACAGTTTTGCCTTCAGCATTCCACGCTGCGCCATTGTATTAAAGTAAACATGAATATGCAGACATTTTTATCAAAAACCAAACAATACACAAATGAATTATGATCACAAAACTGAGGACAACCAAAAATGAAAAGTTTTCAAACTCCATATACATTAATATGTATACGTTTTTTCCATATCTTTGAACAATGAATATTTGTTAAAAAAAATCATTATTCATATGAGCTTAACTAAAAATGTCATATAGTGGTAAAATGTACACATACACTGATGATACCTCAAATTTAAACAATAAAATGTTTGATATTAATAAAATATGTTGCTCCATCATGGTAGTAATAAGCCGTTAATAATGAATGACTGCTTTATTTGCTCATAAATCACTTTAATAAGCCACAAAAAATAATTAAAAAGAGCATTTAGAAAAATAAATTAACGATATTAGATTAAATTACAAAACAGACACAGATAATTGCGCTCAAATGTACAGACATACTGTGAACAAATACAAACGTGACAAATTTAGTTGAAGGAAGAACTTGGTAGCAAGCTTACCACAACACTCTCAAGTAATATAAATTATTAAAAATATATTAATATAAAATTGTTGTTAATTTAAATAATCATTTGTAGTTCCCTGAAGATGATTGGAGAATCCAATCGAAATATTGGAAATAAAAACTTAAAAATCAAAACACTCGATTTTTAATTAAAAAGCCTGCAGCCAAACAATAATTAAACCCAAAAATAAATTAACATGATATGAACATATTGAAATAAATTGTGCACGTTATGGTCCGCTCCTGCCGAAAAAGCAGAGTTTTTAGTTTTTTAATGAAAATGGGTTATGAAGTGTGTAAGAAAGGAAAAAACTGTTGTCATGAACAAACTTTAAAGTTTAGTTAAAAGCGAAAGGAACAACCGACACAACAAACCAGTGTTGGAAGACATACGAAACAAGTAAGAATGGCGTTAAGTTCGGCCGGGCCAAACTTGTTATATCCTCCACCACGAGTTGTATTGAAGTAAAATGACTAAACACAAAATTTCAAGAATTTCGGTCAAACAATGTGGCTAACCTTCTAAATACCGAAATTGGAGAAGTACCATTCTATGGGGGGCTATATCGAACATCGATCCATACCAGGGCTAGGCGATGTAAGCCACTTTTGTGCAAACATTTTTCACACCGACAATAAACAGAAAACGTTTGTTACTGAAATTAAATTTTTCAAAATATATGCTGTACACATATCTAATTTTAATTTAAATAACTACGAATAATTTGTATATTATGAAACTTTAAATAAATAATAATTAAAAAAATTAAGTTTCAGTGTTTTATTTAGAAATGCACTTAAAACTTAAAAATAATTTGTCGCTTAGCCTCAATAAATATATTCTTTCTCATGATGGAATCTCTCAAATAAAACACTTGCATTTAAATTATGAATGATGGCAAAATTAAACGGCAAGCGTTTTATTTGAGAGATTCCATCATGAGAAAGAATGTATTTATTGAGGCTAAGCGACAAATTATTTTTTAGTTTTAAGTGCATTTCTAAATAAAACACTGAAACTTAATTTTTTAATTATTTTTTATTTTTAACTTTTTAGTAAATACATTTTTTTACCACTAAGAAACCCAAATGCCAGATTAGAGTCCATTTGAGCAGAAAATGTAGATTAAAATGCTTGAAATTGAGTGGTACCGTTAGGTGGAGGCTATATTAAACCTTGACCTACGTCCACAATTTTCAGTGGGGAAGTTCCCGGACCATTGAGAACTCCAAATGCCAAGCTACAGCAAATTCGGGCTAAATATGAAGACAAAATCCTCAAAATACCAGAATTGGGGTGGTACCGTTATATGGGGGCTATAGGAAAAAATGGACCCATATTGGTTTTGGTTTCATATTCATGTATTATCATCTAAGTCTGAAAAATGTGCAAATTTTTAGTTCGATTGGTCAACTGCTACCGTGTTAAAAATCAGTTACCAGATTTTAAAGGGGGGTCAAGTTAGACACAGTAAAAAGACTGTAAGAATGGACCAATATTAGTTTTGATTTCATATTCATGTATTGTCATCCAAATCTGAAAAGTGTGCAAAGTTTAAGTTCGTTTGGTCAACTGCAACTGTGTGAAAAATTAGTTACCAGATCTGAAAAGCAAATTAGATAAAACATTGTAAAACAGTGTAAAAATGGACCAATATTGGTTTTGATTTCATATTCATGTATTGTCATCCAAATCTGAAAAGTGTGCAATGTTTTAGTTCGATTGGTAAACTGCAACTGTGTTAAAAATGAGTTACCAGATTTGAACTAAACACACACCAAAGCAAGTTAAATAAAACACTGTAAAAAAATGTTTATATTTTGAAGCAAACACAATAACAACGTATGTATGTATTGGCCATATCATAAGAATGAGCGATGATGAACCCGCTAAAAAGGCGTATAAATACGGACCGCTTGGCGGTACACGCAGAATTGGCAGGCTAAGGAATAGGTGGCGCAAACAAGTGGATGTTGAGATGAAAAGGCGCGGTATTCCAGAGTGCGAAGCAAAAAATAGAGAGAAATGGAGATCTTTTCTTAGTTCGGCCTATGGAAAAAATGTTCTGTAATGGGCCAGCTAAGTAAGTAGGTAAGTAAGTAGTATGTATTGTATGCCGAGGTCTGTTCCATACCGACAAATTTCTGGTGGAACGTTTTTAGTCTCCAAGAAGACTAAATACCAAATTTCCAATATTTCGGTAAGATATGTGGCTAAAAACTTCAAGATACCGAAAATCAAAGGTACGCTTCTATGGGGGATATAGGAAGACGTGGACATATACTGATAATTCTATTCTGGAATATTTTATAATCCCAATATAACAAATGTCAGAATTTCAACTGGAAAGGTTTTTCCCTCCCACGTAGACTAAATACCAAATGTCAGTCATTTCGGCGTGAATACTCGTAATGAGGCTAAAACCTTTAAAATACCGAAAATCGGGTGATACCGTTCTATGGGGGCCATATCAAAACGTGGACCTATATACCCCATTTGCAATTCCAAACATCCTTGAAGTAATATAAACTTCTATACCAAATTACAAAGCTCTATCTTAAGAAATGCGAGCTGAGGATGTACGAACAGACGGACATTGTTATATCGACTTAGAATTTTACCCTGATCAAGAATATATATACTTTATAGGGTCTCCGATGAATATTTCGTTGAGTTACAAACGTAATGACAAATTTAACTATACCATCCATAATATGCCGGAGGGTATAATAAATGTTTACATTGGCCATATTAACACAAAAAGGAGTTACTGGAGATCTTTCGTAAAAATGTACATTACCATTACTCCCCTGAGAAAGTATCTAAGGGCTGTTTAAACGCTTACATGTGCACCACCAACTGGTTTTTTATAATGATACACTGACACACTGTATTAACGAACGGGTTTCATAGATAATTTTTCATTGATGCTATAAACTGTTACATTAATACAATGAAATTTTTCGTTCATGTAATGAAACCTTACGTTACCTAAAATTTAATGATTTTTGGTTTCATTGTATAAATGAAACGGATTTTATCAATGCAATGAAACTTTTTATTTCTTTAAATTTAAGAAAAATATGTGAGTACTGAAATTATGCTAAATATTATGTACTTAAAAAACTAGTACGCAAACATCTTTGTTTTGTTTGGCTCCAAAAATGAATGAAATAGTTTCATTAAATAAATGAAACAGTCTCATTAAATAAATGAAACAATTTCTTTAAATAAATGAAACAATTTCATTAAATAAATTAAACAGTTTCATTAAATAAATGAAACATTTTTGAAGTCCCTAATACTATTTAGCGGAATAAAAAAAAGATCTGTTGTAAACAAGTATGTATATTGTCACCCTTTATATTATCAATTTTCTTCTAAATAATCTTTCTTTATTAAACAAATGTTTGAAATTTTCCACAAACCTAAATAAAACATTATACACATACATACATATGTATGCATGAATATTTGCAAACCTAGCAGAAGCGTCACTAAAGGCCAGAACAGAATCAATCGTCGCTTGCTTTGCTTGCTTCCCGAATGTCAAATTATAAAGGAATGTCAGAGCCTCCTAAAGGGGAACGCAGGCGGATTTGGCAAACCTTTACAATTTGACATTTGGGGAAGCAAGCAAAGCAAGCGACGATTGATTCTGTGCAGGCCTTGACAGCGTAACTGTACAAAAACTCTTTGCTGTCCGCGATTGGCTGCCATTAAAATATGTTGGTCTCATTTTTTCTACTCTTGTATCAAGACTTATTCTCCTTGTATGTTATTCTCAGTTATTCTTTGTTATTTATTTCATTGCTGTTACAAAGTGAATTCCAGCTGTGTGGTGGGAATGTGCAGAAACACGATTAGGCAAAACAACTATTCTCTCTATCACAACAATAAGCGCAGGCTTAAGTTGATCAGCAAATTTTACAACAACATTGTTGTAGTTGACATTATAACACCACCAAGTGTGTATTAGAGTTGTACAATCTAGTTCATTTGAAAGATCTAGTTCAATAGCTCAGCTCTTTTAACTGAACTAGTTCAGTAATCTAGTTCGTAGTTCACTATCCAGTTCAATCATTTGGATCAGAATCGTTCACGAGCTCTTAATCGTTCTCTATTCCATTCATAAAGAAAGATTAAGTTTAGAAAAAAACATCCTTCGAAAAAAATGTAATTACAATTTTAAATTTTAAACAATTACAAACGTTGTGTGTTTGTAGAAATTATCACTGTATGTATGTTTCATTTTATTTTTTCCTTTTTTCTATTCGATATATTGGGATGGATTCGATATATTGGGATGCTCTTTAATTGATCCAAAACATAAACAAAACTTATTACATTACGAAGGCGTCACTTAGCACAGAGGATGGCGTCACTTTATGTGAATGACATGCTGAACTAGATTGTGAATCGTTCGTTCGTTGATCATTCTTTTTGGATCTTTCGGTCGGCGCTCAGTGAGCTATTGAACTATAATGAACTATATCGACTGATCTAATTCATACGAATTGGCTGTAACTTGACATTTGGAGTTCCCAATGGTAAATGAACTTCCCCACAAAAGTCCAGGTTTTGGTATAGCCTTTATATAACGGTACTACACGATTTATGACATTTTAAAGTTTTTATCTAAATTTTCGGCCTAAATTTACTATAATTTTGTTCTCAGTGGTCAAAAAATTTATATACTAAAAAGTTAAAAATAATTTAAAAAAAATTAAGTTTCAGTGTTATATTTAGAAATGCACTTAAAGCTAGAAAATAATTTGTCGCTTTGGAATCTCTCAAATAAAACGCTTGCATTTAAATTATGATGGCAAAATTAAACGGCAAGCGCTTTATTTGAGAGATTCCGTCATTAGAAAGAATATATTTATTGATGCTAAGCGACAAATTATTTTCTAGTTTTAAGTGCATTTCTAAATAAAACACTGAAACATAATTTTTTTAAATTATTTTTTATTGTTAACATTAATTTGTATTGAGTTACATAATGTATAACGTGTCAGAATTGTTGCTGGGCTGTGCAATGTATGGACCAACTCGGTTACTGCCTTCGAGTGTCACCGTGTACATCTTTTAGCGAAATTTTTTGAACTTTTGTAGGTGAGATACTATGAAAAGGCTTTCGACACTGTCAAACATGATAAACTGATAAACATACTAAGAGATATTGGGATAGAAGAAAAGGAAATTAGGTGTATAAGAAATCTATATTGGAACCAAACCGCAAGACTTGAAATAAATGGTGAAGTTACAGACGAAGTCCCCATATCCAAAGGTGTTCGACAAGGCTGCATATTATCACCCCTCCTTTTCAATGTATACTCTCAGCGAATATTTTGTGAATCAGTTGAAAAAGAACGCATGGGTATAAAAATACACGGCAAAATGGTAAATAATATACGATACGCCGATGATACCACCATAGTTGCTGGCAGTATGTCTGATCTACAACATCTACTAAACAAACTGACACAAATAAGCGAAATATGTGGTCTCAATATAAATATAAAAAAGACAAAATACATGGTGATCAGTAGAAAAGATAATAACATTTTTGATACAACACTAAAAATAAAGAACGAGACAATTGAGCGTGTAAAAACATTTAAATACCTTGGTGTCCTAATAAACGACAAATGGAATAATTCAAATGAAATCAATCGTCGAGTGGAGATGGCTAGAGATACCTTTTTCAAATATAAAACCGTGCTAACAAATCATGACATAAGCTTAGCAACAAAGATAAGATTTGTGAAATGTTACATTTGGTCAGTGCTACTATATGCAGTCGAAACATGGACTATTAAAAGTGCAGATGAGAAGAAACTCGAAGCTTTCGAAATATGGATATATCGACGAATTTTAAGAATACCATATACTGCACACATAACAAACCAGGAAGTTCTTCGAAGAATGAACCATAACAGACAACTCCTGCATACTGTTAAATCGCGAAAAATCTCATACTTAGGTCATCTAATGAGAAATGAAAAATACAAATTTATACAAAACATTATAAAAAGCAAAATAGAAGGAAACCGAAACAGAGGCAGGAGGGAGACATACTGGCTAAAAAACATTCAAGATTGGACGGGATACAGAGATGAAACCAACTTACTATATGCCGCTAAAAATCGAGAGCTTACATACACTTAGATAATATCTATATTTTGAAATACATTTTTGAATATGTAAACAATAATATTGTATGATCGCTTTACATCCGAATATCGGATACGCAAATAAAGAAGAAGAAGGTGAGATACCAATTCCGATCCCAAACGGTTGATCCGTTCGAGAGTTATCGTCTGATACCCGTTCTTTCGATGAGGCACAATTTGGCCGTATGAAAGTGTATTTGTCTAAAAACTGAGGTTTTAAATTATATCAATCTTACTAAGAATGATGTTAGATTTGTCCGTTGATAAAAAACTCGTACTCAGTATTTTATTTTATCTTCGCGCCTTCATCCCTTTGTTGAGAATTCCAAGGTTTTTTAAATTGTCTATTTTTTCTGTCTCAAGTTAAGCAATTTGATGCTAGAACCGTATAGTAAAAATATTTTACTATAACATGAGGAAGCTGTGCACTTTTTTCTATACTGATATTTATAATCACTTGCTCGCATTTTTATTTCACAATAATGCCTTGAACAGCCCACTGATATCCTATTGAAATAATTAACTATTTAGCTGGCTCAATAAATAAAACCTTAAACCTCTTTAGATGTTACGGAAATAGTGCACCAAGTATATTGAAGAGCCTTTCATACGTATATATTGAAATGTGCGCAATTTTCTATTTTCATCTATTTTCATTTTGTCTATGAAAAGCGTTATTTAATGAGGCACACTTGCACTTTTCTTCTTAATTAAAGAACAAAAAACTTCTTCAGTTATAATTGGAAAACTTAGTATGAAAATTAATTCTCTTATTGTTGCAATTAACTTGTTGCTGTAAAATGAGCATATACAACAATAGAACGAAACAACAACAACAACGGGGAGAAGGAAAACTTTAATGAAATGATTTGGCAAGAATTGTCAAGTAGTGAAAGTCTATTTAAATGTTTTGTTGGAAAGTTGTTTTATTCTTCCGGTAGGGTTAAGTGGTTTGAGAACATATAATGATTTTGCAATGTTCTTTGTTATTTTGGGAACATATTAAATCTTACGTCGAACTAAGGAAAGATTTCCATTCCTCTCTATTTGTTGTATCATTATACGTGTAACTATACTGATGTTGTTGTATGGGCGATATAGCCCGTGGTTCAAACTACATTCACCGTCAACACTTAGTAGATCTTTCGAATAATTATACCCTACTCTATAATTTTTGAATGGTATTATACGTTTGTTTTGCTTAAATTTGATGTAACATCGCGAAATATTCGTCGTAGGCCCCTAATGTAGTATACCATTTTTATACTCTCAGCATTTATGCTAATGAGTGGAGAAGTTTCGTGGCCGCCGAGAACCTCAAATGTCAAATAACAGTTAGTTCGATTAAAAATTTAAGCTAAAATCCTCAAAATATCGAAAATCGGGAGGTACCGTTATATGTGGGTTACACCAAAACATTGACCTATGATGAAGATTTTTACTGGAGAAGTTTCGTGAATACTCTGAACCTCAAATGTTCGATAGTCAGTGTCAGATAGTTCGGTTAAAAATTGTTGCTAAAATCCTTAAAATACCGAAAACCGAGAGTTACCGTTATATGGGGTCTATACCAAAACGTGGACCTATATTGACGAATTTTGGTGGAGAAGTTTCGTGGAAACTGGTAGCCACAAATGTCAAATTCTAGCTGTAAAATTTTAGTTAAAACAAGTAAAAAAGTATCAGTCGGCTTTGCCGACAGAGATATACCCTCAGCCTGTGTGGATTGAAATATTTTTTCAGAAAAAAACGTATGGATTTTGGGGGTTTTCAAACTTTTGGACAAAAGTGTGGATAGATTTAAACCTCAAAAATTTTAGGGGATATCGATAGATATGTCTTTTTTATCACACTAACCTACGAAAAACATTATATCGCTGTAAACAGGGACACTAGGAAAACCTTCGGTAAAAATGTCAAAAGGATCCTCGAACAGACCCTTAACCACACAAAGATGTTGAACATTTGTGTGGGTGGCACCACAAGGATTGGACAGATAGGGCCCAAATTTGAACATAAACTAAGTTTCGACAATATTGCGCGTACCATCTTAGCGAATATTTTCGAACTTTTATGGGGGAGGTACCGGAAGGAGTGGACCTATAAGCACAACCTTCGAATTTCATATTATATTCGAATAAATATTACAATATCCAAAGTGTGGACGAATGCAGTGTTCGGTTCGAGTTCCCCAGCTACTACATATGGTGCCATAGGGGTTTTTACAACTCCTGAAAAAAACTGTTACTGTCGTAATTGAGGCAGCGAATGCAGATTGCTTCAACAAAAATCAAAGTGATTCGAGAGCAGGTCTTTAAGTGAATTTATCCAAAATTTTGTGTGGGAGGTACCCGAAGGAGTGGACAAATATAGTCTATATTCGAACCTGATCTATATCTGGTAGATATATTAGGATGTGTAAAGTATGGACCAAATCGATCACTCCCATCAAGAGTTATCGTGCTCACAATTTTTCCGAACAATTTTGAACTTTTGTGGGGGAGGTACCTGAAGGAGTGGACCAATATGGCTTATCTTCGAACTTAAACTAAGTTTGCACAAAATATTACAAAGGCCACATTTTGGACCGAATCGCCAGTGCGCTCCAACCACTACACACGGTGTCATAGAGGTTTTTTGTAACTTTCAGGCTATTTTCTCAGGAAGTATGGACTTGCCCCTGATGAAACATATACCATCGTATGGGGGGCAGTGAATACAAATTGCTACAACAAAAATCAACGCGATTCGAGAGCAGGTCCTAAACTGAACTGTTCCGAAATTTTGTGTGGGAGGTACCCGAAGGAGTAGACCGATTGAGTCCATATTGGAACTTCATCTAAGTCTGGTATAAGTTTTACGATGTGCAAAGTATGGACCAAATCGGTTACTTCCTTCAAGAGTTATCGTGTGCATAAATTTTCCGAATATTTCCGAACTTTTGTGGAACGAGTGAACCGATATAACCCAACTTAAGCTAAGTTTGGACAAAATATTACGAAAGCCAAATTTTGGACCGAATCGGTTGATCCGTTTCAGAGTTATCGTGCGCACCAGCCAGACTCCAAATTGTCTGAAACGGATTTCGTCCAAACATACTAGGGGTCTAAAACCATTATTTCGATGAGGCACATATGAAAGTGTATATACCCTCGTTAGCATAAATGCTGAGGGTATAAATACCGAAAATCGGAAGGTACCGATATATGGGGGCTATACCAAAATATTAGCCCATGTTCTTCATATTTAGTCCATTATTACCCACGGACACATACTACGTTTGTGCTGAATTTCAGAAACATATCTCCATTCGTTTGCAAGTTATTAAGCAAAGATCGACTCAGAATTTTACCCTGATCAAGAATATATGGACTTTATAGGGTCGCAAATGATTATTTTAATGCGTTACAAACGGAACAACAAACCTAATATACCCTCTATACTATGGTGGAGGGTATAAACAAATTTTTGTCGTTGTTGGGCCCTCCTAACGTACATATGTACATATATTGAATGAAGTTGTTTTCCTTATTGTTGGTAGGATAGAATATGGAATTTTTATGCCCTCCACCATAATATGGAGGGTATAATCAAATTTGTCGTTCCGTTTGTAACACATCGAAATATTTATCGGAGGTCCTATAAAGTATATATATTCTTGATCAGGGTAAAATTCTAAGTCGATATAACCATGTCCGTCTGGCCGTCTGTTGAAATCAAGATACAGCTCGCAATTTTAAGATAGAGCTCTGCAATTTGGTATAGAAGTTTCTATTACTCCTAGCATGAGTGGTATTGTAAATGGGCTATATCGGTCCACGTTTTGATATAGCCCCATATAACGAAACCACCCGATTTTCGGTGTTTTTAAGGTTTGAGCTTCATTATCACACCAAAATGACTGAAATTTGGTACTTAGTCTTCGTTGGGGGTATACAACTTTCTCTCAGAGTTTAGTCGGTATAGGTCAACGCCTTCATATAGCCCCCATAGGACGGTACCTCCCGATTTTCGGTATTTTGAAAGTTGTTGCCTCAATATTCCTCCGAAATGGCTAAAATTTGGTATTTAGTCTTCGCTGGGGGTATACAACTTGCCCTTAGAATTTTGTCGGTATAGGTCCACGCCTTCATATAGCCCCCATAGAACGGTACACCCGTTTTTCTATTTTGAAGTTTGTGGCCTCCATATTAATCTGAAATGGCTAACATTTGGTATTTAGTCTTTGCTGGGAGAATAAAACTTTCATCCAGAAATTTGTCGGTATAGACTCAAGCCTTTTTATAGCCCCCATAGAACGGTACCTCCCGATTTTCGGTTTTTTTTTAGGTTGTGGCCTCAATATTCCTCCGAAATGGCTAAAGTTTGGTACTTAGTCTTCGCTGGGGGTATAAAAATTCCCGGGATTTTTTTTGGTATAGGTGCACGCCTTCATATAGCCCCATAGAACGGTACCTCCCGATTTTCGATATTTTGAAGGTTGTGTCCTCAATATTACGCCGAAATGGCTGTAATTTGGTGTTTAGTCATCATTTAGGGTATACAACTTCCCATATGTAATTTGTGGGTATAGACCCACGCCTTTATATAGCCCCCATAGAACGGTACCTCCCGAATTTCGGTGCTTTGAATGTTATGACCACAATAATCCATCGAAGTGGCTGAAATTTGGTATTTAGTGTTCGGGAAATCAACTTTCCCCTTTAATTTTGTCGGTATAGGTGCACGCCTTCATATAGCTCCCATTGAACGGTACCTCCCTATTTTCGGTATTTTGAAAGTTGTTGCCTCAATATTCCGCCAAATTGTCTCAATTTTGGTGTTTAGTCTTCATTTGGGCTATAAAACTTTCCATATGAAATTTGTACAGGTCCATGCCTTTATATAGCCCCCATAGAACGGTAGCTCCCGATTTTCGTAATTCTAAAGGTTGTGACGTCAATACCCCACCGAAATGACTGGACTTTGTTATTTAGTCTTCCTGGGGGTCATAAAGTATTCCTGAAAAGATTTACTAGTATATGTCCACGTCTTCCTTTATGCCCCATAGAAGCATACCTCTTAATTTTGGCATTTTTTAGGTTTTAGCCACATTCTCTTACCCAAATATCGAAAATTTGTAATTAGTCTTCTTTGTCTTTATAGATCGACGAAATTTGCTGACATTTGGTAATTAGTCTTCTTAATAAACGAAAGGAAATTAATTGTTCCATTTTACTTCAATATAACTCGTGGTGGAGGGTATAACAAGTTCGGCCCGGCCGAACTTAACACCGTTTTTACTTGTTATGGTGTAGGAAGTGACACTCTTCTATATCTGCCCAACGCAAATTATCACATTTGCTGGGTTCTAAAACTCTTATGTCTAAAGCGTTTACGGTTAAGAAACAAAAGCTGTTGGTTTGGAAATAAGGAGACCAAAGTCATGTTGACCTGTGTTTTTAAGCCACTCAGTTACCAAACTATTAGTTACTGTGGCTACCTTCGTAAGACTATGAAAGAAACTAGTCGGTCTTATTAAAGACCATTATTTACTCAAGTTTTTATAAAAAAAAAAATTGGAAAATATGTACTTGAAGACATAATTAAATGTGAAATACTCTGAATTTGTATGTATGACGTAGCTGTATTTCTAGACACACTTATAAACAAACCGCTCTGTCATATTTACAACATTCACTGACAATTCTGAGTGTGCACTTTTCACAGCGGTTTGTTAAAATACATAGCCTTTTTGTTCTGTTTCTAACTTTTCTCGCGTTCAAATGTACTTTTCTGCGGTTTTCTGTCCATGAGTTTGTCATTTTTATTATTGTTTTCATAACGAGCGGCATTTCCCATTCTTAAAGACGGCATTCATTTGTACTACTACCATTCTTTGTTCATTCATTCACTTGCTGGTTTTAGCAAAGCAGAAACTGGTTGTCTCTTACATTTCTTAATGTCACATTTAGTGCTGTTAGGTTTTGCAACTATTCTCAGTGCCATTCTCTCGCCACTATTACCACATACATTTTCAGGGTTTTAAATGTATGTATGTAGTTCTTGCCACCCACATATATACAGCCAGACACACATATACTTTTGCTACACGTTCGTTTATATTCATGAATATATGACATTTTTCAAAAATGCCGTATAATGAAGAACAGTTTTCCTTAGTCAGGAACATAATCAGGATAGTAAAATGTGCTGGCAAACCATATTGTCGTAGACTTCCTTTGAAAAAGTTGCATAGTTTATGGAAAAAAGTGGACGGCTTAAATTAGTGCATAAATTTTAATATTTATAATATACAGGAGCATATAAAATTGTTTTTGTTTTAGGAGTACACTTTTACCTTCTTCGTAATTTAAAGCATTTTATATTTATACTGTATTTAATATTTAAGAGTATTTGAAAATAAAGTAATAATTTCTTTTTATTTGGAACATCGTAACGCATCACATTAAAGTAGAATTGCGATTATTCGTAAATCAAGAAACCAGCCAAATTATCAATTCCTGAAAAATAAAAACCTTAAAAGCTTTTGTGGAAGCTTTTTTATCGAATCACTTTATGATTAAGATTTAATGCAATCTTAGGTTAAAACTCTTCAAAGTATCATACAGGTATCATAAAATATCATACAGATCAGCCAATTCGGCCTTCGTAATATTTTGAACAAAGTCAGTTTAAGATGAGGCATCGGTCCACTGTTTTAGTATATCCACACAAAAGTTCAATAATGTTCGAAAAAATCTTGCACACGATAACTCTTGAGGGGAGTAACCGATTTGGTCCATACTTTGCACATCGTGAAATTTCTACCAGACATAGATGTGGCTCCAATACGGACTCCTTCAAAATTTCAAAAAATTTCAATATAAGACCTGCTGTCGAATAGCTTAGGTTTTTGTTGTAACAACTTGTATTCGCTGCAGCCATTACAACGGTACGATTTTTTTCAGGGGAAGACCATACTTCCTGAGCAAATAGCCCAAAAGTTGTATAAACTCCTATGGCGCAGAATATAGTGGCTGGAGCGCACGATAACTTTTGAACTTATCAACCGAACTGGGCCCTAGCAATATTTTGTCCAAATTTAGTCTATGCTCAAAGATGGCCAATATTGGATAAATAAAAAAGATAAATAAATACGCGATATCTCTTGAACGGAACAACCAATTTGGTCCAAACTTGGATCTCGTGATATTTTGTATAAATTTAGTTTAACTTTTAAACTGGTCCATATATGTAGGTCTTCTCCTTAGAGTACGCCCCCACAAAAGTTCAACATTTTTGTTTAAGTGCAATTTAGGGTCTGCTCGAACATGCTTTGGAAATGAACATCGATGCTACTCGTTGGGTTTACAGCGATATTATATTTTTCATTGAAAGTCCATGCTTCCTGACAAAGTCATCCGAAAGCTCTAAGTTACACGGTGACTAAATGAAATGATTGGTGGGCGATATATCTATCGAAAAGAAATGATGAAAGTTTCGATTCACATAGGCTAAGGGTATACCTCTGTCGGCAAACCCGACAGATACTTTTTTACTTGTCCTACAAACAATTAAAATTTGCATTGAAAAAACATATGTGCAACTGCATCAGTATGAAGGCTTATTCAGGACTGCCTGATAGACTCGTTGATCTAGATGTTCTTATCACGGACCGGTCTATTGAGTCATTATATTGTTACAAACAGGACCACAAGGAGTACCTTCGCTAAAAATTTTAAATTTCGAACAGTCCTTAAAATACTCTTAGGCGAAAATTTGAGTATGGCATTCACTGTACTTTTGTACTGCCTGTGCAACAGCATCAGTGTGAAAGCTACTGAGTGATGTCCATATCTATACATAGGTTCTCAATACAGAACGGCCTATTGTTTTTGTTCCTACTTTTGATCTTGTCGAAAATAGCGCTAGCTTGCGCATACGACTTAAAAGACTGTCGAATGTTACACCCGATATTTTGTTGATTAGTATCGAAGACCTTCGATAGGTAAGGAGCCAGCATGACTGTTCGGTCACACGGCCTGTTTTGGTTAAGTCTTCAATTGATATGTGTGGATATGACGTGTATGGACGCCTTAAACATACTGTTACACCCAATATTTTGGGGAAGGTCGTGATCAGAATCGGGGCACAATCGTCTAATATGTTCAAGGGGAACCTCATTTCTGCCGTCCATGTGGTGGACAGTGTGGCAGGGGAATTAGCGGGGGATATTTGCATGTCCTTTAGATGGAAGTATTGCACTAAATCAGCTATGTACATAAATAGGACTCGACGTCCAGATCGTAGAATCATCAGCATATATTACGAGATATCACCCCGCCTTAGGAAACTCGCTGTTTGTTTGTTTGATAGCCAAAAAAGGCTATTGTCTTTTTGGTGATTTTTCCCATAAAGTGAGCAATTATTGGGCAAATCAATGGATTTTAGTGTTACCTCGAACAATATATAATAATTGGTATCCCATAAATTTGTGTATTTTGATCCTTAGCCCAGGTTAAGCCAATTTCCATTAGCCCTTTATGTAAGGATCGGCAAAAGGCATATCTATAAGGCATTAATTCCTACCGAAGAATGTTTTGGGACTATTACCACTGTTCTGCGTCTCCACAATTTATTCTTGAGCTCGAGTCGTCATAACATTGGGGAAGAGTTTTTTGTTTCAATACAAAGAACTAAGTGGCGTTGGACAAAACTAGTCTTCTCTGCCTTTCCCTAAAGTAAATCAATTTTAACTACACCAACATTAAAATTTGTTGTTTTCTTTTTTGTAAATTTGAAAACAGCAAATATGAGATTAAGGTGACTTACTTTAAAAATAATAACACTATGCAACAAAATGGTGAAAGTCTGGGGAAGAAATAACTCCTTTTGGGGATGGATGTCCTTGGTGAGTATATTAAGAACCCCGAAGGACAGATCCGCCGTGAGTCGAATTTTCGAATAAGTCGAATCGAATAAGGATTATTTTCGTAGAGCACTTCGACCTTTTAACTCGCTTCCTTCAATGTCCTTTTCGTCCTTTATTTTAAGAGCCGCTATAAAAGTACCACAAGATGACGTTTTTCAGCTTCGAAATGTTCTTCAAAAATGTCTCTCAGAAAATTTTAGGTACGGCTATCATTGACAAGTAATCGATATTGTCGCGTTTTTATAGTCATCTTTGCTAAAAAAACAGTGTTTTGTGTTTTTGTATGTTCTGTAACGAATATACAAAAACAGGGTAAATGCACAAAACGACCACGAAAACGCCGCAAAATCGATTAGTTGTCAATGATATCCGTACCTAAAATTTTCTGTCCGACATTTTTGCAGAAAATTTCGAAGCTGATAAACGTCATCTTGTGGTACTTTTATAGCGGCTCCTAAAATAAAGGACGAAAAGGACATTGAAGGAAGCGAGTTAGAAGGTCGAAGTGCTCTACGAAAATAATCCTTATTCGATTCGACTGAAGACATGTCATCTCAAAAATAAGCTAAAACAACAGTGAACAAAGATATAACGCTAATTCCTGATGCCTTACAGGATCTCTAGCAGAAACTTCATCACGCCATAACGCGGAAGTTCGACTCACGGTGGATCTGTCCTTCGGGGTTCTTAATATACTCACCAAGGGCTTTCATCTCCAAAAGGAATTAGCTTTTCCCCAAAATTTGTGTTCACAGTGTAAGATGTGTTTTTACATCTCAAGAAAACTGCCAAAGTGAATCTAAAAGCAGAATTTTATTATTAAGCACAAATAAATAACATCCTAGGAGTAATATTAATTATGCAATTAATTTAAGAACTATATCTTAAAAAGACAATATCGATTTCAATGAACGGATTTATTTTATGCCGGCCTTGAATATATACGCGACGAAGCTTTAAAAACGGTGTGAAAAATATAATTTACCCTCCATCCGTGTAGGCTATGGCTCATGTGGCCAAAATGATTTAATAGAATGACGAAACAGCAATATATGTACGTAGATTTTGTATACACGATTGCGTGTTTACATTACAGTTATCAAAAGCGCTTAATCTGGAAATTTATTTGAATACCCTCCTCACATTTGAATGATAATAAACAGAGTATTTTAAAATTAATTACTTACTTCATCTTTTTCAGCAAGTGATTCACCATTTTCAACACGAAATCGTTTAAAATTTGGATCTATGCCATCCAGATCTGTTTGTGGTAACTGGAAATAAAATATGAATTGTTAAATGAATTATTTAATAATGTAAATTTTAATGAAATATAACACTTTGCGACAAAAAAATGACAAGGAAATTTGAGTGGATTATGAAAGTAGGCGGGGCAAGTTTCGCCCATTTATAGTTATTTCAAAATATTCGAGTTAAGATATCTTGGAATCCTTGCATTTTAGTTATATAGTGTCTTTGGCAACTTTACAAAGAAGGACGTGAGGAATATTTCTGTTAAAAATGTTAACCCTCATGCGGTTCATCAAAGGGGACTTTTTGGTCCTTTTTTCGAAAATCTTTCAAAAACTCCTCTAAAATGTTCGTCATAAAATGTTACTATCCCAGAATACACCAAATCTATAAATATTATTTAATCGCCAGGAAGCTCTAAAAATGAAAAACACGTTTTAGGTTTAAAGTCGGACTTCATCTGAGTTTATTCAAAATTATCCCAAAAAACATAATTTTAGAGCGATGACGTCAAAGACAAAAATATTCTTCACCAAATTTCATTATGGGTCGCCAAAGAAATGAAATGTCTATTTACATTGCATATCATGTAAATATCAGTGTCAATTTTTCTGAAAAAACATGAAAATATTTCCCATTTTTTGATGAAATTTTTTCTTCTTCTTTTTTCGAGTTGATGCGTAGTATGGAACATGGTTCTAAGTGAAAAGTGAGAAAAGAAGCAAAATTCTACACAAAATTTGAAATTCAAAAATGCACCGCCATGTGGCTCGAATTTATATTCCTTTTTAGCGGGTTCATCATCGCTCATTCTTATTATATAACCTAGCCAACGCAATCGCTGCATCTCGATACGTTTGACTATATTGATGTCGTTGTATAGCAGATACAGCTCGTGGTTCATACGACGTCGATATTCACTGTCTACGCAGATTGGTCCGTAGATCTTTCGAAGCATTTTTCTCTCAAACACGCCAAGCACTGCCTTATCTGCTTGCGCAAGTACCCAGGCTTCGGAACCATACATCAGCACGGGTTGTAACAGTGTTTTGTAGAGCGTTATTTTTGTTTGACGAGTTGTGGCTTTGTTTTTAAAGTGCTTACTTAAGCCAAAGTAGCATTTTTTGGCCACTTCAATTTTTCTTTTTATTTCACAACAGTAGTGGGATTCTGTAACTCAATTTTGCTGTTATCGATAATTGTCGGTAAAATTAAAATGCTTATAATTTCGACAATTAACGAAATTTTTCGGTAATTTAACGATGAATAAAAAGTAGTCGCTAGCCTCTACCGACACAAACAGTGATGCCAACTTTTCTTTATGTTTTTAGTCATAATTTTGCGATTTAATTTTACCGATTTTTGTCGGTAACAGCAAAAATGAGTTACAGAATTCCACTACTGATGTCGTTTGTTGTGTTTACGGCGGTGCCGAGGTATACGAAGTCTTTTACTACCTCAAAATTATAGGAACCAACTTCAACAGTTGGTCCGATCTCAATGGACGCATTGGGCGTCGACACCATCAACTTGGTCTTCTCGCCGTTTACCGCCAGACCAACTTTAGCAGGTTCGCCTTCGACCTTCATAAAGGTATCGGTTACTTCTTTTACTGATCGTCCCATGATGTCTATATCATCAGCATAAGCAAGTAACATGTGGCTATTGGTGTAGATTGTGTCACTTCTTTTGACGTTTGCCTCTCGTATAACCTTTTCTAGCAGGATGTTGTAAAGATCACACGAAAGGCTGTCTCCTTGCCTGAAATCTCTTCGGAGAGGTTCTTTCCTATTTTAACTGAAGATCTTGTGTCAGTTAGAGTCATTTTACAAAGCCGAATGAGCTTTGCGGGGATTCCAAATTCAGACATGGAGTGGAATACCTTTGAACGTAGCGGGCTGTCGAAGGCTGCTGTATAATCGACAAAAAGGTGGTAGGTGTCGATCTGCATCTCTTGGGTCTTCTCCAGGATTTGCCGCAGGGTAAATATCTGGTCAATTGTGGACTTGCCAGGTCTAAAGCCGCATTGGTATGATCCAACTATTTCGTTGACCATGGGCTTTAGTCGTTCGCACATTATCCCTGACACTATCTTATAGGCCATAGGGAGAAGACTTATGCCCCTATAGTTGGAACATACGGTCTTATCTCCTTTCTTGTGGACGGGACACATGATGCTCAGGTTCCAATCATCGGGTACGCGTTCTTCCTGCCAGATGGTGGTAACTAGCTGATGCATACACCTTATCAGCGCGTCGCCTCCGGTTGTAAACAGCTCGGTTGGTAGGCCTTCAGCTCCTGCTGCCTTATTATTCTTCAGCCGTTTTATTGCTGTCTTTACCTCATCTTGGTCGGGTGTCAGCCGGGATACCAATAGTTTGGAAAAATGTTCTTTCCATATCCTTAGCACACTATCTGTATCAGCTACCAGATTACCTTGCTGGTCTCTACAGGAGGATGTGCCAGTTCCAAAGCCATCAGTTTGATGTTTCACTCTTTGGTAGAATTATCGGACTTCATTCTATCTCTTGTACATCTCGATTTGTTCACACTCCCGCTTTTTTATCTCTCTCTTTTTCCTGCGGAAATGACGTTTCTCCTCTCTCCTTTTCTCCCGATACCTCTCTTGTGCGCTACGCGTTGCTACTGATTGTAAAGTAGCCCTATATGCTGCATTTTTCTCTTCGGTGTCAGCACGACACTCCTGATCTTACTATGGATTCCTTGGTGGAGGTATCTGGTATCCAAGTACTGTTATTTGCGTACTGTATTTTGCGGCTGTTTGAATGGAGTTGACAATGTTTTGCCGTTGTCCAGATATGTTATTGGGACGAGGAGTGCTTTGATTAAGCAGTTGGGCCAGTTGAGTGGAATATGTTGAGGCTATCTGTTGAGATTGCGGCTTACCGATGTCCAACTTCCGTGTTGTGTCTGTTCGCACTTTGTTTGCTATGTTTAATCTGGTACATACCTTTGCTGCAACAAGGTAGTGGTCCGAGTCTATGTTTGCACCTCGGAACGATCGTACATCCAACACGCTTGATGTATGTCTTCCGTCTATCACAACGTGATCAATTTTATTTCTTGTTCTTTAATCTGGCGACAGCCAGGTACCCTTATGAATATCGAGATGCTTAAATCTGGTACTGCTAACTACTATGTTTCTTCCAGCTGCAAAGTCTATCAGCCTCATACCATTGTTAGATGTTTCACTGTAGAGACTGATTTTCTCGACTGTTTGGCCAAAGATATTCTCCTTTCCAATTTTGGCATTAAAATCGCCTAATATAATTTTAATATCATGGACAGGGCAACGGTCATAAGTTTCTTCTAAGCGCTCTTAAAATATATCTTTGGTCTGTTCGTCCTTGTCTTTAGTGGGAGCATGAGCGCAAATAAAGCTGCTGTTGAAGAATTTTGCTTTTAATCGAATTGCAGCGAGTCTTTCATTCACTGTGGTGAATCTGGAGACCAGATGTTTTTACCTCCGACCAACTACAAATCCGCAACCAAACTCATGCTTTGTGTCACGGCAGCTATAATACAGTGCGTCACCTTTAGGTGTTGTGACACTTTTCCCGTTCCATCGTATTTCCTGTATGACAGTAATGCCGGCCTTGTACTTTTCAAGTACATCTGCCCATACGTAAACTAGGTGCAGATTCGCAGATCATGGTCCTTAAAACGTTTGCGGGGTTCGTCAAATTTAGAGGGGTTTGTTTTTCTTTTCTTTCGTTTTTTCATAGTAGGCTGTATTTTCTAGGGGAGGGTTACTAACCCGACGCCCAAACCCAAGTTTTTAACGTTCTTATGGGTGAACGCTCGGCACATGTTAGCTCACTACCTTTAACGGGTATTAAAGGCAGTTCCCCAGGTGACACCACGGGGAGGTCAGTGTCCACTTGAGATGAAAGAGGGAAGATAAATCCTGGGCTTTGCGATGTTAAAGCCGGTCAGCACCGTTCCTTGGTATCTTCCATGCCCTACGTCGTTGTGATTGGACACTATAAATATCTTATTGATGGTTTTTCGTTATGATTTCATACGGAAGATGTTGTGCCCTCCATTCAAACAGCGTTTGAAATATTTGTGGTGAATATTTGAAAAATATAGAAAACCCGGATCGGACTTTGTAAAATTGCGTATTTTAGTACTTTTGACTTAAATTACGTAGTTAGGATAAGCCATTGGTTGCTTATATTGTATGGAAAGATACATTGGAGGTTACGGCTATGGTCCAGTGAAAATGTAGTTGCCATATGGACTCCCACATACACGATTTGGCGTGGTCCAAAATAATACAATGATGGGAGTAACTCTTGCTTTGGTGACATTTACGGAAGTAACCCTAGAAGTAGAGTATTTCCTCCTTGACGTCATCTCTCTAAAATTATGTTTTGTGGGACGATTTTGAATAAACTCAGATGAAGTCCGACTTTAAACCTAAAATGTGTTTTTCAGTTTTAGAGATTCCTGGCGATTAAATAAGAATAGCAGATTTGAGGTATTCTGAGACCTATAGTAAAATTTTATGGCGAACATTTTTGTGAAATATTTGGATTTGATCACAATCTAAGATATCATAACTCGAATATTTCGAAAAAAACTAGAAATGGGCGGAACTTGCCCCGCCTACTTTGGTTACTTTCCGATGTAAACTTTAAAAATGCCGATACACGTGTCTCATATTTTAGCTCTACTTTCATAATCTACTCAGTTTTCCCAACATTTTGAAAAAAATGAATTTTGTTGCACAGTGTAATCAGGAAAGCGAGTCTTTATAGGCTAGAGTTAAACTATAGCATTACAAGACTATTCCCCAATTGTTTGTTTTAAAAACAAAACAACAAACAACGTGGGCATTTTATATTTAATACCTCACTTCCTTATAGCCTGTTCTCAGTTATTTCTGTAAAACACAATCCTACCTAAAACACTCTTTTCAATTATTAAACACATGGGAGTGATTGTCTGCACAAAAAGTACACACAACAGTGTCACGCACTTTTCATAAATAATTACTTAGCATATAGGAAAAATCCTAAAAGATTTTCTTTTTAAACTACAGCCAATCTACATTTTAATATTTTAATACCCAAACTACATATAACCCCGAGTCAACAAAAAGTCTCTCCACACATGTTAAGTAAATTGTAAATACTCATGCTTACACAAAAGATAGATATGAGTAATTAACACGCGTAACATACACACATAGTACATATGTAGTTGTTAAAGGTATTCATGTATTACAAGAGGATTACATCAGGTGTAAGTTTCTTCAATTGCAGAACAGTGATTACATAAAAGCGGCAATGCTATTTATGGCATCAGACTGATATGTGTTTTCACACAGACACTCATTGCTAAGTATTTTAACATGTACGAGGAGTGCGATGTATGGACAAGTGAATGAAGAACATTCATATGCATAACTGAGAGTATTTCGTTCATTCACGTGATCCCTTAACTCAAAAAATTGACTTGATTTCAATAGAAAAAAATGTTCATGCATATCTACAATTTCGTAGTTTATTTATCTCGAATTTCGCTTTTGACCCAAATGCCAATTCGTCTGAACGATATACATATGTATGTACGTCATAACCCATTTTGCCCACTCTTTATGTTCCATTATATAACATTTTTAGTTTGTTCTAAGAAAAACTTATTGAAGCTGAAAAATTTTTCAGAAATTGTAAATGACATATTTCTACATATCAATAATTTCACGTATTTGTAACCTAACGCATTTATAACTACACGCAGAAAAATTTATGTTAGAAATATGTTTGGATCCAAACAAATATATGTTTGGGACCGGTTGCAAACAAATATATGTTTGGATCCAAACATAATATGCTTGGGTCCAAACAAATATATGTTTGCAACATTTTGTAACATATCTCAATTTGATATGTTTGGGTAAAACATATTTTTTATGTTAGAACATTTTTTTCATGGGTGGAGAGAGGATGTTCGTCAACGAGAGTAATAACGGTGCTCTCGCGGCTGCGGAATGCTGTTTTATAATGAAGAGTTGTGTGTATTGTATAATAGAAGACGTAGAAGCGAAGAAGGGGGCTTTGGTGGCATGTATGCGTCAAACTCGTGTGTTTCTTGTTTTGTTGTTGTTAACCAACTTAGCTTGGGAAGAAGAAAAGAAGAAATGATATGAATTATATTTTTTTCTTTCTTCAGTATTTTAGTTGCCTTTGTAGAGTCCAAACGGTAAAGTGAGTGAATAAATCAGTGTTTTGTGTTTTCTTAAAGAAATTAAGCTTCTTAGTAAATTAAATGCCCAATACATTTTATAATTGGAAATTTTATTACTGAATCAATAAGGTGAATGGAAATATTTTATTGGACAAGGAAGAAATCGCATTTAATAGTGGTAATTACATATGTACATACATACTTATGTATATTTGAAATATGGCATATCCATATTTATTTATTACATTACATAATCATTTGATTCCAGATGCCGATTCCCCGCTGATGATTTCAACTATGAGGACAATTTGTTTTATTTCACAACAAAGGAGAAGCGTTCAACTACGTTTCTATATAATTTTCCTTTTTAAAAGTGTGACTATTTACAAATTATTTCAATCAGTTTTTCTTTTATTAAAGTGTGTTATGTATTTCTTTGGAATTTTGAATGTACCTATTTGTCTGTTGTTGTTGTGCCTTTCAATAAAAAAAAAACACAACATTTGTGTGTATACTATAGAGATAGCCAGTGAGTTCTTACTGAGAGCAAGTGAGCACACATTTTAAAGTGTTTTACATTGAATTTTACGCTCCCTTGCTCTCAGTAAGCGCCCACTGGTGCATGTGTTTGTTTTTTTTGTGCCTTTTGGGTTTGTATTTTTTTGAACCCAAACATATAAAATGTTTGCATCCAAACATAAAATTGTTTCCACCCAAACATATCTTTGTTTGCACCCAAACATATATATCTTTGCGCCCAAACATAAATATCTTTGCACCCAAACATATATTTGTGTGCAGACCCAAACATATATTATGTTTGGGACTGTTGCAAACATATATATGTTTGCTGCAAAATATGTTTGGGACATATGTTAGAGAGGCCGTTTTTTTTTTGCGTGTATGTACATAGGTAAAATATACATACATATACATTAGGGTTATGACTTGGTGACATTTTTTTAATGACTTCCTGTAGCGAAAATGGATGAAATTTTGTCTATAAACGTCTAAAATATCGTTCATTCCATTTAATTATTTAAAAACGTACCGCACAATCAACTTTCACGTTATATATTTGTTAAAAAAATACTATGAAAAAATCCTCAAAAAAATATTGGATTGAACTGAGCAAAAAAGTCCACTGGACCGTAGGTCTACGATGAAGATATAGCCTCCCGATTTTGATTTGAAGTTTTTTATTAACGTTTTTTGATATTTTGGCAAACAGCCAAACCTTTGAGATTTGCGATCCAACACACAAACCAAAATTGTAGCCAACACAATAATTAAGAACTCTCTAGTACATCGCAAAAGTATTGGAAATCCCCTTCAGGCAGTTTTGGCCTTGAGAAAGTGCACATTTTTCGTAAAACATCGCTAAATGACACTGTGCCACAAAATTTGATCAGAAAAATATTCAAGCGTTCTGTTACAAACTTTATTTAAGTTCGAAGATGAGCCATATCGGTCCACTCTTTCAGATACCTCCCCCACAAAAGTTCGAAAATGTTCGGAAAAATTGTGCCCACGATAACTCTTGAAGCGAATGACCGATTTGGTCCATACTTTGCACATCGGGAAATTTCTACTAGACATAGATGAGATTCCAATATGGACTTTATCGGTCTATTCCATCAGGTACCTCCAACACAAAATTTCGGAAAAGTTTAGGTTAGGACCTGCACTCGAATCGCTTTGATTTTTGTATTCGCTGCCCCTATTATGACGGTTCAAGTATTATCAGAGGAATTGTCCATACATCCTGAGAAAATAGTCTGAAAGGTTTGAAATACCCCTATGTCACCTTGTGTAGTGGTTAGAGCGGACGAAAACTCTCGAAAGGATGAGCCGATTCGGTCTATAATTTGGCGTCCATAATAGTGTAACGTGACAATATGTTCACGTACATAATACAACAACTATTACCAAGAAACGCCCCCACATACATCGCTTCGACAACACTTGTCTACCTGACACTAGTGGCATCACAGGTCACACACTGCTATATTTAACTCCAGTGTCTTTTGCAACCATCGTAATTTAAGCATAGGGCGAATAATTCTCATTCGCTTCATACTCATAGTTATTAAAGTATTTCAGTTTTGGAGGCAAATGGCGAGCTGGTTACTGCAGGGAGTTAGCCACACGGGTTGGAACTAAAGACTGCTCTAAATCCGCCAACGTACACCTTGGTGTTACCGAGTTGGGAATACCTTTTGGAAGCTACCCATTAAATTGTGGTAGCTAATAAATTGCACTGGACCTTCGGGTTTTTCAGTTCTACAGGGCCTTCAGGTCATCTGTTCCATTCGGCACTGGACCTTCGGGTTTTTCAGTTCTACAGGGCCTTCGGGTCATCTGTTCCACTGTTTGAGTAATAGTAGTACACTGTAGAAACTAGACCGTAGTCTTATACTAACACCCGAGCTACGAATTTATCGCGTCAATATCCGAACGCCGTACATATCGCCTCCCGAACACCGAATCCCGATCATCAACAACCGAAGCCGTGTTCCCGAACATCAACACCCGAACGCCGAAGCGATCGTGTTCCCGAACATCAACAGCCGAACTTATCTTCTTCCCGATCATCTGCAGCCGAACACCGAATACATCGTCTCCCCGATCATCTGCAGCCAAACACCGAATTCATCGTCTCCCGATCATCTGCAGCCGAACACCGAATACATCATCTTCCCAATCATCTGCAGCCGAACACCGAATACATCGTCCCCCCGATCATCTGCAGCCGAACACCGAATTCATCGTCTCCCGATCATCTCCAGCCTAACACCGAATACATCATCTTCCCGATCATCTGCAGCCGAACACCGAATTCATCGTCTTCCCGATCATCTGCCGTCTAACACCGAATTCATCGTCTTCCCGATCATCTGCAGCCTAACACCGAATTCATCGTCTTCCCGACCATCTGCGGCCGAAGACCGAATACATCGTCTTCCCGATCATCTACAGCCGAACACCGAATACTTCATTCACACCCGAACACAAACAACACCGTTTTTCCCGAAGACTAACCCGCTAATTAATCCAAATATATACCCATTGAATTCATTCTTATCGCATTTAAACACAAGTAGATTGTAAATTAGTATTTAATCAATAAATCCCCGATTTAGCCCCCAGGAAAGGGAGAATATTAGTCTTTTCATTTCGTAAGGTTTAGTGGGTCCTTATGGAGACCTTGGACGCGACTGAGATTACCCCAGCCGACGAGAAAACCGCGTTACAATAGTTTGTCCAAACTTAGTTTAACTTCGAAGATAGACCATATCGGTCCACTAATTCAGGTACCTCCCCCACAAAAGTTTGAAAATGTTTGGAAAAATTGTCGTGCACACAATTCTTGAAGGAAGTAACAGATTTGGTCCTTACTATTCGTATCGTAATTTATCTACGGGACATAGATCAGGTTCGAATATGGACTATATACATAGGTCCACTCCTTCGGGTAGTTCCCAAACAAAATTTGTGAAAATTGCAGTTTAATCTTCTTGCTTCTTTTTGTAATAGCTAGTATTCGCTGCCTCCATTACGACAGTTTTTTCAGGGGAAAGTCCATACTTCCTGAGAAAATAGTCCGAAAGGTTTAAAATACCCCGTATGGCAGCATATGTAGTGGATCACACGATATCTCTCGAACGGATCAGCCGAATCGGTCCAAAATTTGGACTTCGTGTCCCCTTGGGTTTTGTTGTAACAACTTGGGCCTAATTACGACATTCGATTGGATCGAGTATTTGCTCAAGAATGAAAAAAATCAAACTATGAAAACCTATTCGCGCCACCAACTGTACATTTACTAAGGTATATGCATTAGAAATTTGTTACAACAAAGTCAAAAGGTTTTACAAAAAATAATAATTTCGTACAGTTTTCTAGCACATCTTCATTTCGAAAGTATTATTCAATGATTTCAACAAATATTTACATTTTTTCGTTAATAATTTTGTGTTTTAAATGGTTTTATTTAGCTCACCCCGTTTGTTTTATTATTTATTCTTGGGTCAAATTTCACCCTCTTCCTGTCAACCGATTAATCTGAAATTTTGTATACACTTTGGATTTTGGTGACAATACAATTATGTTTATTCATTATCATTATAAATTCAAGATGGCCGCCGCTACAAAATGGCGGATAACGTAGGTTTTATCAATCCCATCAATATGGGTATCAAATGAAAGGGCTCAACAAGCAGAATACAGTACACTATAAAAATTGAAATCCAAGATGGCGGCCGCTACAAAATGGCGGATAACGTAGGTTTTATGAATCCCATCAATATGGGTATCAAATGAAAGGGCTCAACAAGCAGAATGCAATATACTATAAAAAATTGAAATCCAAGATGGTGGCCGCTACAAAATGGCGGATAACGTAGGTTTTATCAATCCCATCAATATGGGTATCAATTGAAAATGCTCAACCAGTAGAATAAAATGTACTATATAAAAATAAAATCCAAGATGGCGGCCTCTGCAAAATGGCGGATAACTTAGGTTTTATCAATCCCATCAACATGGGTATCAAATTAAAGGTCTCTACAAGTAGAATACAATTTACTATGCAGAATTGAAATCTAAGATGGCCGCCGCTACCAAATGGCTGTTAACAATTTTTTATCAATCCCACCAATATGGGTATTAAAGGACTTGACAAGAAGAATACAGTGCACTATACAACCTCAATATTTATGATGGGCGCAGCCACTAAATGGCGTATAATTAAGATTTAAATTTAGAAATTGAATCTGTAATTTAGGTATCTGATTAATCCAGCCAGAATCCACCACCCAAATCAAGATTTTTTATCGTGTTGAGGACTGTGTGGCGTTAGGGTGGCTAAAAATGATACGTCGTTAGCGGTACACCACCCAAGTTAAGGTGAAAGGTTAAAACGCGCCAAGAACTGTATGGCATTAGGGTGGATAAAATGATATGTCGTTAGCGTTTTCCCCTCAAGACTCAGGCGCATCTTGTTGTACATAGCCTTGCGCCTTTATTGGACCTCTGGGGGGTCGACCGTTTAAATGTCCATTACTCGTGGGAACAAAATGGTAAAAAAATATATATAAAAAATACAAACACAAATAAAACAGAAACTGGAACACAACGTAAACGAAGGCTTCAAAAAGCGAAAGAAAAGTATAAAGCAAAACGAGCTAAAGAAGTGAAGGTGATAGAATAGTCGATTACAGAAACGACGGGAACAATTAGCGTCAAAAACACCTGAGCAATATGAGGCCAGGTTAAAAAAGCAACGTCAGCGATATACACAAATGACGGCGTCAGAAACGCCTGAAGAATATGAAGCCAGGTTAACAAAGCAACGTGAGCGATACACACAGATGATAGCGTCAGAAACGCCTGAAGAATATGAAGCCAGGTTAACAAAACAACGGGAGCGATACACACAGATGTGTGTTGCCTTTAATACTATCATGGGCTTCTACAATACATAAAATGCAGGCCAGCACTGTGGATCACGCAGTCGTATACTTAGGTGCGAAACTGTTTGAAGAAGGTCAAGCCTACGTGGCTCTTTGTAGAGTAAGATCTTTGCAGGGACTACGTATAGAGGAGTTGGACTGCAATAAACTAACGGGCAAGAAACCTTGCAATAATGAAGCACTAAATGAATTAAACAGAATGCGAAATAAAAACTAGAAAATAAAAATAGGTAAAAAAACTTTTTAAGTTTAAGTTGACGTGCCCCACGGTTTTATTTTAGTCTAGTCTATGCACATGTTTATAATTCCCACGACTGTATCTATTTTATTATTTTTTGGTTTTTAGTACATTTATCTTAAACATTGCAATGTATGTTTAACATAAAACCGTTTAACTTAAAAAGTTTTTTTTTACCTATTTATACCCTATACCACAATGTGGAAAAGGGTATTATATGTTTGTTTTGGTAAAAATTCATGTAACACCGCGAAATATTTATCTCGACGAGATAAAGCGATTTTGAGATGTGTGTCCGTCCGTCCGTCCGTCTGTCCATTATAAATTGTAAACACGCTCCAGGCCGCAATTATGGACCGATCGCCACGAAATTTTGTATGGAGGTCGGGTTCAGATCAGAATAGATCCCTATTCTTATTGGTGATGATCGTGAAATATTTAGCGGGTGAAATGGACCAAAAACATAATATTTATCCAATTTTCTAGCGGCTCTGTAGGTCTCAATAATAGTCTGATGAACGCGTAATTTTAAATAAGGTAAGAGTATATCACAAAGGAGAAGCTTGCAATTTGAGATGACGATCGGATAATATGTAGAGGGTTAAATGGACCAAAACATTTTGTGTGAAAATTGTGAAAATTTTTAATATACAGCTTATTTCTTAATTCCTGGAAGTGACATTCCGGACAAGTGAGATATACTTAAAAGTGTAACGCTTGACCTTTCAATTGATGCCACTTACGTTGGTGTGCATGATCAGATAACAGAGTTACAGCCTAATATATTCCGTTATTTGTTTGTAGTGTAATAATAAACCCGCCAGAAGTCGCAATTATACATCAATAGTCACGAAATTTTGCACCGGGTAAGAGTATAGGTCGAAAAAGATGCCTACAATTTTGAATGATGATCTGATATTCTTTAGCGGGTGAAATGGACCATTACTTTTGTATGAAAAATATACAAATTTTATTTTTGGTCGATATTTTAATTCCTTGAGGACATATGTATTTCGCAAAGTAGCCTACATATGGAAAAAAAACTACTGACCTTTCCTCTGATGTAAATTGCAATAAAGTGTTTGCTAGATAACGGGCCTACTGCCTAATATATAATGGGTTCTGTGTAGAGAACCAAATTTTTATCCTATGCTACATATTGTCTCTCCAAAAGTTTATGTAACACCACGAAATATTCGTTCTAGACCTCTTATTTGGTATGCCAAAATTCATATCTCGACGAGATAAAGCGATTTAGCGATGTGTGTCCGTCCATTGAAAATTGTAAACAAGCTTAAGGCCGCAATTATGGACCGAATTATGTAACGAATTTTTTAAGGAGGTTGGGTTCGGGACAGAATGGAAATGATTAGTTTTTGGTGATGATCGTGAAATGTTCAGGGGATGAAATGGACCAAAAACTAAATTTTAACCAATTTTGTAGCGGCTCTGTAGGTCAAAATAATAACCGCAAAATTTTAAACAAAGTTTGAGTTTATGATGAAGAAGAAGCGTACAAACCAACGTGAAGACCAGATAATACTTAGCGGGTTAAATGGACTGAAGCTTTTGTGTGAAATTGGTAAAAACTTCAATAACGTAGCGGTTAAACAACGGAAGTAGTAGTACTACATAAGTGGGTTTCATTACATTTTAGTTTGTGTGAACTAAATTTTCCTTTCCTGCTACAAAAATGTATTTGTCATGCTAGATAACTTTTTGGTTATGGTCATAAGTATTATACATTACATCTCTGATGTTTGATAATTAAATTTTCACAATCATTGAAAAGAAGTTCCGTGGAGAGAGATTGCCCAGGGATAGTGGTATAGGGTATCCAATAGTCGGCTCCGTCCGACTATAGACTTTTCTTACTTGTTTTATTTAGTTTTTGCTTTAAAATAAACAAATTTTTTATCATCTACCTTCTTAGTGTTCTTTGGAGAGCACAAAGGTGTTCATAGCTCGATTTTTTCATTCACGAGCAAATTCTCGATCGAATGTCGTAATTAGGCCCTTGTATTCGCTTTCCCCATAACGGCGGTACATGTTTTTTTTCGGGGGCAAGTACTTACTTCTTGAGATAATGGCCCAAAAGCTCCAAAAAAGCCAGCCGGCCCCAACTAAACTGGGTAGTACGTATTTTAACCCTCGAAGGGAGAAACCGTTGTGGTCCAAATGTTGTACATCGTATTATATAGACGTCAGAAGTATTGTGTGTTATTTCTTTTCTTTACGTCCGAGGCTCAGGGTATATCTCTGTCGGCCAAGCCGAATGATACTTTTTTACTTATTTTTAACCACTTGCATTTGATACGATGCAAATATTGAATATAACATGATATATATATATATATATATGTATGTGATGATATGATAATAAAATTGGTGAGAAACATTTTGGTTAGGTCGTGTGACCCTAAAACTAGTTTTCAGTTATATATCTGCTTACAGTGACTTAAAACATTGTCCAAATTTCTGATTAATAAAACTTTTGAAGTCATTTTGTGCGGAAGCCTTTTTAGCGAATCATTTTATAAATAAGAATTTATGTAATCTTATGTAAATAATCATCAAAGTATCATACAGGGAGACGAGGCTGTATAAAAGCCATAACTCTAATATATGCCATTCGTAATACGGTCTCTCTAAAAATAATATAAATTGTCCCTACATTAATAGTTACTTTGTTGTAACCTCTGTAAAAAACAAGGATTAATTTGCACAATAGTGTACAGCGGACAATGGTTATATAAAGATATAAACATCATTAAATACATAGCTGACATTCTATCCATATTGAATAATCTCTTTAGTGGAACTTTATAAGATAAATGTAATTTAATTGGAGCATGTTACTAACATTTGGCAAAATATAGTGAATTTTGCTCAAATTAGTTGAATAGTTTGTGTGAATACCACTACCTCATCGGTAACACCAAATTTCTAAGAACTCCTAATTTCATGAAATTTTTTCTATGAAATCGCTCTTATGTGGAAATTCCATTTAAATTAATTTACGTGGAAGCTGTGTTGGCATCAATATAGAAAAATGGGTAAAAATAGGTTGAAGCCAACAAGTTTTTATGCTCCCTTCAGATTTCTGGCTTAACCTTTAATTTTATAGACCTAAGATTCAATGAATACTCCATGGACAACATGATACTAGTGTATGATTTTTCGATATATCCACTGCAACCACACAAAATTAATGCTAACATTACGCGTCGGTACCATCAACATGGTTTTATCGCTGTTTACTGCCAGACCGATTCCCTTTCGACTTTCGCAAAGGTATCAGTTACTTCCTCTACCGATCAACACATGATGTCAATGTTGTCGGCATAAGCAAGTAACATCCCAGCAAAATTTGAAGGAAGGGGTTCCATGCGATGACTTGATTTCATGACTTCTTTTGCATTGGTTCAAACGAAGTCGTGAAAGATCCGATCTCTTCATTAGTATTTGAACCAATGCAAAGGAAGTAGTGAAAGATCCGATCTTTTCATCAGCATTTGAACCCATGCAAGGGAAGTGGTGAAAAATCCGATCTTTTCATCAGCATTGTCCATCGATCCAATAGAGATGAATTTTGTGTTGTTATTTATACACATTTTTCAAAACATATAATATTAATTATTTATAATAGGCTTTATGTTGTCGGAAACTCGATATCACAACCAACGTTGTTAAAACTCTCGTCGTAATGAAAATGTCATTGCAAATGGTTGGTGAAAATGACATGCCCATGAATTGGTGAAAATGACATGTCAAAGCATTGGTGAAAATGACATGCTTTGGATCCAAAAATAAATACCATCTTTTGAGGTTCACGCTCATATAAAATTCATCGATGAAGATGCTAAAAAGATGGCATACCAGATCACTTGCACTCGTGATTAAATGGCATCTTTGGCATCGAACATTTTGCTGGAATATGGATGTTTGTGTATATTGTTCCATTTCTTTTGACCATTCGCATCTCTTATGACCTTTTCCAACAGGATGTTGAAGAGATCACACTACAGACCATCTCCTTGTCTGAAACCTCTTTTGGTAATAAACTAATCGGAGAGGTTCTTTTATATTTTAATTGAGGATCGAGTGTTATGTGCCGTTTCCACGGTACGTCGTTCGTTCTCTATTCGTTGTTCGACCCTCAAATACGAATAAATTACTTGATTCCCCATACAAAATTCTGAGAACGAACGACGATTTTTCTACGTTGTTCATGTAGAAATTCTCTCCAAACAACGATAAAATATGTCGCACCTATAAAGCTGGGTACACGTTGTCAGTTTTGAATTACAGCTTTGTTGTTGCTTGCTAGTGTGGCCGTTCATTTTTGTCATTCATCATGCAACCACAAAATATTTTGTGGTTGCTGGACGGTTGGACAGTTATCGAAAATTGCAAACAATTGTCATTCAAAACTGACAATGTGTACTGTACTTAACAAATGAGAGCATTTATCGAAATAAATTAATTATGACAAAATACAAAATTTAAAAATGTAGGGCTTTTTTAGAAATACTGCAAAACATGAATGAAAACTAAATGGTTCAACGATTAGTATACATTCAATCTCTTTCTCTTTCATTGCAGTTACATCTAGAAGCAAAACTCAAATACATGCCTGAAAGTCTGTAGACACAATATTGTTTTGACATGTCTCTCTCTCTCGTTAATTTTGAAAATATAAAAATCTACAGAAAATACCAAAATTTTCAGAATTAATGGAAAATATGAATGAAGAGTGTGCAATTAAAGGTAAAATATACATTCGCAGGAAAGGTTAGTGTTTTTCCTGCTCCTTTAATATACGTTACACGTGTTATGTGATCAAATTCTTATGAAAACGAGGAAACAAAAAGTAACGAAAAATAAATGATGTTTCTCTTAATTTCGAATGGTGTCGTGGAAACGGGTTAATTCGTGTACGTATTTCGAGAGCCAAACAACGTACTTCAAACGCTCGTGTGAACATGAGATAAGTTAAAGTCATTTTACAAAGCCGAATGAGCTTTGCGGGGATATCAAATTCAGACATGGTTTGGAAAACCTTTGAATGCTGCTTTATAATCGACAAAAATATGGAAGGTGTAAATATGCATCTCTTGGGTCTTCTCCAGTATTTGCCGCAGGGTGAATATCTGGTCAATGGTGGATTTGTCCGGTCTAATGCCGCACTGATAAGGTCCAATTATTTCATTGACCATAGGCTTTAGTCGCTCAAACGATATGTCAGATACTATCTTATATGCAATAGGGAGCAGACTTATGCCCCTGTAATTGGAGCACACAGTCTTATCTCCCTTCTTGTGGACTAGACATTGGTTGCTCAAGTTCCGCGTTCTTCCTGCCAGATGGTGCTAAATAGCTGATGCATACACCTTAACGGCGTGTCGCCTCCGGGTTTGAACAGCTCGGCTGGGTGGTAGGCCATTGACTTCTGCTGCCTTATTATTCTTCAGCCGGTTTATTGCTGTCTTTACCTCATCTTGGCCGGGCGGTATACATTCAGTATCATCTTCTGGGATTGGATCTGTGGTATCTTCGCTGTCTTCGTTAGTACTGGATACCAGCAATTTGGAGATATGCATATCCCGAGCACACTATATGTACCAGTTACCAAATTACCTTGCTGGTCAATACAGGAGCATGTGTCTGTGCCAAAGCTATCAGTTTAATACTTCACTCTTTGGTAGAATTTTCGAACTTCATTCTGGCTCTCGATCCTTTCACACTCCCGCTTTTCCATTTCTCTCTGATTGTAGAGTAATCCTACATGTCGCATTTTCTCTTCGCTAGCAGCACGACACTCCTGGTCATACCATGGTCTCTGGTATCCAAGTATGGATTTTGCGGCAGTTTCCATGGAGTGGACAATATTTTGCCATTGTGCTGATATGTTATCGGCACGAGAAGTGATTTCTTTAAGCAATTGGGCCAGTTGAGTGGAATATGCTGTACATATCTGTTGTGTTTGCAGCTTACCAATGTCGAATTTCCGTATTATGTCTGTTCGTGCTTTATTTGCAACGTTTAGACGGGTACGTTCCTTTGCTGTAACAATGTAGTGGTCAGAGTCAATGTTTGCTCCTCCGTACGTACATCCAACACGCTCGGTGAATGTCTACCACCTATCACAACATGATCAGTTTGATTTCTTGTTCTTTGATCTGGAGACAGCCAGGTACCCTTATGAATATTGAGATGCTTAAATCTGATACTGCTAATTACCATGTTTTTTGTAGCTGCAAAGTCTATCAGCCTCATACCATTGTCAGATGTTTCACTGTAGAGACTTAATTTCCCGACTGTTGGTCCAAAGATATTCTCTTTTCCAATTCTGGCATTAAAATCGCCTAGAATAATCTTAATGTCATGGGCAGGACAACGGTTATATGTTTTTTTCTAGGCGCTCGTAGAGTATATCTTTGGTCTGTTCGTCCTTGTTTTCGGTTGGAGCTTGAGCGCAGATAAAGCTAATGTTGAAGAAATTAGGTTTTTTCGGTATTGTAGCAAGTCTTTCATTCACTGGGATGAAGCTGGAGACCAGATGTTTTAACATCCGACCAACTACAAATCCGCAACCCAACTCATGCTTTGTGTCATGCCAGCTATAATACAGTGCGTCACCTTTAGGTGTTGTTGTGACGTTTTTCTCAATCCATCGTATTTCCTGTATGGCAGTAATGACGGCCTTGTACTTTTCAATTACATCTGCCTATGCGTAAACTGCACCTTTCTTATAAAGAGTGCGAATATTCCAGGTGCAGATTCGCAGATCATGGTCCTTAACACGTTTGCGGAGGTCGTCAACTTTAGAGGGGTTTGTTTTTCTTTACTTTCGTTTTTTAACAGTAGGCTGCTTTTCTCTAGGGGAGGGTTACTCACCCGACGACCAAACCCAAGTTTTCAACGTTCCTATGGGTGAACGCGCGGCACATGTTAGCTCACTACCTTTAACGGGAGTTAAATGCAGATCTCACTTGAGATGAGAGAGGGACCAAGATAAATCTTGGGCTTTGCCATGTTAAAGCCGGTCAGGACCGTTCCTTGGTACCTTTCATCCCCTACGTCACCCACAACTGTGGATATCTACAGCTCCGAAAGTAACGAAACCCCACCTCTGATAAGTATTGCATGCACCGCAGTATATCTGTACTCAACGTATTCCTAACTTTACCTTAAAGTGAACACCGGGTGTATGCCTCTTTTTATGACAGGTATAACAAACAGCTATTCCATTTTTATCAATGCAATACCTCCTGTATTTTATATTAATTTCCTTTTGAAATGATAACCTCTATTTCAAAGTATTTTTTATCATTAATTCTCGGTCGTTTATTTCTACAAACTTTAAATGAAAGCAATCTAAACAACTTTGTGCACAATGTTTAATTAAAAATTACTTGAATCACAAAATTTCCATATTTTGAATTTTACTAATAATTTTCTTTCTCATTATTGTGTCACAATATTCTGTTAATGAAAACTGCTTCATGATAACTGTTTGTCGAGGGGAGGTACATTGTGAAAGCAATTATTTTCTGTAAATTATAATTGCTCCTCAAGATTTTTATCAAAAGCAAAGCTGTCATCGGTAGTGGTTTTCTTAATTACTTTCGGCCGCTATTTGTAAGATTTTAGATAATGAGGTATTTAAAATCACATTCAATAATACAATATCAATTAATAGCTAAAGCAATAATGCCTTCCTATTAAATAAATTCTCAAGTTGCTGAGTATTTTTCCAACCACCCGCAATTTGAATTTATGTTAAGCTAATTGAACATATTGTTGCATTAAAAACTTTAAATCCATATGGCAAAAGTTATAGTTATAACTTTCCCCACAAGTCTAGTTAAAAACTCCTTTTACTTTCTGTTTTAAAGTGTTCACTCCTCCCACTTGTGCAGACAGAAATTGATGACGCAATAAACAGTTTGACCAACAAACAAAAACAAAAAAAAAAAAGAAAATTGGGGTTTTTAGTAAAAACCCCCTTCAACGTAAGTTTTAAAGTTTATTGTTGAACTATAAAAAAACAAGTTCTTCGAGTAGCTGTATTCACTCACGCCTTTTCGTCTGTTTTTCCAGTTCTAGGAAAAAACATGAAATGTTGCATTTTGTGGCATTTATGGCAGTCGGTATGTTTGTACGTTATACGGTAGAGAGTACTGAAACCAACAAGAAAAATGTTTTTGAGATTTCTTGCCACATGACATTAGTTTCCTGTTCACTACAAACTACATATGAATTTTGAGTGCTTGAGTACACGATGTTCTTGTTGAAATCATACAAACATATGTACCTGTCGCACGCGTCTGCACTTGTCTAGATATGGAAACGGGTTATAAAGTATTCTGTGTAAGATTATAGATTTTTTGAGGTTCTCAGGAAAACATAGCATGGATTTTGCTTAGTTTATTTTACAGGTTTTGGTATATATTGAAATGGAAGAGATTGCATATTGCAAGCTGTAACTGCATATGGCAAATGTGTTAGCTTAGAACTAAAACTCAACAAAAATATTTCCGACAATTAATTTTACATTCAACTAGTTCTTAGAAAGACTAGTATGAATACCAGAATTTAACAAGTATCTCAAGCCCATAGACGAGACGCAGTTGATCAGGAGATACCGCACACCAATACATTGGCGCATTGGATATTCATAATTACATAGGGAACTAGAAAAGTTTCTGGCCTAATAATGAAAACGCGAATATTTACCATCAAAAATAATTTTATTGTTTTTTAAGTAGTCTCCAATTGTTCAAGCACTTTTTGTACTCAGAATGTGACATCTCCAAAACATGGTTTTGAACGCTTCAACAGAATTTTCTGGCGACGAAAATCGTTGACCTTGCCTTTTTTTCTTGATGTGCGGGAATCAAAGTTATTGGGTTCCAAGTCAGGCCTGTACGGCGGTTGACCCATCAAATCCACATTTTGTCCCGTCAAAAAGGAGCCGCACAGTTGTCGAAATCAGTAATCTAGCGGAGCGAAATTAATAACTTGCAAACGAATGGAGATATGTTTCTGAAATATTGCACAAACGTAGTATGTGTCCGTGGGTAATAATGGACTAAATATGAACAACATCGGCAAATATTTTGGTATAGCCCCCATATAACGGTACCTCCTGATTTTCAGTATTTTGACGATTTAAGCCATCCTTTCCTTCCAAATTACTTGCAATTTGGTACTTATGGTTTCTAGTGGTCACTAAACTTTTCCACGAAAAATTGTGGACATAGTTCCACGTTTAAGTATAGGCCCCTTTTTTAGGTACCTACCATTATTCAGTATTTTGGGGGATTTAACCTACATTCTCCACCCAAATGAGATGTAAATTGGTATTTGGAGTTCCACAAACATTCCCCAACAAAAATTGTTAACATAGACCTAAGATATTGCCCCCATATAACGGTACCTCCCAATATTTGGTATTTTAAGGATTTTGTCCACATTTTCAGACGAAATAAGCTAAATTTTGGTATTAGAAGTTCTCGGTGGTTATATATCTTCTCTACAAAAAATTGTGAACATAGGCCAACCTTTAATATAGCCCCCATATAACTGTACAGACAAATTTTTGGTATTTTGAGGATTTAAACTACATTTTCCATGAATTTATCAGCAAGATTTGCGGCTATTTCCAGCCAAAAGCTGATTATTCGGAATCTAGGAAGTCCAATTTTATTTGAAGAAAAAAGAATTGGGCTGGACATTAGAGAACTTTGGTAGTTACGCTGCATTTAACAAAAGTATAGTACAATGAAAAACACAAAACTAAATTTTTGAAAGTTTATTGCTATTTAACTATGTCGCTACTGGTCCCAAACAACAGTTATACCATCAGCATTTATGCTAACGAGGGTATATACACTTTCATACTTGCAAAATGTGCCTCATCAAAATAATGGTTTTAGACCCCTTGTATGTTTGGACGAAATCCGTTTCAGACAATTTGAAGTTGATTTAGCCATGTCCGTCTGCATGTCGGGCTGGCTGGAGCGAACAGATCAACCGATTCGGTCAAAAATTTGCCTTTCGTAATATTTTGTCCAAATTTAGTTTAAGTTCCGGTACCTCGCCCACAAAAGTTGGAAAATGTTTGGAAAATTTGTGCGCACGATAACTCTTGAATGGAGTAAGCTATTTGGTCCATACTTGGCAATTCGTGAAACTTCTACTAGACATAGATGAGGTTCCAATATGGACTCAATCGGTCCACTCCTTCGGTTACCTCCCACACAAAATTCCGGAAGCTCAGTTTAGGACCTTCTGTGATTTGCTTTTTAGCTTTGATCTTTGTTGTAGCAACTTGTATTCGCTGTACAAGTTTCATCGGGGGCAAGTCCATACATCCTAAGAAAAAAGCCTGAAACGTGCAAAAAACCTATGACACTGTCTGTAGTGGTTGGAGCGCCAGATAACTCTCGAACGGATCTGCCGATTCTGTCTAAAATTTGGCCTTCTTAATACTTTTGTACAAACTTAGTTTAAGCTCGAAGATAAGCCATATCTGTACACTGCTTCAGGCACTTCCTCAACAAAAGTTCAAAAATCTTCGGAAAATTTCTGCGCACGATTACTATTGATGACCGATTTGGTCCATACTTTACACATATTAATATATCTACCAGATATAATTGAGGTTCGAATATGGACTATATATGTTTACTCCTTCGGCTACCTCCGACACAAAATTTCGGATAAGTTCACTTTAAGACCATCTCTCGAATCACTTTAATTTTGTTGAAGCATCCGATAACTCTCGAACTGATCAACTGATTTGGTCCAAAATTTGGGGTAGAATGTTTGGGGTGGATTTGGAGTCCTTGCCGAAAGCTGAGCTGATGATAAGAAGACAAAATAAAAAGACATTTTGGATGAGCGGAACATGAGGACGGAGAGCAGAAGAAGTAAACACAATAGCGATTAAACTTAATGGATACTTTTTATAATTTGTGTTAAAATAATAAAGTTCTTAGTACTCTTTTTTACACAAATAATAAATGCATTTTATTTATTCTGATTAAAAAAACACTTTCCTAAGAATGGCTACAAACATTTTGCTGGGTTTACACCCACCTCTATTAATTATAAATTAACTATGTTTAGTTTTATTATGAATTTATTTAACAATTAAGCAAATATGAAGTTAGATATTTTGCAAAAATTTTCTTAAAATCTGCTGCAGCAAAGTTTCTTGCATAGGATAGTGAATAGCTGAGAGAATATTTACAACAACAACAAAGTAAAAACAAAATATTAGTCATCAGAGTATCTGTAATGGATACAATGGAAAAAAAAGCTCAGTTTTATAGTTTCATTTTTTGACTTTCGTGCTGCTAGATCAGTGGTTTCGACCAGTGTGCGCCGGTTTGAATTGATGTGTAAGAGCTCACATTGTCACGGTGCCTAATGATCCATCTTCTCTGGTTCGTTTTTCGAATTTCTACGGAAATTTCAGATAAACAAGTTGTAGTGTACCACCCAGAATTGGCCGTCCTTTGTTCCTCAAGCCATATAGTACCAAAAAGCAAGTTTAGCGGAAGAAACAGGTGACCATTTGCTTCAATGTGCTTCTTCCATGAACAACTTTCGTTAGATTTGCCTCGACTTCGAAGACCCCCACGGTCGATTGATCTTTTGTTTTGGGCTCATACGTATAGATACAAGATTCGTCGTAAGTGACGAACTTAAAAAACGTCGTTTGAAGCACCGCGATCGTATTTATTCACAATTTCTTTGCACAAATCGACAAGAGGCTTTTTTGAGCGATTTATTTAATCGCTGGATCTAACGAGCAAACCCCATTTTTGCGGCCAGGTACTCATGTAATATAAAATGTATGTTGGTGGAAGAAATACCTCTATCTCACGATATATAACATGGCGATCTAGCATTATCTATTCACGCACGGATTAATTTTTTTCTGGACCCTCACGACCTTTGTTATTTGGCGAGTGTCGACCACGACTGAATTCATTAAACCAGTTTTTCATAGTGATATAGGATATCAATTTATCGACATACAAAGATATAGTTTGATCGAACTTGCCCCCGAAAAAATTGTTCCGTCGAAAAAAGGCAGCAAGGACAACCTTTTTACGAATTTGGTGTTGGAGGTATACTATTTAGATCTGAAAGGAATAATACTGTTACGAATGTAACTGATAGGTTTAAGTTAATTTAGTTTAATTTCCGTTAATTTAAAAATTTGAATTGTAACGTAAAGTTTTATTACGCAGTTACTTTATTTAAGCAACAACAACTACCATGTAGAACTCTCTTCATTATTCTAGTTGTTACTTTACCTTTTATTAATGTGTTTTGTTTGTTTTGCCATAATCATGTAACTATCGTTTAGTTGTCATTTCTTATTTCTTGCATTTGTTTGTTGTTGTAATTGCGTCATTACTGCGCTTGTCTACTTGTATGTATGTGAGTATGGTTGTTCGCTTAGTGCGAATGTGCGTCTGTGTGTTCGCTGCACAGATTCGAGATGTTGCCAGATTTTGTGGATAATTCTAGACCAAGGAGATTTTGGTTATAAATAGCGGGAGGAGCGGCAATATTGGAGTAGTTGTGTTTTAAGCGTTGAACTGAACAGATCGGTTAAATAAGAGCTGCGTGCTAACTAGAGACTTGCTGTGTGCTTTGTAATTAAAGTCGGTTCTGAATAAGTGTAATAAAGTAAATAAAGCATTGTAGAAACGTAATCTAAAACGAACCCTGTTTTATTTGGTACAAATCGTATCGGGGAATAAAACAACGTCTACACGGAGATTAGTTAAACCTAATTCCGTAACAATACGATGTGCAAAGTTTGGACCAAATAGATTGCTCCAATCGAAAGTTATTGTTCGCACCATTTCACAGACAAATCTTGAACTTTTGTGGGGAAGGTACCTGAAGGATTGGACCGATATGACCCATCTTCGAACTTTAACTTAGTTTGAGCAAAATATTAAGAAGTGTAAATTTTGTTCGAATCGGTTAATCCGTTTGAGAATCATAGTGCGCACCATCATACAGATAGACAGACGGATGAACAGGGCTAAATCAACTCCAAATTGTATGAAATGAATTTTGTCCAAACATACTTGGGGGCCTAAAACCATTAGTTTGATGAGATAAATGTTGGGTCGTATCAAAGTGTATATAAGGGAAAGCAATTTTTTGAATTTCCTACCGCCAAAAAACTTTCCATTTGATCCAAAAACCTTATTTATAAAATCTTTTGGCGATCTGTTTCCATAGTAATATGTATGGCTCCAAAGTTGCATTTTCACGAACATTCTCTGAAGTTTGATTTGTAGTCCCATAGATGAACAAATTTTATCAAAGTCCTATCCGATTTTTACTATTTTTGTACGATTCGTTTTTATACCCTACACCACTATGTGAGGAGGGTATTATAAGTTGGTTTTGGCCAAAAAGTTTGTAACGCATCGAAATAATGGTCGTAGACCCATACTTATATATATCAAAATGAATGTCTCGACGAGCTGAGTCGATCTGGCTATGTGTGTCCGTCCGTCAGTCCGTCCGTCCGTCCGTCTGTCCGTCTGTCCGTCTGTCCATCTAAATCTTGTAATCACGCTACAGGCCGCAATTTTGATCGGATCGTCACGAAATGTTGGATGTTGTCGGGGGTCCCGGAGGGGAAGAAGCCTATTGATTTTGGTGATGGTCGAATAATATTTAGGGGTCGGAAAGGGCAAAAAACTTAGGTGGATAAAAAGACAACGTTTTTTTCCAAAGCCAATATCTCAGCTTCTATATGGGGTATACCAAAAGCAAAATCTGACAATGAAAGCAGAAAATATCACCTTTCTAATGATGTAAAGTAGGTGCTCGTAGGTGATCGAACAACGAAGATATCGCAATAGTAGCAAATAAAACCCCAATTTTCATTTTCGCGATTTTAATTATATTGACAAATATCACAGCAAAGCCTGACTATGAAAGTAGAAGATCCCGTCTTTACAATGATGCAAACTAGGTCGGCGTAGGTAACCAAATAACGGAGATATCGCAATAGTCGGTAATACATCCCATTTTTCTATTTTTTGGAAATCACGCTACAGCTCGCAATATTGATCGGATCGTCACGAAAATTTCAGGGTTAATGGGGGTCTCACAGATTAAGAAGCCTATTGATTTTGGTGATGGTCGGATAATATTTAGGGGTCGGAATGGTCAAACACTTATTTGGAGAAAAGTCAACAATTTATTTCAAAGCCAATATCTCTGTTTCTTTAAGAGGTATATCAAAAGCAAAATCTGGCAAGGAAAGTAGAAAATATCACCTTTACAACGATGTAAATTAGGTTGTCATAGGTGGTCAAATAGCAGAGATATGGCAATAGTCGATAATGGATCCCATTTCCGATTTTTTTGTAATCACGCCACAGGTCGCAATTTTGATAGGATCGTCACGAAAGTTTAGGGGTCCCACAGAGGAAGAAGCCTACTAATTTTAATGATGGTCGGATAATATTCTAGGGTCGGAATGGGCAAAAACTTATTTGGAGAAAAGGTCTACGTTTTATTTCAAAGCCAATATCTCTGTTTCTTTAAGAGGTATATCAAAAGCAAAACCTGGCAAGGAAAGTAGAAAATAATACCTTTACAACGATGTAAAGTAGGTTGTCGTAGCTGTTCAAACAACAGAGATATCGCAATAGTCGGTAATGCATCCTATTTTCCAATTTGTTTGTAATGACGCTACAGGTCGCAATTTTAATCGGATCGTCACGAATTTTTTGGGAGTTGATGCGGGTCCCACATAGGAAGAAGCCTATTGATTTTGGTGATAGCCGGATAATATTTAGGGGTCGGAATGGGGAAAAACTCATTTGGAGACAAATTCCCTAAAATAATTTTTTACCAGTGAAAAGCTTATGCACAGGGGTAGTGGTGCAGGGTATCACATGGTCGGCCCCGTCCCGACTATAGCCTTTGCTCACTTGTTTAGTCATAACGATGAACTGGTAAAATGTTTTAATTGATTGGACCATAAATGTAGCCTTTTGAGAATTTTCGTGAAAATGCAACTTTGGCCCCATTCAATTTACTAAGGAAACAAAGATCGCCCGTGTTAGAATTAATTGTTAGCCATAAAATTGTTGGATCACATAGAAAAAATTTAGGGGGTAGGACTTAAAGAATTGTGGGTCGCCCTCTTTTGTCGGAAGGCTGAGGGTATAAACATAACATGGCTTTAAACATAACCACAAGCAATAGCTTCCGTAAAAATTTCCGTAAAATTAGACTAAGTTTGTATAAAATATTTGGACGGTATCTGTTTCTCCGTTCATTTAAACGAAAATTTTGGAATTTTTGTGGTAGAGGTACCGGAAGGATTTGACCAATAAACACCATCTTCGAATTTTTCTCAGATTCAATAGAATTTTTTTGTATATTTTAGTTACAAATATTCAAATCTTGTCCATTGACCCATTTTTGAGTGTTTTTAAATTTGAGTTTTTTAAGAAGATGTATGAAGATGCTCGATTCAAACAGTTTGTTTACAAACCCATTTTTTCAATTTGGTGACCATCAAGGCCAACATACCCTGTATCCACCTTTCTTGGTTAAAAAAACATCAAGAACCCCCAAAATTCATGCCACATGAAAACCTGCTGTACATTACTTTGTTCAATCTCAATGAAAAATCTGTTTTTCATCATACTTCAAATATCCCCCTTTTTTGGAATACAAATTAAAACATTTGCTTCTGACATGTATGTAGGTACATACTTTAATTTTAACAAATGCAACACGCACATATACCTTGTCGGAATTTCACAGATTAAAAATTAATTTCCGTTTTTATTTAAAACGTGTTTCCTTTCAAAACAAATTAATGTTTTTTTTCTGTTAACATAATCCTGGTGTTAAACAAAAAAGCATTCGCATATCGTGGGATATTTTAAAACAACATTATAATCGTTGATTGTTTTTTTCATTCTTACCTGATCCACTGAACCATAATGATGCCGGGAAAATACTCCACGTCGAGATATCAATTCTGTGGCAGATGAACTGAAAATAAAATATAAATAAAAGAATATTATTAAAACAAAGTTTTTGTTTTGTTGCTGCTGAGTTAAGTTGAAAGCAAAAATTATATAATGCTCGCAACAAAATATGAAATATTGTTTTGTTTGAGTACATCCGTGCGTATAAATTATGCTAATATTGAATCTGTGTGTATCAGAATAACTCATACGCAACGTTGTACAGTACAAAATGTTATTTACTTTTTGTAATTAAATGGATATACATTTATTTTGGGTAATTTCATGTAAAAACATGTTATGTTATATAATATGGAATTAATATATAAAAGTGTGTGTAATATTTAAAACGTTAAATGTTCAAATAATTAACAGAATAACCCCCATTATTATAAGTCTTATTTTGTTATAGTTTGGATTTTGCGAAAAGATTTATAGCCTTCAGGTTGACTTTAAGTTAAAAGTGATCATTAAAATTCAAGGAGGACCTTCTTGGCATAAACTTTTCATGTTAAAATTATATTTTTTATGCCTCCAAATTGGTTTAAAATTGATTTCTATCCCTTATGATATTAAAAACAAATGAAAGGTATATGGAAAATTTTACTAATTCTTTCATATTCCATTTGCAAAAAATTAAACTTTTTCTTTTCGCGCTGCATTTACGATTTTGGTACATTCCCCAGTTGTTGCAGACAAAAGTTATCGCGGCTTTACTTCTGTTTTTAAGAACAAATTATTATAACAAATAAACAAGTATCAGTCGGCTTTGCCAATAGAGATATACCCTCAGTCTGCGGACATATCGAATGTATTCAGAGTCTGTTCAGAATTTTAGGCTCTCTTTGGACATTTGAAGTTGCCGACAAATATGTGGATTATAATTAAAGTTTAAAAGTGTTGCGGAGGAGGTACTTAAAGGAATGGGCCGACATAGTTCATTATGGAAGTGGACCTTATTTTGAGAGTCATAACTTTTTAATATATACAGTATATATACAATATGGCTGTAAACAGGACCACAACGAACAGCATCGGTATACACTTCCAAAGATCTTCGAACAGGCCCTAAACTGCACTTGGACACCAATGTTGAACTTTTGTGGGGGAGGTGCCCTAAGGAGAAGATCAAAATCGGCCATTTTAGAAATTAAACTAAATTTGGACAAAATATTTGGAGATTGGGTGCCGCCGTGGTGCAATGGTATGTCACCCGCCTTGCACGCAGAAGGTCGTAGGTTCGATTCCCCGGCCAGGCAACATCAAATTTTCAACGGTGGAAAAATACCCCTCTGTAATGTTGGCGACATTTCCTGAGTATTTCAGCCATGTTAAACTTCTCTACAAGTAATGTCTTAGGGCACGCCGTTCCGACTCGGCGATAAACTGTAGGGTGCACTCATTGACATGAGAGAAGTCTCCCTTGTCCCGCCTCGGATGTTTGTGGAACAATTATTAATATTATTTGGAGATTCGAAGTTTTGTTGTTGCCCATCTTCGAACTGAAACTGAGTTTGGACAAAATATGACGAAGGCTAAATTTTGGACCAAATCGGTTGAACAGTTCGAGAGTTTTCATGCTCTCCAGCCACTACGTATGGTGCCATGGGGGTTTTTACACCTTTCGGGCTGTTTTCTTAAGAAGTAGGGACTTGCCCCTGAAAAAAAAAAAACATTTACCGTCGTAATTGAGGCAGCGAATGCAAGTTGCTTCAACAGAAATCAAAGTTATTCGAGAGCAGGTCTTAAAGTGAACTTATCCGAAAGTGTATGTGGGAGGTACCCGAAGAACTGCACAAATATAGTCCATATTCAAACCTGATCTATATCTAGTAGATATATTAGGATGTGTAAAGTATGGACCATGGGTATGGGTGCCAACGTGGTGCAATGGTATGCACGCCCGCCATGCACGCAGAAGGTCGGGGGTTCGATTCCCCGGCCAAGCAACATCAAACACTTTTCAACCGTGGCAAAATACCCCTCAGTAATGTTGGCGACATTTCCTGAGTATTTCAGCATTGAAAAACTTCTCCACAAGTGGTGTCTTATGACACGCCGTTCGGACTCGGCAATAAACAGTAGGTCCCATATCATTGAGCTAAATATGAATCGGGGTGCACTCATTGATATGAGGGAAGTCTCCCTTGTCCCGTATGGGATGTTGTGGAACAATGTTTTTTTTTTTTAAAGTATGGACCAAATCGGTTTCTGCCTTCAAGACAGTTTTGAACATTTGTGTGGGAGGTACCTGAAGGAGTGGACCGATATAACTTATCATCGAACTTAAATTAAGTTTGGACAAAATATTACGAAGGCCAAATTTTTGACCGAATCGGTAGATCCTTTCGAGAGTTATCTTGCGTTACAACCACTACACACGGTGTCATGGTGGTTTTTTTGCACCTTTCAGGCAATTTTCTCAGGAAGTATGGACTTGCCCCTGGTGAAACTTGTACCGTCGTATGGGTGACAGTGAATATAAGTTGCTACAGCAAAAATCAAAGCCATTCGAGAGCAGGTCCTGAACTGCACTTTTCCGAAATTTTGTGTGGGAGGGGTACCCGAAGAATTCGACCGATTGAGTCCATAATGAAACTTCATCTAAGTCTGGTAGAAATTTTACGATGTACAAAGTATGGACCAAATCGGTTACTCCATTCAAGAGTAATCGTGAGCACAAATTTTCCGAACATGTTCTAACTTTTGTGAGGGAGGTACCGGAAGGAGTGGACCGATATAACCCATCTTCGAAATTAAACTAAGTTTGGACAAAATATTACGACAGCCAAATTTTGAACATAATCGGTTGATCCGTTCGAGAGTTATCGTGCGCTCCAGCCAGACAGACAGACAGAAGGACGGACATTGCTAAATCGACTCCAAATTGTCTGAAACGGATTTCTTCTAAACATACTTTGGGTCTAAAACCATTACTTCGATAAGGAACATTTTGCCCGTATGAAAGTGTATATACCCTCGTTAGCATAATCGCGTATAAAGGATTCCATTTATGTAAAATTTTTCAAAGAAAATCGCGGTTTATGACGCGGATTTTTTTAAAAAAAAATTTTTTTTTCAGTTTTTCCTATTTTCATGGTATCTATATCCAGTGTTTGAATTTGCTACTAGTTTTTCACAGCACAGCACAAGGTCTATGCTGGTGCTGTGAATGTGACGCAGCATAGCACATAGCCACAGCATCAAAAATAAAAACGAGTGCTATTGCTATGCTGTGCTGTTTTCAAAAACAAAATCGAAAACTGTTGCTGTGCTATGCTGCGAACATAAACGTAGCAAAGCACAAGGTCAATGCTGTGCTTCTGAAATCTTCACAGCACATAGCACAGCATAGTCATCAAAATCAAAAGCGAATGCTATTGCTATGCTGTGCTGTTTTCAAAAACAAAAACGAAAACTGTTGCTGTGCTATGCTACGAACATAAAAGTAGCATAGCACATAGCATAGTCATGAAATCGAAAAACGATTGCTGTGCTCTGCTATGCTGTAAACATTTCTACATAGCATAGCATAATTAATGTTAACCCAGCAAACTCCCTAACCCCCATTATTATAAATAAGCCTTCTTTGGTTATGTTTGGATTTTTCGATCAGATTTTTTAGCGTTCCGGTTAAAATAATATTAAAAGGGATCATTCACTTTCAAGGATAACTTTCTTAGCATTAACTTTTAATGTGAAAATTATATTTTTAATGTCTTCAAATTCGTTTATTTTGCGTTTTCAAATACATCCAATAGTAAAAGAAAACTTATAATAATTGCTTACAAGGTTTATTGCTTACAAGGTACATACATGGTACTTTTTTCATCGATTGGATAATGAATGTGGTCTATAGAGTGATTTTGTGAAAATTCGCCTTTGGCCCTATAAAATGGGGACCAATTTTAATTTTAATTTGTATTGGCGAATTTTCACAAAATCACTTAACAGATCACATTTATTGTCCAATCGATGAAAACATTTACAAGTTGCTAAACAAGTAATCCCACAAATATTTTTGAAAATTGTGTCAGATTTTAATTTTGGCTATATAAAGGGTCCCAGTGGCACGTCTTAACATACTCCGATTGAGCTCAAACCATGACAATCTTAATTTTTAACAAAACTAAAAGTTTTAGAAGGGTGCCGCATAAAAAATTCGACATCGATTTTTAAAACCACTCTAGTACATACATAAAAAATGTACATATGGCAATAACATGCATTTAGAAACTCTAAATTCGCTTTCATAAGCCATGGACGCCACTAGCGAGAATTTTATTAAATTTCATGAAATAAGGCGTTCTTAGATCGAATTCTCCACTACAGCAATTTCACGATTTTACTCTACTATAGAACTTGATCTAGAAACACAAAATGTTATTAAGTTGTTTAATGAAATTCATGCTAGTGTGGTTCCCGACTAAATAAATTTGTGTCAAGAAACTATTGTTACTATATTTTTATAATATCTTGTGTCAAATTTGTTATATTTCGGTATTTCGAAATGTTTTTATATTTGTCCTAAAAACATTTTTAGAACGATCAATTATTTAATATTTTCTTTGAAATTTTGTTATATATAACAACAATTACTTAGTTCCAGAACATACAGGAATGTTTGGGCATTTTACAGTCGACCAATAATAATAATCACCAAATAGTAATGGGGTTTCTTTTCTTATTTCTTAAATTTTTCATTCAGGTAAAGAGATTCGTAACAATTTTACATAAGAGATTTTTTGGTACTTTAAAAAATTATATATTACTGTTTTGTCAATTAAAAGACATAGTAGTGTGTTAAAAATATCGAAATGTGCAATTAATCATGGTTTCACAGCTCAATAGCAAATTTTGTTATATTTCAAATACATACTTCTTTGCCATCAAACATTTTTCTGGGTTATGTTTGATGCTATGCTGTTGATTTTGTTCATAGCACAGTGCAGCAATAGTTTTCGTTTTTGTTTTCTTGACTGCGGCTGTTTGCTATGCTGTTAAAATGTCTGCAGCACAGCATAGCAATAGCATTCGTTTTTCATTTTGATGACTATGCTATGCTATGTGCTTCGCAGATTTCAGAAGCACAGCATAGACCATGTGCTGCGCTACTTTTATGTTCGCAGCATAGCACAGCAACAGTTTTCGTTTTTATTTTGGATGACTATGCTATGCTACGTGCTGTGAAGATTTCAGAAGCACAGAATAGACCATGTGCTGTGCTACTTTTATGTTCGCAGCATAGCACAGCAACAGTTTTCGATTTTGTTTTTGAAAACAGCACAGCATAGCAATAGCATATTTTTAGTGATTTCAGTGCTGTGCTGGTAGCAAATTCAAACACTGTCTATATCCACCGTTTTAGTGGATGGATTCGAACGCGGAAGAACTCATTAGATCTACTCATTAGATCTAAACCTAAATTCACGCGGGATTCAAAGGATATAGAATGACACTTGTAAATTTTAGCCCAAAAATATTTTTTTAAGAAAATTCACGCATCAAATTTTGGCCTTTAGACTCCATTACTAGGATGCTGTAGAGAGCACACTCATGAAATATACATTAAACGACGTAAAATCACGAGTTCTATAATCCTATTATGAGTTTAGAATATTATATTGTTGCGCGTCTGGATTATTAAAAAAATTAAAAAAGAACATGAAATTCCGGCTTCAAAATGTCAGCATCAATTTAAGGCAGATGCACTGCATATATCGAAAACTCATACGCTAGTATCATGTTGCCTCTGGAGTATTCTTTGAGTCTTTCTTTGGGCATAGGTTTATAAAATTTAAGATTAAGCCAGAAATCGGCTTCAACCCATTTTTTAGAATTTTATCCATTTTTCTATAATAATGCCAACACAGCTTCCTTTTAAAATTTTAATTTTTATTTTTATTTAATTTAATTTATATGTATAAAAAGTATTCAACTTATATTTAAAGATTGCAATTTAACAATGTACACGGTGCTCTTGAAACAATTTTAAATGGAAGGTGCTTACATCCGGAAGTTTTTGCGGATTCTGAAACTACAATGTTTATAGATGAGAAAAATCGAAAAACAAAAAAAATCGCCGGAGCGCTTTTTAAATAAATCGCGATTTAAGTTGACATTTTTAGGGGTTCTTTAGGTTTTCACGATTTTGCTTAGAAACCGCAAGTCCTATCAAAATGGGACTTAAAAAAATATTGTAGCTATGGAAATTCTCTACAAGATTTACCTGTACGGTATTCTTGCCGGTTTTACCGTTTTTGAGATATAGAAGTTCAAATTGGGACAATTCAAATTCAATTCAATTCTGTATCGCCCCCTTATAAAACAACAAATTCCCAACTTAAACTTATATATCTAAAAAAATGGTACAACTTAGGATAAGTAACTTAAGCCAGTCTTGTAGAGAATTTTCACAGCTTTAAGATTTTCTCAGGTCCCATATCGATAAAACTTACCGTATTCAAGCAAATTCGCGAAACCCTAACGAAAAAACCTAAAAATGTAAACTGAGCTTCATTATCTCAAAAATGGTACAGGCTGGGAACAAATGATAAACGTCAATCCTGTAGAAAATTTCCACATCTACAACATTTTCTTTAGCTCCATTTCGATTGGACTTGCGGTTTCCAAGCAAAATCGTGAAAACCTAAAATACACCTAAAAATGTGAATTTTGACCGCGATTTATTTAAAAATCCCTACAGCGATTTTTTCTTGTTTTTGGATTTTTCTCATCTGTGAACATTGCTGTTTCAGAATTCACAAACACTTCCCCTGTGTAAGCGGTTTTCATCAAAAGTTAGTTAAGGCGCACCCTTCATGACATTGTTTTATAAGGGAGCGATACAGAATTGAATTGAGTTTGAATTGTCCCAATTTGAACTTCTATATCTCAAAAACGGTAAAACCGACGAGAATACCATAGAGGTCAATCTTTTAGAGAATTTTCATAGCTACAATATTTTCTTAAGTCCCATTTTGATAGGACTTGCAGTTCCTAAGCAAAATCGTGAAAACCTAAACTACCCCATAAAAATGTCAACATAAATCGCGATTTATATAAAAAGCGCTCTGGCGATTTTTTTTTTGTTTTTCGATTTTTCTCATCTATAAACATTGTAGTTTCAGAATCCGCAAAAACTTCCAAGGTGTAAGCACCTTTCATTTAAAATTGTCTCAAGAGCACCGTGTGTAAATTTAAACAAAATTATTGAAAATATAATTTGAAATTTGAAATAAAATAAAAAAATTTTGAACAAGAAAAAAACATTATTATAGTTGACTAGCGGACCCGGCGAACTTCGTCTCGCTATTAAGGAATACAATTTCATACAAAAACTCAATTTTCGATATTTCCAATTTTCCGACTTTTCCAGAGAGATATTCCAAAATTTTCTTCCGTAAAGACCTTCTCCTCGAAAATACGAATAACTGACAAAAAATTTTACAGAAATCGGCCTAGCCGTTCCCATTTTATGAATTACTATACATTTTTTACACCATTTTTATATATATAGATAGTAAACAAAGTTCAGATACCAGGGTTCGTCTTCGTATGGGTATAAGTTTAATAATCGACATTATGGGATCCCTCCTAAAACAGTTCATTTTAAAGAATTTCAGTCATACTATATAGAATATGTTAACAGTTTGGGAATTCTGAAAGGTTGAAACTCGGATTCATTGGAACGATCCCCATTTTGCAGTAATTGGTTCAGTAGAACCGGGTATAACTCGGTTTTAATTCTGGCTTTTTGGAAACGCCGACCATGAAAATTATACATTTCCGTAATCAGCGCAACAAACCCTAAATTTTGAGAGAAATTAAAAAAGGAGATTTTTCGTTGGGTCTTTCTCGTTGGGCTCTCGATTATACATGTGGGTTAGTTAAATGGAATATTTTTGCAAATGACTCTAACATGGAATAATTTTACTAAACACGATCCGAGTTTTTGAATTTTTTGAAAATAGTCATAACTTCGCTCTTCAAGGATGTGTTTTTTAGAACCGCCATATGTCAAGAATGGTCCCTTCTAGGAAAAAAGTTATAAAGACTATACTTGTAGAGAATGTTTCTGCCTACCCTAAAAATCCCTAAATTTTTACCTTTGACGCCGAATAACTGTTTTTGCACACACGGGTTTAATGGATTGACTTTTAGGATATTGCCTCTACTGGCAAACCCTAGCTCTCCACCAAAATTCAGTTTTGTGGGATTTTTTTGCTATTTCAATGTCTATTTTGACTGGACTGGACTGGAAAAAGTTTATACAGTATGTTATCGCGTAATTCGCCTTTTTTAAAATTAAATAGTATCACTTAAGTAAAATTTAATCAATATTTCCCCGTTAACTTATTTGCTCCTGAATTTGACATATCTTGTAAGCTTCAAATTCTTCCCTAGGTGATGTTAAAAGAAGTTTTGCTTGAATTCCTTAATATTTTTCAGATTTTTTTTATATGATACGTAACACTTTCAATTTTTCACAAAAAAATATATTTATTTGTATTTTCATCTCTACCACAATTCATAAACACATACATTTCAGTTATTGGTTACAATAATTAATTACACTTTAATGCCATTTGTTACCGCGAAATTTCCCATCTGAACATAATTGGACATTTGCCACAGCACAGTTAAACAATTGCATATAAATTCCGTCAGCTGTTGTTATTGTTGTTGATGTATGTAGGTGATGGTCAATAATATCATTTATTGTCTACCAGTGGTCATAATACAAACATCGATGCCATTAACAACATGGCACATGATATTAAAATTGCATATCAGTGGCAGTGTGAAAGTCGGAGATGTGCATACGTGTGGCTGAGTTTATGTGTATTGACACTTTCATGTCTGGGCAGTGTGTGTGAAATGCTTGCATGAATTCATTCACGAGTATAATTCAAAATGCATGTATTCTACTAAATTCTATGCATACTGATACCGCTGTTATTTCCATTGATATGGACGAACATACATACGAGTATGTATTTATTCATTGTCCTAGTCGTAACGAGTTCTGTTCTCACAGATTCCTGCATGTTATAAATGTATGTACATATGTACGTATGTCTGGCCATTAACAGTTTATTTATGGATATTTTATGATATCCCGTGTAATAAATGATTACACTTTCATTTTCACGATTGGCCTTGTGCAGTGAGTGCTGTGCACATTTTGCTCCCTCATATCGACACCTCCAAACAATAGTATGCTAAGTCGACTTAGCATGTTTTCAAGTTCTTTACATTTTTATATTTAACGTCCTTTCACTTAAATTCTGTCAAATTTTGGTAATGATCGGACAATCCGAACAGAAGTTATAAACAAATATTTACTTAGCATAGTACTGAAGGTCAAAGAAATTTCCAAACTTTTAGAGCTTGTCCTGCAAAACTCGCTTTTCAGAATTAGCAAACTATTATTTGGAGGTGTCGAACGTCCTTTAACTTAAATTCTGTCTAATTTTGGTAATGATCGGTCAATCCGTACAGAAGTTATAAACAAATATTGACTTAGCATAGTACTGAAGTTCAAAAAAATTTCCAAACTTTGAGAGCTTCTCCTGCAAAACTCACTTTTTAGACTTAGCATACTATTATTTGGAGGTGTCGATATAAAACTTTTCCTCTTGACTTGCATTGTGTAGTTTGTGGGAATTTGTAATTTGTACAACAGAGAAAGGTTCTATTTGAATGGATTTTTGACATTTGGGTCATTGAGTACAGAACTTATAAAAAACAATGGTTTTTATAAAAAAACAATTTTTATGTTTTACTTATTTCGGATACCGCCAAAAAGATTGAACTTCGCATTCCTCGTCGGATTAACCATTGTAACTCTAGTTTTCCTTCCTTTGTAGTGCTTAGCAAATTATGACCGGTTGTTGTTCGTTTTTTATTAGTTTGGAACTGACGATTCGGTGATGATATAATGTCGATCTGGAACTATGGTGTCGATAGTGTGGTTGGGTTCCAATGGTTAGCATTTCCGGCTTACCCGCTTAATGTGCTAGTTCGAGTCCCATGCAAGGCAACACCACATCTCAGCATAAAGTTTGCTTACATTTTCTGAGTATTTTTTATGTAAAAGGACACACATTAAAATAAGAGAAGACACCATCTCTTCCATCGAGCGTGTTCGTTTGATGGGCGTGATTACATGTTCGATGATATATTGGTCAAAAAGGGCGACTTGACAATGATTGATCAGGAATTTGAAACAATGACTTTTAACAAGTCATTATTCCGAAGAAAGCGTATTAATGATAAATCCATGAAAAACACTCTGTTGCAGTACTCAGGGCAGCATCTTGACAGATGTGAATACCCTTCCAATGCGTTGTACTCACCACAATGCAACTTATCACGCTATATGGTCAATAAGGTTTTTTTATCTACTCCCCTAGTGCTGCCAAATGGGGAATTGAGGACCTACTCAGCTTGTCGCAGAGTGTTGTGAAAATGACTCAAGGATTTTTTGATAATTGGTGGAATTGTTCTACCGTGGCCCTGGAATTTCAGTGACATTCTTTTTTCAGCAATTCATGAGGTAAACAGTGTAGTAGATAATTTTATGCTTGATATTTTCCCCCATGCGAAAGAAAACAGTAAGATTCATAAAATATGAATTTTAATTGTTATTTATAATTTACCTCTGCTAGTATCCTCGACTGTCTTATGTAGCGCTTCCACCCTGCACTTTTTCCAGACTTCGGCAACAATGAATGTGAATATCGAAAATTTGAGGAATATCGTTAAATACTCGACTTCTTGATTATACACAGGAGGTAGTCACCTGTCGAAAAAATGCATTGACTACACCGGATACAGCTAAGTTCGGATAACCGGTGCGGTCCCTCGCGGACACCAACGGCGCCAGCCATCTTAATTCCATCGGTCCAACGATATGATCGGACTTCACCAAGGTGGCTCCCGCTCCGAAGTCGGTGAAATGGAAGAGCTAGTGTGACAGTTCCGCCAGTGATTCCCGCTATAGGTGCTGGGGAAAACGGGATTTGCAAGGGTTAACACATCACTATAAACTCGGTGGCAACGATGGCGGAAAGTGCAATGGCTGATACAACGGTCCATTAACCTTAAAGCAGGCTAGTGGCCCAAAGAGAACCACTTCACAATAGCTGTGTGTAAAGAGGTTAAGAGGATATCGAGCAGTCACCCGGCTTCGTAAGCCAAATTGTTCGTTCACCAGATAGTTAAGGGAGTTCAACCTGGCAAAGCCTGCAAAGGTAGCTCGGGGCGAAAACCATAAAAGCTACTGGTGACAAGCTACATTTTCCCCCCTGATATGTGGGGAATGATCGCCTTAGATGACGTTCGTAACTTCTGACGACGTCATAACTTCTGACGAGATGGACTGTAAGATGACCGGTTTTGGCAGGGCAGCAGTTTACAAGAGTGTCAAGGTCATTAATTGCAAGGATAAGGAATCAAGAATGTCCATATCCAGACAATAAATGCCTCTTACTAACCTTGGGGGCTGCAAGCTGGCCGTGATCCCTACTGTTTCCAACGAGTGTGTGTTTCGAAGTCCTTACTTACTTGGCCCATTACAGAACATTTGTTCCATAGACCGAACTAAGAAAAGATCTCCATTCCTCTCTGTTTTTCGCTTGACTTTTTGGAATACCGCGCCTTTCCATTTCTTCATCCACTTGTTTGCTCCATCGAAGCTTAGGCCTGCCGATTCTGCGTGCACCGCCATGTGGCATGTATTCATACGCCTTTTTAGCGGGTTCATCATCGCTCATTCTCATGATATGACCTAGCCAACGCAATCGTTGCATCTCGATACGTTTAACTATATCCATGTCTTTGTATAGCATATATAGCTCGTGGTTCATACGACGTCGATATTCACCGTCAACGCAAATCGGCCCGTAGATCTTTCGAAGAATTTTCCACTCAAACACACCAAGCACTGCCTTATCTGCTTGCGCAAGTACCCATGCTTCGGAGCCATACATTAGCACTGGTAGTATCAGCGTTTTGTATAGTGTTATTTTTGTTTGACGAGATGTGGTTTTGTTTTTAAATTGCTTACTTAGACAATAGTAGCATCTGTTGGCCAATACAATTCTTCTTCTTATTTCACAACTGATGTTGTTTGTTGTGTTTATTGCAGTGCCGAGGTAGACGAAGTCTTTAACTACCTCAAAATTGTAGGTACCAACTTCCACAGTTGGTCCGAGCTCCGCTTTGCGCGTCGACACCATCAATTTGGTCTTTTCGCCGTTTACCGCCAGACCCACTTTCGCAGATTCTGCTTCGACCTTCCTAAAGGTATCAGTTACTTCCTTTACTGATCGTCCCATGATGTCTATGTCATCAGCATAGGCAAGTAACATGTGGCTATTGGTGTAAATTGTGCCTTTTCTTTTAACATTTGCCTCTCGTATTACCTTTGAATGTTGAATAGGTCACACGAAAGGCTGTCTCCTTGTCTGAAACCTCTTTTGGTACAAAATTCTTCGGAGAGGTTCTTTCCAATTTTAACTGAGGACCTAGTATCAGTTAAAGTCATCTTACAAAGCCGGATGAGCTTTGCGGGGATACCAAATTCAGACATTGCGTGGAATACCTTTGATCGGAGGGGACTGTCGAATGCTGCTTTATAATCGACAAAAAGGTGAAATATGTCGATCTGCATCTCTTGGGTCTTCTCTAGGATTTGCCGCAGGGTAAATATCTGGTCAATGGTGGACTTGCCAGGTCTAAAGCCACATTGGTATGGTCCAACTATTTCGTTGACCATTGGCTTAAGTCGTTCGCCCAATATCCCTGACACTATCTTATAGGCAATAGGGAGAAGACTTATGCCCCTATAGTTTGAGCATACAGTCTTATCTCCTTTCTTGTGGACGGGACATAGGATGCTCAGGTTCCAATCGTCGGGTACGCGTTCTTCCTGCCAGATGGTGCTAACTAGCTGATGCATACACCTTATCAGCGCGTCGCCTCGGTTTTAAACAGCTCGGCTGGTAAGCCATCGGCTCCTGCTGATTTATTATTCTTCAGCCGGTTGATTGCTGTTTTTACCTCATCTTGGTCGGGCGGTATACATTCTATACCATCTACTGGGATTGGATCTGTGGTATCATCGTCTTCGCTACTATTGGATACCAGCAGATTGGAGAAATGTTCCTTCCATATCCTGAGCACGCTATCTGTATCTGTTACCAGATTACCTTGCAGGTCTCTACAGGAGGATGTGCCTGTACCAAAGCCATCTGTTTGATGTTTCACTCTTTGGTAGAATTTTCGGACTTCATTCTGTCTCCTGTACATCTCGATTTTTTCACACTCCCGCCTTTCCATTTCTCTCTTTTTCTTGCGGTAAAGCCGTTTCTCTTCTCTCCTTTTCTCCCGATATCTCTCACGCGCGCTACGCGTTGCTACTGATTTCAAAGTAACTCTATATGCTGCATTTTTCTCTTCGGTAGCAGCACGACACTCCTGGTCATACCATGGATTCCTTTGTGGAGGTCTCTGGAATCCAAGTATGGATTTTGCGGCTGTTTGCATGGAGTGGGCAATATGTTGCCATTGTGTTGTTATGTTATCGGGACAAGGAGTGCTCGCATTAAGCAATTGGGCTAGTTGAGTGGAATATGCTGTGGCTATCTGTTGTGTTTGCAGCCTATCGATGTCCAACTTCCGCGTTGAGTCTGTTCGTGCTTTATTTGCAACGTTTAGACGGGTACGTACCTTTGCTGCAACAAGGTAGTGGTCCGAATCAATGTTTGCGCCTCGGAACGATCGTACATCCAACACGCTGGATGAATGTCTTCCATCTATTACAACATGATCAATTTGATTACTTGTTCTTTGATCTGGAAACAGCCAGGTGCCCTTATGAATATCGAGATGATTAAATCTGGTTCTGCTAACTACCATGTTTTTTGCAGCTGCAAAGTCTATCAGCCTCATACCATTGTCAGGTGTTTCACTGTGGAGACTGAATTTCCCGACTGTTGGGCCAAAGATATTCTCCTTTCCAATTTTGGCATTAAAATCGCCTAGAATGATTTTAATGTCATGGGCAGGGCAACGGTAATATGTTTCTTCTAAGCGCTCGTAAAATATATCTTTAGTCTGTTCGTCCTTTTCTTCAGTGGGAGCATGAGCACAAATAAAGCTGATGTTGAAGAATTTAGCTTTTATTCGAATTGCAGCAAGTCTTTCATTCACTGGGGTGAAGCTGGATACCAGATGTTTTAGTCTCCGACTAACTACGAATCCGCAATCAAACTCATGCTTTACGTCATGGCAGCTATAATACAGTGCGTCACCTTTAGGTGTTGTTGTGACGCCTTTCCCAATCCATCGTATTTCCTGTATGGCAGTAATATCGGCCTTGTACTTTTCAAGTACGTCTGCCAATGCGAAGACTGCACCTTCTGTATAAAGAGTGCGAACATTCCAGGTGCAGATTCGCAGATCATGGTCCTTAAAACGTTTGCGGGGTTCGTTAACTTTAGATGGGTTTGTTTTTCTTTTCTTTCGTTTTTTCATAGTAGGATGTTTTTTCTAGGGGAGGGTTACTAACCCGACGCCCAAACCCAAGTTTCTAACGTTCTTATGGGTGAACGCGCGGCACATGTTAGCTCACTACCTTTAACGGGTGTTAAAGGCAGTTCCCCAGGTGACACCACGGGGAGGTCAGTGTCCACTTGAGATGAAAGAGGGACCAAGATAAATCCTGGGCTTTGCCATGTTAAAGCCGGTCAAGACCGTTGCTTGGTAGCATTCATCCCCTACGTCACCCGTGTTTCGAAATCCACTCGTATAAATACGAGCGTAGCTTGTATAACTCCAAGCATAGTTTTTCCCCTGAGCATGTGTTCGTATGCCACTCGTAGCAACCCGTTGTATAGGTTTCCCGAGTGTTTGTTTTCGAAGTCCACTCATATAAATCTAAGCTTCGTATGTTTTTGCATGCCACTCGTACCAACTCGTTATACAAGGTTCTGGGGAGTTCGTTTAACCTATGTAGACTGAGCTGAGTACGCCTGTCAGTAGGCAAAATTATGCCCACTGTTTATGATAGTTACGAGACAGACGCCTAAAAATGTACACTGAAAACTTTCGAAACTTATTTCACTTTCACCTACTAAAATGTACACATTTAGGCCCACAGTATCTATTATTGTTTTTTTGTGCAGCCACAGACTGAGGGTATATCTCTATCGGCAAAGCTGTCTGGTAAATTGTTTACATCTTTTATATAGACATCTTCTGAGAAGGTACATTCATCAGTTATTCACCATTATTTTGACCATGTAATCACAACTTTCGTATGAGGCAGACCTATTACGATGTGCAAACTTCGCACCAATTAAGGTAATCTATTCTATAATAATCTTGGGCTCTAGCTATTTTAGTTGACGGCACTAGGTTTTTATAGCTTCAAAGGTAATTGTCTCAGGAAGTAAGGACTTGAAATATGCGGACGTTATCCGTACAAATTTTAAAACGATCCGTGAGTTGTTTTAATATCCTCCGCATTTATGCTACCGAGGGTATATACACTTTCATATGGGCAAAATGTGCATCATCGAAATCATCGAAATAATGGTTTTAGACCCCAAGTAAATTTGAACGAAATGTATTTTAGACAATTTGGAGTCGATTGAGCAATGTCCGTCCGTCTGTCTGACTGTCTGGCTGGCTGGAGCGCACGATAACTCTCGAACGGATCAATCGATTCGATTCAAAATTTGGCTTTCGTAATATTTTGTCCTAACTTAGTTTAAGTTCGAAGATGATTTATATCGGTCCACTCCTTCCGGTACCTCCCCCACAAAAGTTCGAAAATGTTCGGAAAATTTGTACGTACGATAATTCTTGATGGGAGTAACCGATTTGGTCCATACCTTGCAAATCGTGAAATGTCTACCAGACTTAGATGAGTTTCCAATATGGACTCAATCGGTCCACTCCTTCGGGTACCTCCCACACAAAATTTGGGATAAGTTCACTTTGGGACCTGCTCTCGAATCGCTTTGATTTTTGTTTTAGCAACATGTATTTACTGCCCCCCATACGACGGTACAAGTTTCTCAGGGGCAAGTCCATACTTCCTGAGAAAATAGCCCCAAATTGCAAAAAAACCCTATGACACCGTGGGAGGTGGTTGGAGCGCAAGATAACTCTCGAACGGATCTGCCGATTCGGTCCAAAATTTGGTCTTAGTAATATTTGTCCAAACATAGATTAAGTTTGAAGATAAGCCATATCGGTCCACTCCTTCGGGTACCTCCCCCACAAAAGTTCAAAATGTTTGGAAAAATTGTTCGTACGGTAACTCTTGAAGGGAGTGGCCGAATTGGTCCATACTTTACACATCCTAGATCAGGTTCAAATATGGACTATATTTGTCCACTCCATCCGGTACCTCCCACACAAAATTTGGGATAAGTTCACTTTAAGACCTGCTATCGAATCACTTTGATGTTTGTTGAGGCAACTTGCATTCGCTGCCTCAATTACGATGGTAACAATTTTTTCAGGGCAAGTCCATACTTTTTGGGCAGACAGCCCGAAGGGTGTAAAAACCCCCTATGGCACCATATGTAGTGGCTGGTGATCCACTTCCATAATCTTTAATCCTAATCAACATTTTTGTATGTTCATACATCCAACATTTTTAAAACCACCTAAACACATGCGTTTTTTTGAAAAAAATAAAATTTGTTTCAATATACACAGGCTGAGGGTATATCTCTATCAGCAAAGCTGACTGATAATTTTTTACTTGTTTTTTTTATTAATTTTTCCGTTTAGAGTTAAGCTTGATGATCGAAATTTTTTGCAGGTTAAACAGGATAATATAAACCATATAAACCAATCAAAAAATTTCGATTTTCTGAAAATTACAAGTGGGGGCCACCCCTTAACTCCCACGAAAACAAATATTTATTTTTAAGCCAATGAATGGTCAGAAAATAATATTCCTGATTACAATCCTTTATTTTACTTTCCACTGAAATTGTATTATTTAAAATTAAATTTCCTTAAACTTTTCCAAAGTCACAATCAACATCATTATCCATTTATGTACTGCTTGATATACCAAAAAAAAACGGATGTTTCATTTACATACTCTATATACATATGTATGTACACACAAGCAACATATTGACTTTTCATGCTAACATATTATGAATCCGCTCCGCTGGTGGATGTTCACAAAAATGAAAACTTTACAAAAAAACTTTTTTCTAACTTCAATGTCTGTTATATAATTTGTGGTGATGTGAGATTTGGGGGAGAACGTCTGTTGTTTAAGTATGGGAAACTAAACAGCAATCATGTTCTCTAGTTGTTTACATAAATTACAGAGTTTAATATTAAAATATGTGGTTTGAAGGTAACGCGATATAGTACACGATTTACCGAGACTATAAAATTGTACATGGTCTTTTGGAAGTATACAAATTAAATGTGGAATAAACTGCGAAATACAAAATTAATATGTTATTTGTTACTTTTGCATATTCTAAACTTGGAATTCATGACCTACGATTTTTAACTATAGATGGACACTTTGGGCCACTGTTTGCAATGAATATGTAGGCGGCAACTAACTAATTGTTCGTCCTATAACAATAGATGAACTTAGAATAAATTTCGAAAACGTTAAACTTGTGCTCTCCTACAAAAAATATCTGCGCCACTATATTTTATATTAAAAGGTGTTCGTTCCTACGTGCTGCAAATCCAGCCTTCACAATCTCTATTTAGATTTTTTACTTTCCAGAATTCAATTTATTCACAACGAATAACAACATATTTTCATATTTTCTTTTCATTATCAAGTTCATTTTCAAGTTGATAGTGAAAATATTTTCTATATTCATATTTCGATACTCCTCCATTTTTTTTTCGAAAAAGTTCATAAATACAAATTTGTTGCTCATGACAAATTCATTGAGAACAAAGCCATCTGATTGCCAAGTTTAGTGAAGTGTAAAGCAACAGCATCAACATCACAACAATCCCAATCATCTTTCGAATCATACTGAAAAGAATATTCAATCACATCTAGGCTTTGTGGGGGTTGGTGGGGTGGAGTATAGCACTGGCATTTTGAAAAGGCCTTTAGGATTTTTGCAAATGGCCAAAGGTCAAATGGAAAAACTCTCAAATCCGTTGTATCCGCTGCTGCCTTAAAGGAAATATGAAAATTGACGTTTTATGTCGTTGATATTTTACAGTGTTTGTTTTTATGGGGAAGAACGAACAGATGTTTTGTGTTTTCTTTAAATTTGATTTGAGTCTTTTATTTGTTTATTCTGGCAAATGAACATCTTCTGGAGTTCTTACAGTAATTTCAGTCATAGAGGCACAAAATTAAACACAAGCCTTCAAATGGCCATAAGACTTGAAGAAAGAGTATTAAAACAACTGCTACTTTGTTTGTTGACGAAAGTTATTGCCTTAGCCTTCCATATTTAATATCCTTCTAAATCTTTGCACAATCTGTTGCTTTGATAATTCTCGTTATCATCCTTGTGAAGTGCTTTCTTAAATCCAATATGCAATATGAATTTAACTCAATCGACTGTGTGAAACTTTTAACAAAGTCTAGACATAATTAAACCATTAATAAATGTATATAATAATGACTTTGATTTTTGTCCTCTGCATGACATTGCATTAAAACATTACTTTGTATGTACAAAATAGATAAATAAAAAGTTTTAAAAAGTTCACTGAAAACATTATGTTTGCTTCAGTTGTAAAGATACAACTTTATTTCAAGTTATACTAATTTTATAAAGAAGGATTTAAAGTACGAATTTTGGTCTAGAAATTAATACGATATGAGTTCATAGCTGTTACAAGAAGCGGAAGCAGTCCTGATTGGCTTTAAAATTTCAAATTTCAAAGTCTTGAACAACCTTTAACGACTGAACTACATTTAACTTAAAAGAAGTAAAACTTTCCCCAAAGGTTGACGATCCCCGAAAATAATTGTGAGTAACCCTCCGAATGTGCCAATCTAAAATTCGAAATCTTTAAACAGCTGGTTCAGTAAAAGCTTTGGCAGATGTATTTGGATGTAACACAATTAACATGTCAAATAAAATATAGCCGAAAATTTGTGGGTGTAGGTGGCGTGTTCCTTACGTCAAACTTTTTTTTTAATTATATTGCTTGAAAAGTATAACCGGGTTCACTATTATTTTGTTGGGTAGGTAGGGTAGTTATGTGAACCATAGGGGTGGAAGATAGCAAGTAACGGTCTTAATGTAGTAAAGTCCAGGACTTATTTTGTTACCTCTTCCATCTTAAGTGGAATGTCTTTAGATGTTATGACTTCTTATATTTCTCTGCAAAAATACTCCATAAATTGCCTATAGGATTCAAATCCGGGGATCTGGGAGGTGTTTGAATCGCTTTTGGACAGTTATATAGCATCCATTCTCGAAAAAAATGTGATTTTTGCTTGGGGTCATAACTTGATAAAATTGGAATCTTGTCCCAAATCCCATTTTTCAGTGCTACATTTCAAATTATCCTTCAGAATGTTTAAGTAACACATCTTATCCCTAATTCCTTCGATATAGACAAGATTTCATACACCGGAAGCACCCATACAACCCCATACCATAATAGAGTCTCATCTGTGCTTTACTGTTGAAATTGTGTGTTTAGGGTCCAAGGCCGTATTTTCGTTAGCGTTGTCCTGTTGAGTATCCTGGGCCCATAACCTGTTGAAACTAATTCTTGTTTGTTGATGTCTGCAGTGTGCGAAATGAAACGACGACGTGTTGCTTGGCTGAGTGCTTTATTACGAGTGATCATGAATGACAATATTTACAGCTTACTTGCTAAGGTTGAGAACTTATTCTAGGGCTATTTACATTGTGTGTGCACATTCCGTGTGTGCAATCGTATTGTTGTTGCATATCTTGTGTTGTGTGTTGCGAAGGGGGACATACAAATTCAATAACTCCAATAATTTTGCAGCGGCACCAGGAGTACCAAGTTCAAACACCTCGATATACAAAAGATCACGTGAATGTTCCCAGATGAAAAAATGGAAAGCAGATAGATCATGTTGTGATAGAAGGAAATCATTCATTGAGTGTGTTAGATGTATGATCGTTTCGAGAAGCGAACATATCGTTCATTTACTCAAATAATGGCATAACTCAAAAAAATCGTTTTCTGAGTTAGCAGTTTCTGTTTTTTCTACGACTTCTTCTTTATCTTGTGTAAAATTTTCATGTCAATATTTTTAAAACAAAAAGCTACAGCTCATTTACTACAAGTTTGACATAATTCAACAAAAAAGTTTTTCGAGTTTATGAAGCACTAATACACTTCAAATCAAGCTTGATCTTGCACAGAAATTTAGCACTGTTGTCTGGCTAGCTGTTTGAAAATATGGTCCAAGTAGTTATTTTATTTTTGTTTAATAATATTTTTTGAGAAGTCATATTTCAATCGCCAATCTAAAAATCGTTTTTCTCGAAACTTGATTTTTTTAGATGTGTCACTCTTTGAGTAAATTAGCGATATGTATATTTAAAACATTTCTTTGCCACCAAGGTACGTACGCATTTTAATACGATCGAAAGATGAAGGACGATGGATCTCGATAAGATACAAGCACAAGAAATAACAAATACTCCGCCCAACTTGCCCACATGCTGGAACTCGATACTCCTAGTCTCGATAATCTGGAAGCGCTATGGCAAAGAATCTTCAAACTGCGGCAAATGTTATACTTTCGTACCAAAAACCACTACCTAAATATCGATGATATGACCAGGAGTGTCGTAAGTTACTCAAGAGAAGAACTCGGCATAGATTGCAATCATGCATTCACGGAACACGAAGAGGATTTTCAATATAAAACATTTTAAAGCTAGAAAGACGTGAGCGTGAGAAACAGGAGCCAGAATCAAATCCGATTTATATCGGTCCACTCCTTCCGGTACCTCCCCCACAAAAGTTCGAAAATGTTCGGAAAATTTGTACGTACGATAATTCTTGATGGGAGTAACCGATTTGGTCCATACCTTGCAAATCGTGAAATGTCTACCAGACTTAGATGAGTTTCCAATATGGACTCAATCGGTCCACTCCTTCGGGTACCTCCCACACAAAATTTGGGATAAGTTCACTTTGGGACCTGCTCTCGAATCGCTTTGATTTTTGTTTTAGCAACATGTATTTACTGCCCCCCATACGACGGTACAAGTTTCTCAGGGGCAAGTCCATACTTCCTGAGAAAATAGCCCCAAATTGCAAAAAAACCCTATGACACCGTGGGAGGTGGTTGGAGCGCAAGATAACTCTCGAACGGATCTGCCGATTCGGTCCAAAATTTGGTCTTAGTAATATTTGTCCAAACATAGATTAAGTTTGAAGATAAGCCATATCGGTCCACTCCTTCGGGTACCTCCCCCACAAAAGTTCAAAATGTTTGGAAAAATTGTTCGTACGGTAACTCTTGAAGGGAGTGGCCGAATTGGTCCATACTTTACACATCCTAGATCAGGTTCAAATATGGACTATATTTGTCCACTCCATCCGGTACCTCCCACACAAAATTTGGGATAAGTTCACTTTAAGACCTGCTATCGAATCACTTTGATGTTTGTTGAGGCAACTTGCATTCGCTGCCTCAATTACGATGGTAACAATTTTTTCAGGGCAAGTCCATACTTTTTGGGCAGACAGCCCGAAGGGTGTAAAAACCCCCTATGGCACCATATGTAGTGGCTGGTGATCCACTTCCATAATCTTTAATCCTAATCAACATTTTTGTATGTTCATACATCCAACATTTTTAAAACCACCTAAACACATGCGTTTTTTTGAAAAAAATAAAATTTGTTTCAATATACACAGGCTGAGGGTATATCTCTATCAGCAAAGCTGACTGATAATTTTTTACTTGTTTTTTTTATTAATTTTTCCGTTTAGAGTTAAGCTTGATGATCGAAATTTTTTGCAGGTTAAACAGGATAATATAAACCATATAAACCAATCAAAAAATTTCGATTTTCTGAAAATTACAAGTGGGGGCCACCCCTTAACTCCCACGAAAACAAATATTTATTTTTAAGCCAATGAATGGTCAGAAAATAATATTCCTGATTACAATCCTTTATTTTACTTTCCACTGAAATTGTATTATTTAAAATTAAATTTCCTTAAACTTTTCCAAAGTCACAATCAACATCATTATCCATTTATGTACTGCTTGATATACCAAAAAAAAACGGATGTTTCATTTACATACTCTATATACATATGTATGTACACACAAGCAACATATTGACTTTTCATGCTAACATATTATGAATCCGCTCCGCTGGTGGATGTTCACAAAAATGAAAACTTTACAAAAAAACTTTTTTCTAACTTCAATGTCTGTTATATAATTTGTGGTGATGTGAGATTTGGGGGAGAACGTCTGTTGTTTAAGTATGGGAAACTAAACAGCAATCATGTTCTCTAGTTGTTTACATAAATTACAGAGTTTAATATTAAAATATGTGGTTTGAAGGTAACGCGATATAGTACACGATTTACCGAGACTATAAAATTGTACATGGTCTTTTGGAAGTATACAAATTAAATGTGGAATAAACTGCGAAATACAAAATTAATATGTTATTTGTTACTTTTGCATATTCTAAACTTGGAATTCATGACCTACGATTTTTAACTATAGATGGACACTTTGGGCCACTGTTTGCAATGAATATGTAGGCGGCAACTAACTAATTGTTCGTCCTATAACAATAGATGAACTTAGAATAAATTTCGAAAACGTTAAACTTGTGCTCTCCTACAAAAAATATCTGCGCCACTATATTTTATATTAAAAGGTGTTCGTTCCTACGTGCTGCAAATCCAGCCTTCACAATCTCTATTTAGATTTTTTACTTTCCAGAATTCAATTTATTCACAACGAATAACAACATATTTTCATATTTTCTTTTCATTATCAAGTTCATTTTCAAGTTGATAGTGAAAATATTTTCTATATTCATATTTCGATACTCCTCCATTTTTTTTTCGAAAAAGTTCATAAATACAAATTTGTTGCTCATGACAAATTCATTGAGAACAAAGCCATCTGATTGCCAAGTTTAGTGAAGTGTAAAGCAACAGCATCAACATCACAACAATCCCAATCATCTTTCGAATCATACTGAAAAGAATATTCAATCACATCTAGGCTTTGTGGGGGTTGGTGGGGTGGAGTATAGCACTGGCATTTTGAAAAGGCCTTTAGGATTTTTGCAAATGGCCAAAGGTCAAATGGAAAAACTCTCAAATCCGTTGTATCCGCTGCTGCCTTAAAGGAAATATGAAAATTGACGTTTTATGTCGTTGATATTTTACAGTGTTTGTTTTTATGGGGAAGAACGAACAGATGTTTTGTGTTTTCTTTAAATTTGATTTGAGTCTTTTATTTGTTTATTCTGGCAAATGAACATCTTCTGGAGTTCTTACAGTAATTTCAGTCATAGAGGCACAAAATTAAACACAAGCCTTCAAATGGCCATAAGACTTGAAGAAAGAGTATTAAAACAACTGCTACTTTGTTTGTTGACGAAAGTTATTGCCTTAGCCTTCCATATTTAATATCCTTCTAAATCTTTGCACAATCTGTTGCTTTGATAATTCTCGTTATCATCCTTGTGAAGTGCTTTCTTAAATCCAATATGCAATATGAATTTAACTCAATCGACTGTGTGAAACTTTTAACAAAGTCTAGACATAATTAAACCATTAATAAATGTATATAATAATGACTTTGATTTTTGTCCTCTGCATGACATTGCATTAAAACATTACTTTGTATGTACAAAATAGATAAATAAAAAGTTTTAAAAAGTTCACTGAAAACATTATGTTTGCTTCAGTTGTAAAGATACAACTTTATTTCAAGTTATACTAATTTTATAAAGAAGGATTTAAAGTACGAATTTTGGTCTAGAAATTAATACGATATGAGTTCATAGCTGTTACAAGAAGCGGAAGCAGTCCTGATTGGCTTTAAAATTTCAAATTTCAAAGTCTTGAACAACCTTTAACGACTGAACTACATTTAACTTAAAAGAAGTAAAACTTTCCCCAAAGGTTGACGATCCCCGAAAATAATTGTGAGTAACCCTCCGAATGTGCCAATCTAAAATTCGAAATCTTTAAACAGCTGGTTCAGTAAAAGCTTTGGCAGATGTATTTGGATGTAACACAATTAACATGTCAAATAAAATATAGCCGAAAATTTGTGGGTGTAGGTGGCGTGTTCCTTACGTCAAACTTTTTTTTTAATTATATTGCTTGAAAAGTATAACCGGGTTCACTATTATTTTGTTGGGTAGGTAGGGTAGTTATGTGAACCATAGGGGTGGAAGATAGCAAGTAACGGTCTTAATGTAGTAAAGTCCAGGACTTATTTTGTTACCTCTTCCATCTTAAGTGGAATGTCTTTAGATGTTATGACTTCTTATATTTCTCTGCAAAAATACTCCATAAATTGCCTATAGGATTCAAATCCGGGGATCTGGGAGGTGTTTGAATCGCTTTTGGACAGTTATATAGCATCCATTCTCGAAAAAAATGTGATTTTTGCTTGGGGTCATAACTTGATAAAATTGGAATCTTGTCCCAAATCCCATTTTTCAGTGCTACATTTCAAATTATCCTTCAGAATGTTTAAGTAACACATCTTATCCCTAATTCCTTCGATATAGACAAGATTTCATACACCGGAAGCACCCATACAACCCCATACCATAATAGAGTCTCATCTGTGCTTTACTGTTGAAATTGTGTGTTTAGGGTCCAAGGCCGTATTTTCGTTAGCGTTGTCCTGTTGAGTATCCTGGGCCCATAACCTGTTGAAACTAATTCTTGTTTGTTGATGTCTGCAGTGTGCGAAATGAAACGACGACGTGTTGCTTGGCTGAGTGCTTTATTACGAGTGATCATGAATGACAATATTTACAGCTTACTTGCTAAGGTTGAGAACTTATTCTAGGGCTATTTACATTGTGTGTGCACATTCCGTGTGTGCAATCGTATTGTTGTTGCATATCTTGTGTTGTGTGTTGCGAAGGGGGACATACAAATTCAATAACTCCAATAATTTTGCAGCGGCACCAGGAGTACCAAGTTCAAACACCTCGATATACAAAAGATCACGTGAATGTTCCCAGATGAAAAAATGGAAAGCAGATAGATCATGTTGTGATAGAAGGAAATCATTCATTGAGTGTGTTAGATGTATGATCGTTTCGAGAAGCGAACATATCGTTCATTTACTCAAATAATGGCATAACTCAAAAAAATCGTTTTCTGAGTTAGCAGTTTCTGTTTTTTCTACGACTTCTTCTTTATCTTGTGTAAAATTTTCATGTCAATATTTTTAAAACAAAAAGCTACAGCTCATTTACTACAAGTTTGACATAATTCAACAAAAAAGTTTTTCGAGTTTATGAAGCACTAATACACTTCAAATCAAGCTTGATCTTGCACAGAAATTTAGCACTGTTGTCTGGCTAGCTGTTTGAAAATATGGTCCAAGTAGTTATTTTATTTTTGTTTAATAATATTTTTTGAGAAGTCATATTTCAATCGCCAATCTAAAAATCGTTTTTCTCGAAACTTGATTTTTTTAGATGTGTCACTCTTTGAGTAAATTAGCGATATGTATATTTAAAACATTTCTTTGCCACCAAGGTACGTACGCATTTTAATACGATCGAAAGATGAAGGACGATGGATCTCGATAAGATACAAGCACAAGAAATAACAAATACTCCGCCCAACTTGCCCACATGCTGGAACTCGATACTCCTAGTCTCGATAATCTGGAAGCGCTATGGCAAAGAATCTTCAAACTGCGGCAAATGTTATACTTTCGTACCAAAAACCACTACCTAAATATCGATGATATGACCAGGAGTGTCGTAAGTTACTCAAGAGAAGAACTCGGCATAGATTGCAATCATGCATTCACGGAACACGAAGAGGATTTTCAATATAAAACATTTTAAAGCTAGAAAGACGTGAGCGTGAGAAACAGGAGCCAGAATCAAATCCGAAAATTTGACCAGAGTGTAAAACGCCAGAGTGTGGGTTATGGTACCGGTTCTTTCTCCCACGAAAATGATGAAGGGATTCTGGTAACTGATAACCGAAGGGTACTGATGCTGGAGGAATGCACATGAGTGTTGAATATGCAGGATAACTTTATCGGACAAAATATCAGTAGTGAAAATAACGTAGAACCTTTCCTAGTCTATTTATACCAAACCAGATTTCATACAAGGTGAGTGTCTTTCGTGCGACCTATTAAACATCTTGCTGGAACAGTATAAAAATTGGACTATATACAATAAAGAAATCATTTTACTGACATATGGAGATGACATCGACATAATAATTCGATCAAAGCGAACCACCTTTGGAGATAATGGAGATAAGATCAAGTTTAATTTTAAACAGAATTTAACTTCTGTCTTCATCTGACGTTCAGGGACTTTGAAAAAGCCGTTTTTCATTCACTAAAGAGGGACTACAGTTGAAAAGTTTTGGAGGGACTACATTTGCAAGACCTTGGGTGGAGTATCGAGAGTGGTACACAAGGGATAGTTGAACAAACCATTTCCCCTGCTTGAGTGGGGCAGAGAAGGTTTTTCAATTTCACCACTTTCACATTTCACCAAAAAATTTGGATTTTGATAAAAGTGTTGTGGAGGATGTACCTGAAGGAATCGACCGGCATAGTTTATTTTAGAAGTGGAACATATTCTGAGTGTCACTCCATTCGATAGATATCGCTACAACCAGTCATTTCAGTTGGTCACCATATAATTTGGAGCTTTTGAACCATTATGTCGGAAAGCATGGGCTTACACATGGAAAATATAATATCTGTAAATATTTCCAATGGAACCTCGAACAGTAATTAAACTGCACTAAAAACAGCAAGTAAGTATGGCCTTAAGTTCCGAAGGGCCAAACTTTTTATACCTCCCACCACGAACTGTATTGAAGTGAATAGGAACATTAGTTTTCTTTCGTTTATGAAAGTGCTAAGCTCTTCCTCTTATTGCAGGAGTAGTATATTCCAACTGATAATACCCCCTTCAAAAAAAAGCTCATATGGTGCGCCATTGTTATCCTTTCCAAAACATGGATCAATATTTACAATTTTTCAAATTGAGCTTTTGCACTCCTGGCAACACACAATACTCAATTACAGCAATCTCGGTTCGAAAATTCGGTATTGCTAGACTTAAACCTAGACATATATGGACAGTTTGTTTGCGAGTAAATCTTCTTCTTCTATCTCCTGGGAACACAAACCTATAAATGGTGGCTACGCTTATATGGGGTCTATACAAAAACGTGAACCTCTACTGTTTGATTTTATGCCAGTGATGATTTGTATCTGTATAAATGTCTTGTGGCTTGTCTTGACTAAATAACAAATGTCAGTTATTCCGTTTGAAAAATTTGACTAAAACTTTCAAGACATCGAAAATTGAAGTGTAGCGTTTTATGGGAGCTATATCAAGACGTGGGTCTATACCGGAAAATTTCTAGTGGAAAGTTTTATGCCCCAATGAAGACTAAATACCAAATTTAAAAAATCGGTGCGATATTTGAGCAAAATTCTTCAAAATACCCAAAAATTTTGAGGGCAGTTCTACGGGGTTTATATGAAGACGTGGAGCAATACCGAAAAATTTCATTTGGAAACTTTTATATACCCAACGAAGACATAGTACCTTATTTAAGCCGTTTTGGTGAGATATTGAGGGCACAATACATCCTGAAAATCGGGAGGTACTTGTTCTATGGGGGCTATACGAAAACGAGGACCTATACCAACAACATTCAGGTAGAAAGTTTTACACCCCCAACGAAGACTCTGTACCAAATTTCAGTCATTTCGGTTGGATATTGAGGCGAGAACCTTCAAAATACAGAAAGTCCGAGGCACTGTTCTACGGGGACAGGCGTGAACCTAACTACCGAATTTCAGTCATTTCGGTGGGATATTGAGGACACCACATTGAAAATACCGAATATCGGAAGGTACCGTTCTTTAGGGGCTATATGAAAACGTGGACCTATAGCGAAAAATTTCAGGTGGAAATGTTTGTACCCCCAACGAAGACTAAATACCAAATTTCAGGCATTTCGGTGTTATAATGAGGCTAAAACCTTCAAAATACCGAAAACCGGGAAGTAACGTTCTATGGGGGCTAAAGCAAAACGTAAACCGATATGGCCCACTTTCAATACCATACATCCTAGGTGTAATAGAATGTATATACCAAATTACAAAGCTCTTTCTTAAAAATTACGAGCTGTATCTTGATTTCAACAGACGGACGGAGAGACGAGCATGGCTATTTCGACTTAGAATTGAATGCTGATCAAGAATATAAATATATTTTATAGGGTCTCCGACGAATATTTCGATGTGTTACAAACGGAATGACAAAGTTAATTATACCCTCCATATGAGGTAGGGATCCATAGTTTGGACGAAATCGATTATCCGTTAAAGAGATATCGCTGGAACCACACACAGAGAAGAGATATTGTTGGAACAATCATATTCTAAGAACAAAATAGTGTATTTTAAAAATCTGAAAATATATATTGTTGTTTCAACCATATATTTTTTATTAGGAAACATGATGACACAAAATATATTGTTGGGCCAATAATACATATTTTAAGAATTTTAACATACACTATTTTGTTCTTAGAATATGATTGTTCTAACAATATTTTTTCTCTGCGTGCATTTTAGCGCAAGTTTTTGAAGTTTTGTGGAGGAGGAACCGGAAGAACTGCACCGATGTTTGAACCTTATATAATATTCGCAGGAATATCACGATATGTAATGTTTGGACCAACACAGTACGCGGATTGAAGGTTAGGGTATTTATAGCTTTCGGGCCATTTCGTTAGGAAGTATTAAAATATCTAATAGAGGCCTCGAAAACACCCTGTTTCAAAAAAATCAAAACTATTTGACTGCAGGTCTTAAACTACATCTTTTCCAAATTTTGTGCGTATGGTATCTGAAGGATTGGACTAATAAAGTCTATATTCGAACCTGATTAATGTCTGTTAAAAATATTACGATGTGCAAAGTATAAACGAAATCAGTTACTGCCTTCCAGAGCTTTCGTGCCCACCATTTATGCGAACAGTTCTGAATTGTTGTTGAAGAATTGCCGGGAAGAGTGGACAGATATAGCCCATCTTCGAACTTGATAGAACTTTGGACAAAATATTGCGAAGGCTAAATTTTGGACATAATTGGTTGATCCCTTCGAGAGTTATCGCGCGTTCCAGTCAGCCCGACAGACAGATAGACGAACACGGCAAAATCGATTCCAAATTGTCTGAAATTGATTTCGACCATACTTTGTGTCTAACACCATTATTTAATTTCCAACACTGTGTGTGTTGGCAAAATGTGTGCAAATTGCATCCTTCAAGCAAAACTTTCAAAGATAGGGCATACAGCTCAACTCTTAGATCTTTCAGACTTCTCTCAATATGTATGCTCTGTGTTAGTCGGTGCTCAATAAAGGTGTCTAGATACTTTGCCCAAAAGAGAATTTCGATGTAATATTGCCCAGTGTTGGTAGCTCGAAAGAATAAAATATCCTCGTTTTTGTCGTGAGGGTAATGAACGTTGTTTATGATGGACTCACGCCAACACAAGCTATATAAGTTTCACACCAGCTCTAAGAAACTCCTTTAGTAATCCGACGGAGTATACAATGTCACTCAAACTACCTTCGAACAGTTGTCGACTTTCAACAATTTTCCCTCATGTTCGCGCAATTCGCTGAAAAGTGACTTCCTCTTAGCACTCAGTTCAACTGTGGTTGAAACTTAAAGACTCCAAAAAAATCATGCATAAAGCGCATTTTAAGTTTACCATTGAAATTCGAAATATTATTATACACAAATTTAAACTCGATCTGTTTATTAATCTCTATTTTACTCCGTGCATTTAAATGCAGTCGAAGTCGCTTAAAACGACATATCGGTTATAACAACGTAATTCAGAAATTCTAAATTCTAATTGCCGCTTTTTAGAGTCCACACAAAACAAATATCGCATATACCGACCAATTGCTTCGGTCCCTTAACCGTCGTTATAAGCGATTTCAACTGTAGTTGCTATAATCCATATTAACAAGTAAAATAGTATCAGTCGGCTTTGCCGACAGAGATATACCCTCAGCCTGTGTATATTGAAACAATTTTTTTTTTTCAAAATACGTATGTATTTAGGTGGTTTTAAAAATTATGGGCGTTTGAACCGACGAAAATGTTGATTAGGATTAAAGATCAAAAGTTTTGCGGAGGAAATACTAAAAGGAATGGATCAACATTGACCGTTATGGAAGTGGATCTCCAGCCACAACATATGGTGCCATAGGGGGTTTTTACACTCTTCGGGCTGTTTGCTCAAGAAGTATGACTTGCCACTAAAAAACTTTTGCCATCATAATTGAGGCAGCGAATGCAAGTTGCTTGAACAAAAATGATTCGATATCAGGTCTTAAAGTGAACTTATCCGAAATTTTGTGTGGGAGGTAACGGATGGAGTGGACAAATATAGCTCAAATTTCAACCTGATCTATATCTGGTAGATATATTAGGACGTGTAAAGTATAGACCAATTCGGCCACTCCCTTCAAGAGTTGCCGTACGAACAATTTTTCCGAACGTGTTTGAAATTTTGTGGGGGAGGTACCTGAAGGAGTGGACCGATATGAGTTATGTTCAAACTTAAACTATGTTTGGACAAAATATTACTAAGGACATATTTAACTCCGCCTAGGTGCTTCACGCATTCTAGCCGGTCCCAAGCCCGGATAAAGGAGGAGGGAAAGTCGATCAATCCCAAATGGCTTCAGAAGACTGAGCGTCTTGGGAAGTAGGAGGATTACGTACATCTGTCCTCTGAAAGATCGACTTCATACGTGGTGCCTCGCCATCACCCCAAGTAGGTTGGCTTTGGGTTGATAACCCAATCTCGTAAAAAATACTCTATCAATGAAACGTCAACAAATGAAATTAGAAGATCCCCCCATACGACGACGACTTATGGCTTTAAACAACGGATAATGATTGGAACATGGAACGTTCATACTCTTTCCGAAACATCCAGACTAAATCAAGTACGAAATGAGATGACAAATTACAACATTGACATCCTAGGCCTGAGCGAGGTGAGATGGTTGAAGAGCGATGTCACAAATATGGCCTCGGGTCACCAATTCCTGCACTCGGGTCATAATAATCTTCGAATTAACGGCGTGGGACTACTACTATCTCCAAATGCCAGAAAAGCTCTTATTCAACATGTCGCGATTTCTGACCGCCTAATTTCTGCCCGGTTTCGAACAAAATTCCGAAACTTCACTGTCCTACAGGTCTATGCTCCCACCGACCCTGATGATGAGGAAAACAAAAGAATGTTCTACGACTAACTTGAGAACACTTTGTCATCTATCCCTGGAGGTGACATAAAAATTCTTATTGGCGACTTCAACGCGAAAGTTGGTAATAACAACTGCAACCTCAAAAATGTGATGGGCAACCACGGTCTTGGACCAACCAGAAACGACAATGGAGACAGGATAATAGACCTATGTGCCAGACACCATCTATTCATCGGCGGAACTAAGTTCCCACATAAAGATATACACAAATACACATGGGAGTCTCCTGACAACCGCACACGCAACCAGATCGACCACATAATTGTGAGCAAACTTTTCCTTGGTTGTTTGCTGGACGTAAAAACACGCCGTGGTGCTGATATTGATAGCGATCACCATCTTCTTGTAGGCAGTTTCAAACTACGTCCCGCCGCTTTCCACACCACCAAGAAAAAACCCAGACACAACATAAGGAAACTGCAAAATCCACAAATAGCTGAGCAATACAAAAATGCAGTAGCACAATACTTAAATTCCCCTCGCAGAGAACACTCTTGGTCAAATATACAAGATGCGTGCTGCCAAAGTGCGAACCAAATACTCGGCACCCATAAGCGCAGCCACAAGCCATGGTTATCTGACGAAACCCTCCGAGAAATCGCGAACCGCAGAAGGCTTAAAAACAAGGTCAACCGTAGTAAATCTGCTACTGATAAAATAAATGCCCGAACCTTATACCGCCAGTCGGCCGCCAAAGTTACATATATGGCAAGGAGAGATAGAGAAGCTTATTATAGTGGCATCGCAAAATCAGCAGAAATCGCATCATCAATGGGCAATATAAGAGATGTATATGCTGCTATTAAACAGCTGACCGGCAAACAACCACGTACCACAGACATACTCAAAGATGGAAATGGCAATGATCTCACCAACACAAAGGAGCAACTGCTACGCTGGCGTGATTACTTCTCCGCACCGAGCTCTGTCGCAGTCTCCACCGATGCGCAGGGTTACGTCTGGAATGAAAATAGGCGTATGCCTAGAAGAGAAATCTCCACTGCCACACCTAATTTTGCAGAAGTACTTCAAACATAATCCAAACTGAAGAACTCTAAAGCGCCGGGCCCAGATGGCATACCTGCAGAATTACTGAAATACGGTGGTGAACCCATCGCAGAAGCTCTCACGCCGATAATTAAAAGTATCTGGGAGCATGAGACTATTCCAAGTTGCTGGAAGGAGGGAGTAGTCGTAACAATGCCAAAAAAGGGAGATCTCAGACTATGCAGTAATTGGAGAGGCATCACCTTATTAAATGCGGTTAATAAAATCCTTGCGTCGATAATTCTACAACGCATTTCCCCTGCCTTGGATAACATACTAAGGAAAGAGCAAGCAGGCTTCAGACCAGGGAGATCTTGTACTGACCACATCAACACAGTACGCATAATCATCGAGCAGTCTATCGAATTTAACAGCAGTTTATACCTTCTTTTTGTGGACTTTGAGCGAGCTTTCGACACAGTATCCAGACCGGCACTATGGGATGCACTGAGCTCCAAGGGAATCCCAGATAAAATTATAAGCCTCATTCGCGAATTATATACAGATGCGAAATCCAGAGTACGTTTTAAAGGCGAAGAAAGCCTGCCCTTCGAACTACACTCAGGGGTGAAGCAAGGATGTGTCCTTTCGCCCACACTGTTTCTCCTACTACTGGATTGTGTACTCCAACAAACCAAACCGTATTCCAGGCTCCACTGGGAATACGTTGGTCCGTAAACGACTTTCTCCATGACGTCGACTACGCTGACGACATCTGCCTTTTTGCACATCGCTTCTCCGATATCGAACAAAAGTTAGAGCGACTGTCAGCTATTGCGAATTATGTTGGCCTGAAGATAAATGCGAAGAAAACCAAACTAATGCGGATCGGTTCTAATAACACAGCTCAGTTATTGCTCCATGGGCAGCTCATCGAAGATGTCGACCGCTTCTCTTACCTAGGAAGCACAATCTGCAAAGACGGAGGTTCAAATGCCGATATTACCGACAGAATCAACAAAGCCCGGACAGCTTTCCACTCTCTACACAAAATCTGGAGAGCAAACAACATATCAACAAAAACAAAGCTGAACATTTTCAATAGCTGTGTAAAATCTGTCCTTTTGTATGGTTGCAGTACCTGGAGTACAACACAGGTGTCTCTTAGGAAGATTCAAGCCTTTTACAATAGATGCCTGAAACAAATCCTGCGAATTTTTTGGCCCAACTGGGTAACAAATGAGCAACTTTACGTGATGGCGAACTGCAATCCAATAGAACATGAAATCCGCAGACGCAAATGGACATGGATTGGACACATTTTGAGGAAACCCTCTAGTGAAATCTCAAGACAAGCTCTAGATTGGAACCCACAAGGCCATCGAAATCCTGGCAGACCTCGAAATACATGGATCCGTGTTGTGAAGAAGGAATGTCTCTCTTGCAATCTTCCCTGGAACCAAGCAAAAATACTAGCTAATGATCGACAAAGATGGAGAGAATTTGTAGACGCCCTATGTTCCTCGTGAACTTTTATATAATTTACAAGTTTATTTAAACTCCGTAACTTTTTTATAAATAAAGGAAATATATATATATATACATATTTTGGACCGAATCGGCAGGTCCGTTCGAGAGTTACCTTTCGCTCCAACCACCTCACACGGTGTCATAGGGGTTTTTTGCAAGTTTCATGCTATTTTCTCAGGAAGTATGGACTTGCCCCTGATGAAACTTGTACCGTCGTTTGGAGGGCAGTGAATACAAGTTGCTAAAACAAAAATCAAAGCGATTCGAGAGGTGGCCCTAAACTGAACTTTTCCGAAATTTTGTGTGGAAGGTACCCGAAGGAGTGGACCTATTGGGACCATATTGGAACCTAATATTACTCTGGTAGAAAGTTTACGCTATACAAAGTATGGACCAAATCGGTCAATCCCTTCAAGAGTTATCGTGCGCACAAACTTTACGAACATTTTCGAACTTTTGTGGGGGAGGTACCGGAAGGAGTGGACCGATGTAGCTCATCTTCGAACTTAAACTTAGTTTGGGCAAAATATTACGAAAGCCAAAATTTTAACCGAATCGGTTCAACCGTTCGAGAGTTATCGTGCGCTCCAGCCAGCAGGACAGACAGACAGACGGACGGACATCGCTAGATCGACTCCAAATTGTCTGAAACACATTTCGTCCAAACATACTTGGGGTCCAAAACCATTATTTTGATGAGGCACATTTTCATCGTATCAAAGTGTATATACCCCCTTAGCCTGAAAGCTGAGGGTATAAAAAAAAGTTTTAATCAGTCATATTTAAAAGATTACATTTTCATTTTTTCTCATAAAAACGGATGAAGAAAATCATTCTACTCCGCTCTCTCTGCCGAGAATTTTTAAAACAAAAAAATTCTCATGAAATCTTTACCGGTTGATAATTGACTTTCTTTTCCCTTTCTGATACAATAAACTGAAGCTTTAATATCTTTTGTTCAATTTTCTTTTATTTCAGTTTGTTATTGAAAGCTGGTCATCGCAATTAATAAATAAAAAAATTAATTTCTTATACATCTATAGATATTATGAGGTTTCATTTGTTTTTCACTTTCTCTCCTTATACATATTTTTTCTAAAACCTAAATATTTTGTCCTGCAATAATTTATTTACCTTTTGTATTAATGAATAATACACACACATTTATTACAAAAACAAAAAAATCAATTTGAATTCTTAATCTCATGCTATATATTTTATACGAATTTTATTTATATAAACGAAAACACTCCAAACGAAAGGAGATTTTTCGAGAGAGAAAAAAACAAGCGTACAATTTATAGCCCAACAACAAATCCCAATAAAACAACTTTATTTTACGAACCAATACAACGCATGAATGCCATTGAAAAATGTCTTCCTTAATGGTAAATAATTTCTCAGTGACATTTGACAAAACCACAAAAAAGCAACAACAATACTTCAAATCAGTACCGTGTGATGGAAAACAAATTTAAATCAAATTGGAGGATTTAGTTTGGGAATGTGTGTTTGTCAATGCCATATGTCACAGATAGGGACATATGCCTTAATAAGACATGTGGATTATGCCACCGACAAAATAATGTAAAACTTTTGCGAATCTATAGCATAGCGAATAAGATAGGGAATGATGCCATGAGGGATTAAAGATATCGGTAGGCACAATTCTAAAAAGTTATGTTGGTGCTCTTTAAAAGTAAATTCCAGTGCATCATAAATCTTCATTATTCACTGTATAAGTCTGTTATGTTCCAACTCAATTTCCCTGCTCACTGTATTACTGTTGCTGATAGATATCAATTGGCGTCTCCTCGGTAAGTTCCGTTTGCGGAGACAGTGGATCGCAGATGCCAACGACCGAGGGTTGTTGAGTTCATTATCGTTGCAGTATGTCTATGTATTAGTTATTTTCTCCCTTCACAAAGATACTCTGCGGCCACTGCAATCCTCTGCGGTTGCCGATACTCTGCGTTCATTGTCGTTTAAGATTCAAAGAGTCAACTGTCCCCACTATCGATTATAAAATTAATTTTTGGTGTTATGAGAAAATAATGTAACGTGTAATGAGAAAATAAGTAATTCGCCAATAAATCAGATTTTTAATAATCATTTAATTTCCTGGTTTGGAGTATAAATAGGCCAATTATTGAGTGGAGTGGGAAGATTTGAAAACTTCTATGGAGAAAAAACGCAAAACTTAGTATGTCAGTGCTGCTATGGAATCTCTTCTGAAGACAATTGAGGGGTGGTGGCTTAAGAACAGCGCCGTAGCTCCACATGTTGTTAAGATGAATAGTTGAAAAACTTTTGCCAGCCTTGCTGTACCTCTGCACCAGCTTAAAGCCATCAAGAGAGGTACTGTGATTATTCGTAGCCTCCATTACTGCTAAATTCTTTGAAGTCGGGATATTTAAAAGGGTTTTTTATATCGGGGGATAAAAGCATGTGTTAAGCCTGATAGGTTTATTGTGGATTTTTGCTCTCTTAATCTTAGTGGGTTTGTGAGCAAGGAGCAATTCTCCAAGAGCGTCAAGTTTTGATGATTTTGCACTTAGCGGTGACTTTCTCTGTTACAATCGCTCGATGGAATCAAATGCGGTTGTTAATTTTCTCGTACGGTTTCCTCTGTTTGAGTTTCGAAAACAGGTCCAAGCACTTGGTTGAACTTTATTTTACCAATTTTGGTCAAATATTAAATATTTCTGGAGAGATTCTAAACAGATAAACAACGGAACGCTGATGGTGTGGCCAATTATTCTGCAGCCTATAGATAATGTCTGAAGAGGCGATGAAACAGGGAGTCAATGACAATATTTTTTCAAGCGTAGTGTGAAAACCCCTGTGGCCAGTTGTATCTATTTTTCTAGACACGGTGCTCTTGAAGCAACTTTAAATGGAAGATGGTTACACCTGGGAAATTTTGCGGATTCTGAAACTAAAAACAAACAAAAATTGTCGCAGTGCTTTTTAAATAAAACGCGATTCATGTTGACATTTTTAGGGGTTTTTTTAGGTTTTCACGATTTTGCTTGGAAACTGCAAGTCCTATTGAAATGTGACTAAAGAAAATGTTCAAACTATGAAAATTTTCTACATGATTGACATTTATGATAATTTCGTAGGTTTTACCGTTATTAAGATATAGAAGTTCAAATCGGGACAATATATTGAGAGTATCGCCTCCTTATAGAACAATTTCCTGACTGCAATTTTCCAACTTAAACTTATTTATCTCGAAAATGGTACAACCTAGGAAAAATTAACGAAAGCCAATCTTGTAGAGAATTTGTATAGCTAACAGATTCTATCAAGTCCCATTCGATAAGACTTATCGTTTTCAAGCAAATAAGGCTAAAAACAATAAGGCTAAAAATGTGACATAATAATTGTTCCACAAACATCCCAGGCGGGACAGGGGAGACTTCTCTCATATCAATGAGTGCACCCCGATTCATATTAGCTCAATGATATGGGACCTACTGCTTATCGCCGAGTCCGAACGGCGTGTCTAAGACACCACTTGTAGAGAAGTTGTACAAGGCTGAAATACTCGGAAAATGTCGTCAACATTACTGAGGGGTATTTTGCCACCGTTGAAAAGTGTTTGATGTTGACTGGCCGGGGAATCGAACCCACGACCTTGAGCGTGCAAGGCGGGTGTGCATTAGGGATACGTTAAACCGATTTCGGATAATCGATTAATCGGTTATTAGCCGTAAAATCCCTAAAAATCGTAGTCGACTATTGACTGTGCGAAAATCGTATAATCGATTATTCTTAATCGACTTTCGAAAGTCGGAGTCAACTATTATTCGTAGTAAACCATTAGTCGTAGTCTATTATTATTCGTAGTCGACTATTTATCGTGGACGACTATTAGTCGTAGTTGACTATTGGGTGTGCTAAAACCGCGTAATGGACGGTACTTTTTTGTACATATGTACATCACAGATTGCATCAACGAAAATGGTCGATTGTGATCGGTTTTCCGCAGTTAACGAATAATCGAAACTCGACTTTTAGTACACTCTCAAATAATCGACTAACCGAAAATCGAGTTTTAAATTTTTCACGAAAACCGTATAATTGAAAAACCGATTATTGCATCTCACTGCGTATCCCTAGTGTGCATACCATTGCACCACGGTGGCACCCCATAAACATCTATATCTCTTAAAAATGGTAACACCTATGAATAGATAATAGCGGCCAATCTTTTAGATAATTTTTACAGCTACAAAAAATCGCGAAAATATAAAATAAACCTAAAACTGTGAATTTTGACAGCGATTTATTTAAAAAGCGCTCCGGCGTTTTTTATACCCTCAGCCTTTAGGCTAAGGAGGGTATATACACTTTGATACGATGAAAATATGCCTCATCGAAATAATGGTTTTAGACCCCAAGTATGTTTGGACGAAATGTGTTTCAGACAATTTGGAGTCGATCTAGCCATGTCCGTCCGTCTGTCTGTCTGTCCTGCTGGCTGGAGCGCACGATAACTCTCGAACGGATGAACCGATCCGGTTCAAATTTTGGCTTTCGTAATATTTTGCCCAAACTTAGTTTAAGTTCGCAGATGAGCTACATCGGTCCACTCCTTCCGGTACCTCCCCCACAAAAGTTCGAAAATGTTCGGAAAGTTTGTGCACAAGATAACTCTTGAAGGGAGTGACCGATTTGGTCCATACTTTGTATAGTTTAAACTTTCTACCAGAGTTATATGAGGTTTCAATGTGGTCTCAATAGGTGCACTCCTTCGGGTACCTCCCACACAAAATTTCGGAAAAGTTCAGTTTAGGCCCATCTCTCGAATCGCTTTGATTTTTGTTTTAGCAACTAGTATTCACTGCCCTTCATGCAACTAGTTTCATCAGGGGCATGTCCATACTTCCTGAGAAAATAGCATGAAAGTTGCAAAAAATCCCTATGACACCGTGTGAGGTGGTTGGAGCGCAAGATAACTCTCGAACGATCTGCCGATTCCGTCCAAAACACGACCTTAGTAATATTTTGTCCAAACATAGTTTAAGTTTGAAGATAAGCCATATTGGTCCACTCCTTCAGGTACCTCCCCCCCAAAAGTTCAATAATGTCGGAAAAATTGTTCGTACGGTAACTCTTGAAGGGAGTGGCCGAATTGGTCTATACTTCACATCCTAATATATCTACCAGATATAGATCAGGTTTAAATATGGACTATATTTGTCCACTCCATCCGGTACCTCCCACACAAAATTTCGGATAAGTTCACTTTAAGACCTACTCTCGAATCACTTTTTTGTTGAAGCAACTTGCATTCGCTGCCTCAATTACGATGGTAAAAGTTTTTTAGGGGCAAGTCCATACTTCTTGAGCAAACAGTCCGGAGAGTGTAAAACCCCCCTATGGCACCATATGTTGTGGCTGGAGATCCACTTCCATAACGGTCAATGTCGATCCATTCCTTTAGTATCTCTTCCGCAAAACTTTTGATCTTTAATCCTAATCAAAATTTTTGTCGGTTCAAAAGCCTAACATTTTTAAAACCCCCTAAATACATACATATTTTGGAAAACAAAATTGTTTCAATATACACAGCCAGAGGGTATATCTCTGTCGGCAAAGCCGACTGATACTTTGTTACTTGTTTTTTGTTTTTTTTGATTTTTCTCATCTATGAACATTGCAGTTTCAGAATCCGCAAAAACTTCTAAGGTGTAAGTACCTTCCATTTAAAGTTGCGTCAATAGCACCGTGTAGAGCAATGAAGGTCCTTGATGTCTCCTTAAAATATATGGTAAGTTTCTAATTATGTGAAGTGATTGTGTTTTTGTCCAACTGACTTCATTCTATACAAGGATGGAGCATTAGTTTCCTCTTCTAGGGGAGAATTTGGCATCAGATGTTGAGAGACATAAGATCGAATAGGCTTTATGTATAATTCGCTGAATGAATACACCTGAACAGGTCGGATAGATGTGTAACATCATCCTTAAGGCCATTCCAGACCACATATAGACTTTGATGTTTAAATGTATTAGTAAGTGTATTTTTCGGAGAGAGTAAAAACCTGCAAATATCGTTGTCCTGCTGAAATTGCCAGATAATGTCAGGAGTAATCCCCGAACTTAATGCGGCATCAATCTTCTTCGTTTACTTGGCAAGGTACTGGAAATGATAACGATGCATCGGCTTCCATAGAGGTTGACTAGAGCAGAGTGTAGTGTAGAAGACACATGCCAGCATGTTAAGCACTGCATCACTAAGTCTGGAAGTCAAGTGCCCTTGAGTACCTATGTTTACCAGAGGTTTTTGATCGCCTACAGGAGGTATGAATATTAAGCTTTGGTAAAACTTTTTCTTAGACCAGTGTTATATTGGTGCCAAAATAGAGTGTCAAGGTATACGATTTTGCAGATGATTTGCTCCATCTCATTCTTTTATGAAACAGTTGGGCCCAGAATGATGTCAATAGTTTGGAATTTGGGGCACAAGTGTAAGTGTCCAACTGCCGTAGTTACTCTATCGTCTATAATTGAAATAGAACACTATATTTTTGCATCCGAGTGTCTATTTTCCATAGCCAGCTCAAGTTCGAATATGGGCTATATCGGACCACGTTTTGACACAATCCCCATATAATGGTACCTCCCGTTTTTCGGTATTTTTATGGTTCTAGCTACATTTTGACGGAACTACCCGTAATTTGACATTTGATGTTCCATGCAATCACGAAACTTCTCCACCAAAAATTGTCAACTTAGGTCCATATTTTGATATAGACCCCATATAACGGTACCTGCCGTTTTTTAAACAAAAACAACATTGTTCCACAACATCCCATACGGGACAAGGGAGACTTCTCTCATATCAATGAGTGCATACCCGATTCATATTAGCCGTTTTTTAACTACCTGTAATTTGACATTTGATGTTCCCTGCAGTCAAGAAACTTCTCCACAAAAATTTGTCAACACAGGGCCATGTTTTTGTTGTAACAGTACCTCCGGTATTCGGTATTTTGAAGGTCCTGGCTAATTTAAAATTTGAGGTTTCCCGTGGTCACAAATCTTTTTCACAAAAAAACTCAACATATTACAGTACCTCCTGGTTTTCGGTATTTTGAGTATTTAAGCTACATATTCGACTGATCTACCCATAATTTGACATTTGAGGTTCCCTGCAGTCAGGAAAATTCTCCACCAAAAATGTTCGACATAGTTCCATGTTTTGGTATAGCCCCCATATAATGGTACCTGCCGATTTTCTACCTACCCTATGTGACATTTGAGATTTCCAGTGGTCACAAATATTATCATCATAGGTCCATATATAAGTTTTCTGTCTTTTGAGGGTTTTAGCTACATTTTTTGTTTGAACTATCCGTAAATTGACATTTGAGGTTCACTGCAGTCACGAAACTTCTCCACCAAAAATTGTCATCATCGGTCCATATTTTGGAAAAGCCCCCAGATCGCGATACATCCCGAGCTGTCTGTAATTTTACATATGGTAACCTCAAAGGTGACGGCAAAGCTTATACGACGGAAAAGGTTATACGAGATGCGAAGGTCAAAAGAAGTGGCACAATATATACAAATAGCCATATGTTACTTGCGTATGCCGATGACATTGACATCATGGATCGATCGGTAAGGAAGTAACTGATACCTTTGAATCTTCTAAAGTGGGTCTGGCGGTTAACGGCGAGAAGACCAAGTTGATGGTGTCGACGCGCAATGCGTCCATAGAGATCGGGCCAACTGTTGAGGTTGGTTCCTATAATTTTGTGGTAGTAAAAGACTTCGGCTACCTCGGAACCACCGTAGACACAACCAACAACATCAGTTGTAAAATACGAAGAAGAATAGTGTTGGCCAAAAGATGCTACTTCGGACTGAGTAAGCAGTTTAGGAATAAAGCCACATCTCGTCAAACGAAAACAACGCTTTACAAAACACTGATACTACCTGTGCTGATGTACGGTTCCGAAGCCTGGGTACTTGCGCAAGCCGACAAGACAGTGCTCGGTGTGTTTGGGAGAAAAATTCTTCGAAAGATCTACGGACCAATCTGCGTTGACGGTGAATATCGACGTCGTATGAACCACGACATCAATATAGATAAACGTATCGAGATTCAACGATTGCGTTGGCTAGGCCATATCATACGAATGAGCGATGATAAACCCGCTAAAAAGGCGTATAAATACGAGCACGCAGAATTGACAGGCCTAAGCTTAGATGGAGCAAACAAGTGGATCAAGAAATGAAAAGGCGCTGTATTCTGGAAAACGAAGCAGTAAACAGAGAGAATTGGAAATCTTTTCTTAGTTCGGCTTATGAAACAAACGTTCTGCAATGGGCCAGTAAAGTAAGTAAGTAGCCTCAAATCTAAAATTGCAGATAGTGGTCACAAAACTTCTCCACTTCGAAGGAAATAAACTATTCCTTTTAAGTTCAAAAGATTTTATAGTGGAGGGTATAAAAAGTTCGGCTGGGTCGGACTTTACGATTTGTTCTTGTTTTCATATAATATAGGTTTACCTGTAGATCCTACTGATTGCAGTATAGAGTGGTCAGGGTTTAAGTACCCTGTATCGGTTTTTATGTTTTGTTTTGTGTGGGGTTGTACAGATTTAGTTGTGTATATTGCCACGAGGGTCACCGAAACTAGAAATATCTCCGTTAAGAGATCTCCAGACCAGGGGCTGGATTCTTTTTCTATAAAAATTTGAAATTAAAAATACATATTTCCTTTATATTTTTTTCATTTGACAGCGTTCTCCTTTATAAAAGTTTTCATTTCACATTTTCATAAAAACAGAATTGAGGCCCAGATGTCATTTTTCTGGCATGACAAGAGGCTATGATAGGAAAATTCCAACTCTCCACCATTAGATCACAGATCTTTAAGATCTTGTCTTGTTAATATCGATTGCCTTTTGTAATTTTGTCTGTTAGGGCGAAGATCATTTAATATTAATTTTCTCATTTGAGTTGTAGTCCGGTCAAAATAGACATGGCTATAAGGGGGAAATAGCAAAAATTCCCACAAAGCTGAATTTTGGTGGACAGCTAGGGTTGGCCATTAGAAGCAACGTCCTAAAAGTCCCCATCGATCCCATGTGTGCAAAACAAGTTATTCGGGGTCAAAGGTCATTTTTGGATGCAATTTTTATTTTTTTTTTAATTTTTCTCAAAAACGGTAAGACTTAGCAAAAGCCGGCTAAAGTAAAAGTTGTAGATTTAATAATTGTCTACAAGAATGGTCTTTATGATTCTTAAAAAAGACTTACCATTAGCCGCGTAAGTACATTGTGAGGCGAAGCGGTTAAAGTAACGACACTATATGTTAGATACTTCCGTAAGTTTTCAAACGATATCCACTTTGCAGTAATCGGTTCAGTAGAACTGGGTCTAACCCGGTTTTTAAATTTGGCCTTTCTGGTCGAATAACCGGCGAACTGGATCCGCAACCATTGAAAATTATATATTTCCGTAATCAGCGCAACAATCCCTACCTTCGGACAAAACTTGAAAAAAATCGGAGAGTTTTCGTTGGGGTCGTTCCCGTTGGGCTTTCGATTATACATGTGGCTTAAATGGGCTATTTTCGCATAAAATGACTCTAACATTGAATAACTCTACTAAACACGCTCCGATTTTGTTGGAATTTTTATTAGAAGATAGCTATAATTTCGCTCTTCAAGAAAATATACATTTTTTGGGGGACCGACCCGATTACTTCGCTTATTTTAGCTGGTTCGTCTGAATATGTGCATATTTCCCTTATAAGTGCATAAAAATCATGTGTTTTTTAGAACAGCTATATCTCAAGGGTGCCTCCGTGGTGCAATGGTATGCATGCCCGCCTTGCACGCAGAAGGTCGGGGGTTCGATTCCCCGGCCAGGCAACATCAAACATTTTTCAACGGTGGCAAAATACCCCTCAGTAATGTTGGAAACATTTTCTGAGTATTTCAGCCTTGAAAAACTTCTCCACAAGTGGTGTCTTAAGACACGCCGTTCGGACTCGGCGATAAACAGTAGGTCCCATATCATTGAGCTAAATATGAATCGGGGTGCACTCATTGATATGAGAGAAGTCTCCCTTGTTCCGTATGGGATGTTGTGGAATAATGTTTTTTTTTATATCTCAAGAATGGTTCCTTCTAGGAAAAAATTATAAAGGTCAAACTTGTAGAAAAATTTTTTGTCTACAATATTTACTTTAGTCACTTTTTGATTAGATCAACCGTTTTCAAAAAATAAATCCGATAACCTAAAAACCCTTAAAATTTGACCTTTGACCCCGAATAATTTTTTTTGCGATCGATGGGGACTTTTAGGACATTGCTTCTAATGGCAAACCCTAGCTCTCCACCAAAATTCAGCTCTGTGGGAATTTTTGCTATTTCAATGTCTATTTTGACCGGACTATTGAGCTAAATGATCGAAAATTGTTTGCATATCGCTCATTTACTCAAAGGGTGGCATAACTCAAAAAATGCGTTTCTGAGTTGGCAATTTCTATTTTTTCTACGACTTCTATTTTATCTTCCGTCAAATTTTCATGTTGATATCTCTAAAACTCAATGAGTTACAGCTCATTTACTACGAGTTTGGTATAACTCAACAAAAAAGTTTTTTGAGTTTATGAAGCACTAAAACACTTCAAATCATGCTTGATCTTGCACAGAAATTTAGCAGTAATATCTGGCTAGCTGTTTACAAAATATGGTCCAAGTGGGTATTTTATTTTTTGTGTAATTGTGTAATAATATTTTTAAGTTACAATGTCAAATTTCAATCGGCAACTTAAAACGCGTTTTTCTCGAAACTGGATTTTTTGAGATGTGTCACTCTTTGAGTAAATGAGCGATATTAAGAAGGAAATCAGAAAATATTCCCTTACAACCAGAATTTTTCATGCTTTTTACATAGGGTGGCATTTCCTTCTAGTACATATTTTACCAATTACTTACTTTCTTTAGAACTTATTAAAATTTAAAATCTTTTTTTAATTAATTCCACTTTCGATACACTGTTTCTCTGTTGTTTACTTGCCACTCTCCAAAGGCCTTAGGGCTCTTAACATTAGATCAATGTAATCGGCAAAACAAAAACAATGTCATCATATTAATTTTCGCACACACATTGATAAGACAAGAACGTCTATGTACAACAGTAACAATAAGAATAACTAAAGTACTATCTACTTACATAACACTGGATGCACGACGCTGCAATACACGCAACGCCCCAATATCCTTGTGGGGTGGGGCTCGAGTTGTTGTGGGTGGCGCACATAAACTTTGGCTACGGTCACGTACACTTTCGTCGCGATATGATCGAAATATTGTGGCCAATTTCAAATTGAAACACAACATCTTGTTTTTGTTGTTTTTGTTTCGAAATTTGTTGTTAAAGGTGTTGTTGGATAATGAGGAGGTGGTGGTGGTGGTAGTGATGGCACTACTATTCTGCTGTAGGGACGCCGTTTTGCTAATCGTTGTCGTCACTGGGACACACTTTGTGCTGAGGAAAGGAACTTATAACGACGTTGTTTTTGTTCACAACGTTGTTGTTTTCGTTGTTTGTTTCTGTGAAAAATGTTATGGCTCTTTTGATAGAAAATTAAATTTAACTTCGTTGTTTCCTGTGTTGTTGGTGTTTTTCTACGGGGCTTTCTTGGGCCTTAGTTTTTGTGTTGCAAAAATTAAATTTCTTGTGCCCACCTAATGTCGTCGCATATTTTCTTGAGAGCAATATGGCGTTGTTTAAAATTTTCATTTGCGTTGTAACATTTTAAGTTCGTTTTTATGACAAAACTTGCTGCAAACTTTTATTTTTTTGTAACTTTTTTAGTTAAGTTGTTTTAGATTCTTTTAAATTCGTTGTTGTTGTGGTGCTATTTTTAAAATTTGTTGTTATTTGTTGTTTTGTTTATTTATTTGTTTATTGTTGTTATTTTTTTGGTTGCGTTTTCTGTTCGTTGTTTGCTTCATCTGGTGTGTTTTTCTTTGGCAATTTCAATTTCTTTTTTTGTGAACTGTGAAAATTTTATTTTTAGCGATAAATGAACTTGACCAATTTGTTTATTTTCTACTGCACGCTATACCACAAAATGTTGGTGACCCTTTTATAATAGAGCAAATTTTTGAGTAAATATGTGTAAATTTAAATTAAAATATTTTAAGACGTCATATTAAGCGGTCTGTGCTGAACTCCATGAACATACTGTGAACATTTAAGGACATAACAGGTCAACATAAATAGGTTGGTAGAGTCGAACGTTTCCTCTGCAATCTGAGTTTGTGTACGGGACATAAACTTAATTTCAGGAAAATTGTTTTCTAAAGAAATCCTACACAAGTTTTCATCGAAAGTACTACTTATAATACTGTTTTTTGTGGGGGTTTTCGTCTGTTCATCTAAACCATATCTTGGATAGTTTTGAAGTTTGTACAACAGACAGTCTTCGTGGTACATATTGCGACAGTATAACTTTTTTTTGGGGTACCTTACTTAAAGCTGTATAAAGCTAACGCCGGCTCCTAAAAGTAGTTCTCGGTTTGGTCCACTCTTTGGACATCGTTCTTCCAAACTTATATTGAATTCGAAGAAGGTCAGTATCTGCCCACTTCTTCTTAAAAAAATCCAGTTAAATTCAGCTTAAGTTTGAAATTTTTACCAACGGTATTCATTGTGGTCTGGATATATATTTTCATAGACAAATTCATACTTTCTGCGATAATGTCCCGAGGCTCTAAAATCACTGGGGCTACCAACTAAAATGATTATATTACACGATAACACTCGAATCGAAATCCCCAGTAGGTACAATTTTTTTTTTTTTCAAATCACAAACTAAATCCTAAAATGAGCGCATACCTCCCCCACAAATAATAAAGGGTGATCCATTAAAAGCAGCGCCGACCGTAGGAATACAAACAAAACGAATGCATGTGTGAATGTATGAGTGAAAAAAAGCAAGAGCCAAATGATGCTGTTTTCTTTAAAAGAAATAAGTAAAAAAGTAGCAGTCGGCTTTGCCGACAGAAATATACCCTCAGCCTATGTGAATGGGAACTTTCAGAATTTTGTGGCACTTTTTCGACATTTGAACTTGCCGACAAAAATCTGTATTAGGTTTAAAGTTCAAAAGTTTTGCGGAGGAGGGAATGGACAGACATAGTGCATTACATACCTCATGGTGCTCTTGAAAAAAGTTTAAATGATTCTGAAACTACAATGTTCATAGAACAGAAAAATCAAAAAACAAACAAATCGCCGGAGCGCCTTTTAAATAAATCGTGATTCAAATTGACATTTTTAAGGGTTTTTAGGTTTTTACGATTTTGCTTGGAAACCGTCCTATGGAAATGATACTAACGAGAATGTTGTAGCTATGAAAACTCTCTACAAAATTACGGAAGCCAATCTAGTAGGGACTTTTCACAGCTACAACATGTTCTTTAGTACCAGTTCGAAAGGATTTGCAGTATTCAAGCTAAATCCTGAAGACCTAAGAAAAAAATCTGAAAGTTTGATTTGAACCTCTACATCTCAAAAATGGTAAAACCTAGGAAAATATCAATCAGCCAGTCTTGTACAGAATTTTCACTGCTACAACATTTTCTTCTTCTTTCCCATTTCGATAGGATTGCTGTTTCCAAAAAAATCGTTAAAACCTAAAAAAAATTAAAAATGTTAACTTTTGTCGCGATTTATTAAAAAAATCCTTTCTTGTTTTTGGATTTTTTTCATCTATAAACATTGCTGATTCAGAATCCGCAAAAACTTCCCTGGTGTAAGCGGTTTTGATTTAAAGTTAGTTAAGGTGCACTGTGCATAACATTTTAATATAAGGAGACGATACAGTCAATCCATTGTCCTAATTTGAACTTCTATATCTCAAAAACGGTAAAAACTACGAAGATATCATAAAAGTCAGTCTTGTAGAGAATTTTCATAGCTACATTTTCGTTGGTATAATTTCCAAAGGAATTGTGGTTTCCAAGCAAAATCGTGAAAACCTAAAAACCCTTAAAAATATCAATTTGAATCGCGATTTATTTAAAAAGCGCTCCGGCGATTTTTTTTTCTCATCTATGAACATTGTAGTTTCAGAATCTTCAAAAACTTCCCAGGTGTAAGCACCTTCCATTTAAATTTGTTTCAAGAGCCAAACCCAGAAATGTGCCTCACCACTGAACAAAATTAGGCTCACACTCCCCACGTAACGCGAATTTTCGTAATAAAGTTGAACGTTTTGTAAACGTTGTAGAGGCGTAAGCTATTCCATGACAAATTGACACGCGTGATCTGTCAAAAAAAAAAGGTTGTTGAAAAAAGTGCCTCTTGTTGGGTCACCCGTTATTTCTTCCAAACTTAGATCAAGTTTGAGCATGAACTACATCTACATAGTTGAAGTCAAGCTGTCCTTTTATAACTAACGAATTGTTGTTGTATATTTTACAAATTAAATGTTTTCGGATAAAATGAAATGTCTTTAGACCAGCGACGACCACAGAAATACAACCAAAGCGAAGACATGTATGAACGTATGAGTGAAAAAAGTAATAACCACCTTATGTTTTTGTTTGTTTTCATACATTTACACTGTACGTGAGAGAGAGAGAAGCCAATGCAAAAACAACTCAGTAGGCGCCCTCACTATACGATCTAAGCAAAGAAGCTCGTCTCTGCTTTAGACTTGGCAAAACGTATTGGTTTTAAAAGTTAATTTGCGTGGATGCTGTGGATATAACATCTAAAATTGATTTTGAATATACGAGGGCAGTTCGGAAACTTCTTAGGCTAGCACAAAAACGCGGTATAAACAGAAAAAAGTTAAGTGTTTTGGAAACTTCCATCTCTGTTATGAACACATGTTAAATTTTGTTTTGATCTGGCAACTCCTTCATATAGAAACAGGTGTTCAAAAAAGACGCATCCGCAATTTTTTTACAATGGAAAAATTAGAAATGCGTGCTGTCATTAATTATTTAAATAAAAAAGGGTTATCGGGACAAGAAATTCATAATGATATGGTGAATGTATTAGGTGAAAGTGCTCCTTCATATGCAACAGTAAAAAATTGGGTTGCTGAATTTAAACGTGGTCGTACAAGCATTGAAGATGAACCACGTTGTGGACGTCCAAAAACAGCAACAACAACAGATATTGTAGCCAAAGTGCATGATATGGTATTAAATGATCGACGAATAAAAGTGCGTGAAATTGCTAATATCATGGGCATCTCAAATGATCGAGTCCATTTAATTTTGCATGAAGAACTACAGATGAAAAAGCTTTCGGCAAGATGGGTGCCGCATTTGTTAACAGTAGATCAAAAACGCATAAGAATGAACATTTCTCAAGCTTGTTTGGATCGTTTTAAGCAAAATAAAATGAATTTTAAGCGTCGTTTCATAACTGTTGATGAGACATGGATCCACCACTATACTCCAGAGACAAAATAACAATCCAAACAATGGACTGAAGCTGGAGAAGTGCCCCAAAGAAGGCAAAAACAATTCAATCGGCAGGTAAGGTTATGGCAACGGTTTTTTGGGACTTCAAAGGTATTTTATTGATTGACTATCTGCAAAAGGGTAAACAATAAATTCAGGGTACTATTGCAACCTTTGGGATCAATTAAATGTACAAATTCGAGAAAAACGTCCTGGCTTACAACACAAAAAAATAATTTTTCATCAAGACAACGCACCAGCGCACAAGAATGTTTTAACAATGGCTAAAATCAACGAATTAAAGTACGAGTTGCTTGACCACCCTTATTCTCCTGATTTAGCTCTCAGTGACTTTTACTTGTTCCCAAATGTAAAAAAATCCTTGCTGGCAAGCGTTTTACCTCAAATGAAGATGCAATTACATTTGTAAACCACTATTTTGAAGACCTTGAGGAAAACTATTTTAATCAAGGGATGGAATTGCTAGAAAAGCGTTGGACTAAGTGTATTGAAGTTTCAGGAGATTATATTGAAAAATAAAAATATTTTGGAAAAACTAACTATTCTCTTTCATTGATAGGCTAAGAAGTTTCCGAACCGCCCTCGTATATATATATATATATATATATATATATATATATATATATATATATATAAATATATACAAATTACAAGATATGGTCTTGCTTTACATGAAAATCACATGCGGACAAAATGATTTTGATAATTTTGAAAACCCCCCTAAATACAAAAGTTTTTTTTGGAAAAAAAGTATTTTAATCCAAAAAGTCTGAGGGTATAGATATCTCCGTCGCCAAAGCCGACTGATTCTTTTTCAAACCAAAGTATATTTTTATACCCTCCACCATAGGATGGAGGTATATTAAGTTTGTCACTACTAGAGTTTGGGAATTCCCGACTTTTTTCCATTCCCGGGAAATCGGGAATAAAAATTTCTAATTCCCGGGACTATGGTAAATCGAATTCGTGGGGCATAGACGTGACAGAGAGTAAGCAAACATGAAATACCTACTCCCTTTATGTGTAGTTGTGTCATTAGTTATCTCTTTGGAACAATATAAAGGGAAAATAGCAATAGGGTCAAAAAGCAATAGCAAACATCTTAAACGACGTTGTGCCAAAATCTTGAAAGAACCAATAAATCATATATGACATATGGCAGCTGTTCAAGAATATCTTATGTATGCGGTCAAAATCTAATTATTCCTGACTAATTAGCGGAGGTTATATAAAATATCTTTTTCCAACTACCATCCTAGCAAAGCTTCCTTGATATCGAAGAGTGCTGTCCGATTATATTTTTAAAGTCAACGATATCGTATGTTGTTCTTATGGTTCGAAATGCGTGTTGATCATATAACAAATCCGTTTATAACGAATTTTTGATAAACTATAAATCAAGAATTATGTGAGGTTATACACACTTCGAATTCCAGAAAAAAACACCAATTATCGAGAGGACCAATACATACATATTTTATACGAATTATGGCGATTTTTCCAATGGGCCCGCAATTACGAATAATCGGGGCACGAATTATCGCCATTCTACTATATTTCCAATATTTAATAAATATAAGACAAATAATATTTGACTTATACATGAAAATACAAATACCCGTATTCCCGGGAATTTCAAAAATTTTTCCCGGGAAATCCCGTTCAAAAAATTTCGGGAATTCCCGGGAAATCCCGGGCCGGGAATTCCCGACCAGAAACTCTAGTCACTACGTTTGTAATTACTCGAAATAATCATTGTAGACCCCACAAACTATATATATTCTTGATCAGCGTGCAATTCGATATAGCCATGTCCGTCCGTCTGTGGAAATCACTCTAGCGTCCGAACGGATTGACGTAAGTGGATGAAATTTTGGGAAAATCTATTATATGTACGTAGGACTTTTGGTATTGAAAGCGGGCTATGTAGGTCCACGCTTTCGTGTAGCCCCCATACAAAATGACGCGTGACGCGTCGTCGTTTTAAGGAATTTTTAAGATATTTGCCCCCATATAACGCCCCATATAAAGTACGCGTCATTTTAATATATTTTGAATGTGTTAGTCCCATTTGACAACAGAATCGGTTGTAACTTGGTATATTTTGTTTCCAGATGCTAAGAAACATTTCTACCATAAAATATTTATATAGGTCCACGTTTTGATATAGCCCCCATAGGACGATATCTGCCGATTTCCGGTATTTTAAAGGTTTTGGCCTCATTATCACACCGAGATGGCTGAAATTTGGTATTAAGTCTTCGTTTGGGGTATAAAATTTTCCCCCAGAAATTCGTAGGTATAGGTCCACGCCATCATATAGCCCCCATAGAACAGTACTTTCCGATTTTCGGAATTTTGAAGGTTGTGGGTACATTAATTCACCGAAATGACTTTTTTTCGAAAAAAAGTCGGATTAAAATTTAAAATTATTGTCAATTTTTTGTAACATTTTACAAATATTATGCAATCTACTATCTTACGTCCTTCGTGATAACTTTTTAGTGACAATTGTGTTCATTAAAATAACTTCTGTACACAACACGCGATAACTTTTGTACACAACAACAAACATTTGCTCGCGAGCGGATTTGTACTGGGGATTTTTTTCTTAAACTATGCACTTTGGTCCCAGCCGGCGACAAAAATACAAAAATCGATGTCTAAAAATTATGATTGTAACATTGCAAATCTATCGTAGACACATCAAATTTTAGTATTCCGGCTATCTTTTTACAACTTCTAACGGTACTTGCTAAAACAGAGCCACAGAAGTGAGCATTTCCATTTGTAGAAATTGAGACATTGAAATTTCCATTAACGTAGTGAGAAGTTACAAGTGATATCACAAAAAAGTAATGTGTAAATTTACTATAGTAAGAAGTGGAAGTTAAAGTTAATAGTATTGTTATTGTTTTTAATTGATAACATCATACAATTGTATCTTTATTTTGTAGTACAATTGATCTCTTTTAAAATGTATTTTTGTGAGTGTTTTTTATTTAATATTGAGAAAAGAAATAGACTTTTAGTACCTTGGATCCTCGCGGATCCTCACATTATTTTTATATAAATATTCGTGGATGTGTCCAGAATTAGAAAAAAATTATCTCGTCTGCCGAAAGTTGCCGAGCCGTATTCAGTTTTCATTATACTGAGTATACTCGGACTTTTGTGAATGTTTAGTATGGGGTTTTGGGTGTTTTCAAGCAATCGGTTTTGTTGTTTTGCATTTTGTTTTGATCTTATTTTATAAAAATGATGTTTTTAGGATTAAAGTATGAATGTGTGTTTCCGTATTTGTATGTTTTTGAAATATGGTGAGTCAAAACCAGCATGGGACTGACGGTATTCAAAGAAATTATAGCACATGAAGGTTTGCAGTTTTAATTTTGCGGGATATGATTTCTCTAAGTTGTCACATCGTATAAACTATCTATGCAAAGGAATTTCAAAAATCCGGATACAGAACAAGATAACAGAATTGAAAAATCGATAAACATCATGCAAATTGGCTTGCTATAAAAGACACCATTATTTTTGAAAGATACATGCCACTTCAAGAGTTATCTGCCGTTGAAAGTAAAAACGCGAAAGGCCTAAAGTATATTTATGCTCCACACAGAAAACTAAACAACGTAGAATGGTTAAATTGCCAAGCAGGACCACCTATGTGGTCTTGTTTACTGTTTATATATCCTGGTCCTGTAGCTAGAATTTATTGTAATATATGCTAACCCATCCTCGCGAACTAAATATCTCATAAAACATCTTAGTTTTCAGATATTCCCTGTTTGAGGCCTATAGGACATTGTTTTCATCTAATATAATCTGGTACGCCCTTGGTCCAAATGTTAACCCACCTAGTAAGAATATTCTGTGCCTCATATTGTTGATACTTGTTACCAGTTAATCCTTGTCAAGAATAAAATTCATAAAATTTCATGATTTTTACAAAAGTTTTTGTAGAAAATTTAGGCCAAATACTTAAATATGCCAAATATCGGAAGTTAACATGATATAGGACTATACCAAAATGTGGGTATATATTGATGAATTTTGACAAGAGTATTTGATACAGTTTATAAACTCGAAATGTCAAATTGCAGCACATTCAGTTGGGAGGTACGCCTATATGGTAATATAACAAAACATGGTGTTTAATACGACCAATGAAAACAAATTGTCAAATTACAGCGAATTCACTTTGAAAATATAGACAAAATCTTGAAATTAATAAAAAACTGGAAGTACCGTTATAGGGGGTCTATACCTCAATGTGTACCAATCCTGACGATTTTTGGGGGAAATTATCTTCTAGTCACTACGAGTTTACGGTAAAATTTTCAGATCTATATCTTGATTAGAAATATTTTTGTCGCTCTCTCCCATACAAACTAAACCACAGTGCTATGTACCAAAAATCGTTGATGGATTAACTTAAATTTTTTGGAGATGAAATATGAAAAAATTGGCAACATGATTCATATATACATATTTATTTTTATTGCTTTGGGCTAAAGAAAGGGTTGTGATCGTGTTTTTCATAAATTTCCTATATATGCGTTTTTTAACAAAAATTGTAATGTAATGTAGGGTATAAGCAGTGAGAACAAGTTAATAATGTACATATCAGGGGCCTAATTACGTGATTCGATTCAATCGAGAATTTGCTCGTGAATAAGTTTTCGACAGTGTCGAATCGACACAATAAAAAAACGGCATGGCAAAATTCGATCGAAAACGTTCCAGCCGTGTTACCGATTTTTTTCGATAGTAACCGGCAATCGATCAGGTAATATTATGAAGGTAGACGCCAAAAAATGTGTTTATTTTAAAACGAAAACTAAAAACCAAAATTACGAATGAAAAAATGTAAATATTTGTGGAATTTGTTGAATAATACATTGAATAATAATTTCGGAATGAAGTAGTGCTAAGAAAATAAGGAAATTATCTATGTTTACATTGTAAACTTTACAAAACCTTTTTGACATTGCTGTAACTGATTGCTAATACATCTACCTTAATAGTTCTCTCTCAAAATAATAAGAGAGAATTTGGTGGTTTTTTTGCTTAGCCTCTCTGAGAGAGTCTTTCCACTGGTAAACAACGGCGGACGTATTCTATTAAATGTTGTTCACCTACAAAAAAGGATATTAATATTAAAATTTGTTTGCGGAATATTACTATTTCTCAAACGAGTGCAAAGGACTTTCTCAATTTTTCTTGTTATTATGTGTTAAAAATATGATTTTTTACTACTTTTATTTTTCTTCTACAAAACAACAACAAACAATAATTTTTACATTTTCTACAAAAATGCATTAAGAAGTCTTTCATTTTTTTGGTTTCCGATAGGCAATTTAGTTAGCTACGAGCAATTTCTCGCAGATTTATGCTCAATAACTCGATAATTTTACTCGATAACGAAGTAGTAAAACCACGATAACTTTTGTCTACAACAACCAAAAATTTGCTCGCGAGCGGATTTGTACTGGAGAATTTGTTGTTAATCTATGTACCAAAAATCGTTGATGGAGTGCGAAAAGAAAAACTTACATTTTTAGGAAATGAAATAAGAAGGAATTGGCAGCATTTCCCATATGTTCATACATGTTTATTTTTTATCGATTTAGTCTAAAAACCTTTTTTTTTGCAAAATGATATTTGAATCGAAGATGTGATTGCATTTTTCATAAATTTCCCTATACTCGCATTTTAACAAAAATAGTAATAATGTTGGGTATATGCAGTGAAAACAAGTTAATAATGATCATATCAGTTTTTGAGAATGCCACCTACTATTTGTGAGGCATAAATCGTCTGACTTTGATCTTTTCATTACAGGTTGTTTTTGCCAATTTCCACTTTCGTATTTTTAATGGGCTTTTACATTTCTAACAATCAAAGAAAAGATGATATACAGATGTAATAAAAAATAATTTCCAATTTATATGGCGTGTCCTTCAACACTATATTTATTGGTATCAATGAATTTTTAACTCATAGTTATGTCTCCACTTAGTCTACGCTGGCTATGTAACGGCAACTTTCTGTGTTATGCACACCCCTATACGTTTTGCAACATAAAATCTAATGTAGAAAATTGCATTAAAAATATATTCATTCGTCCTTGCCATCATCAGTATCATGCCAGGAGTCCTCAGTTGTTTATTTTTAAATCTAATAGAATATTGAACTTGTGGCGAAAAAAAATAGTTCGTTCGTTCGCTTTCTTTGTTTGCATTCTATCAAGTAAAAAATCACAAAAGTAGGACGGCGCCTAAATAAACTTTATGTGAGTGCTATGTGTGCGTGCATGCATACATGTGTGAAGTGAAATGCTCCACTTGGCTTAGTACCAACATTTCGTTTTTCCGCTCTCATTCATGATTTCATCAACTTTTTTTGCGTGCAATTTTTTTCTTTTGTTTAAAGTAAATTTACCCTCTGCTCAGCTCAGGGGGTAGAGTTGAGGAGAGCGTAACAAAAAAATTGTCGAATGCAATGCATAATGTCATTATGCCACAAACTGAGTGCGCAACTGAGTTACTTGTCTACATTTTATGGTTATTTACAAATGTTTATCTTCTTCTTCTACGACTTATTGTTCGCTTTTTTGTTTTATTTCATTTCAACAATAATATTACAAATCTTTTGAAGGATAGTGAAATTGCAATAGCATCATCGCACCAGCATGTCAGCCAGCATTGAAAGAAGAACAAGAGGAATACATTTCCGGTTTTTTTCTCAGATAGGAAATGGTTTCTTCGTAAGCATTTTACCGTTACGTTCAAACAAACTAAATACAACAACAAAAACTGCTAAATGTATTTTAAGAGCATTTCAATGAATGCGATTGTAACGGACACCAGGTTGATTCGTATGTATTTATATTTAAAAAAATATTTTTCTCAGGAACATCCTCTAAGGACAAGAGCAGGCTTGTATGATATCAAATCGGTGAACAAGAAGCAATTTTCATAGAAACCACATACTATACACAAAATACCTTATTTCAGTCCCTTGAAAAACTGAGTTGTGACGTTGTTTTTGTTACAACAGTATATGATATGTTTGTTCATTTTTCTGCTTACTCTTCTGGGTCTATATCAAGTTCTGAGAATGACGTTGCTCCGATGGTTTGTAACCACAAAGATACTGAAGTTAGTAGAGTAAATTTGGCAGGGCATTTGAAATAGTACAGTGCGTCGTGCTGGCATGTACCGCATGCTGGACAAATGTTTTGCACGTTTCAATCAAAATTACTCTAGTCTATCAAGACGGCTGTTTGTTCTCAGCTGCGATAGATGGGCGATATTCTCCGTAGACCGCATCCACACGATAGTTCCCTGCCAACATTTTTTTTAATTTTTGGAAGATTGTTCGCTTAGATTAATCTTCTGTGATTCCCCACGGCGATAATTGGGTGATTGTTTACATTTTTTTCTTACATTTTTCAAATGATCGCCGCTGGGAATCACAGAAGACTCTTCTGGAAGAGCAACAGATGATTGTTACTAACATTTTTGATTTTGTTGCATATAATTCTCATATACACTTTCTACAGAACTTTGATATAAATGGCACGTATAATATTATGAGTATTGACAAACCACACATGTCCAGGTTTTGCCAAGTTTAACCAAAATACAACATAGTGACTGAGGAAACCGTACTGGGTACAGTGCCTATAACAAATAACATAACATAAAGGAATAATTAAAAACCATAACAAAGCAGAAAAGAAAACAAAAGCAGAAAACTAAACAACAAATAAAAGAAACAAAAAACAATTGTTCTATTCTTTTTTTAATTTTTCTTTACATGTTGATCTTCTGAAGATCTTCCAGATGATTAATCTGCGATTCTTCCTCGCGATTCGCTTCCCGGACACAGTTACTTTATGTCGGCGATTCGCAGGTTATCATTAGGCGCGCTCTTCCGCGATTGAATTGATCTTCCCCGCGAATCGCAGATTATCTTTAAGCGATTAAAAATTTGAAAAAATGTTTGCAGGGAAAGAACCCCTATCAAGCCTATCAAGAAGGTTTGAATGCCAATGACACACAAATACAGTCGTAGATACCATAAACAACCCTGCAAACATTTTTTCAAATTTTTAATCGCTTAAAGATAATCTGCGATTCGCGGGGAAGATCAATTCAATCACGGAAGAGCGCGCCTAATGATAACCTGCGAATCGCCGACATAAAGTAACTGTGTCCGGGAAGCGAATCGCGAGGAAGAATCGCAGATTAATCATCTGGAAGATCTTCAGAAGATCAACATGTAAAGAAAAATTAAAAAAAGAATAGAACAATTGTTTTTTGTTTCTTTTATTTGTTGTTTAGTTTTCTGCTTTTGTTTTCTTTTCTGCTTTGTTATGGTTTTTAATTATTCCTTTATGTTGTGGTTATTTGTTACAGGCACTGTACCCAGTACTGTTTCCTCAGTCACTATGTTGTCTTTTGGTTAAACTTGGCAAAACCTGGACATGTGTGGTTTGTCAATACTCATAATATTATACGTGCCATTTATATCAAAGTTCTGTAGAAAGTGTATATGAGAATTATATGCAACAAAATCAAAAATTTTAGTAACAATCATCTGTTGCTCTTCCAGAAGAGTCTTCTGTGATTCCCAACGGCGATCATTTGAAAAATGTAAGAAAAAAATGTAAACAATCACCCAATTATCGCCTTGGGGAATCACAGAAGATTAATCTAAGCGAACAATCTTCCAAAAATTAAAAAAAAATGTTGGCAGGGTTCTTTCTAGATCGTGAAGACCCCTGTTGGCATGCCTGTATTTGGGGGTCCTATCCACCATATGGTGATTAGGTTGGCTCTCACGGTAACACGTGAGTAAGTACTGTAACTAGAGCATGCCATTGTGATGCTGAACTGGAAGAATCTTTGTTTCCTCGTGTAGATGGTCCACTGAAGACATGAGGAGGCACCATGTTGCAGTTCTCAGGGAGGCATCATGACACGTTTCAATGTTTTTTCCATCGCATTGGACATATAAAAAAATACCCCTCAGTAATGTTGGCGACATTTCCTGAGTATTTCAGCAATGTAAAACTTCTCTACAAGTGGTTTCTTAGGACACGCCGTTCGGACTCGGCAATAAACAGTAGGTTCCTTATCATTGAGCTAAATATGAATCGGGGTGCACTCATTGTTATGGGAGAGGTCTCCCTTGTCCCGTATGGAATGTTTGTGGAACAATTATATATATATTGGACATATATTCGAGGACCACACTAGCGCCGCATAGCTTTCCGATCCGACCTATCACGTTATGTGTGGTCAACAAGGTTTCTTTATATGCACCCCAAGTGCTGCCGGCTAGGTACTTGAGGACGCTGTTGCTACATCTCAGCTTATGGCAAATAGCTGTGGAATGTTACCGCTAGAATCAGGTAATTAATTGTCGGAATTTTGCTACCATCGACAATGACATTCAACTCAGTTCTTACTCATGTAGTCCATGTGGTGAACCTCAAGAGAGCCTCAAAAGAGTTGCCGACGATTTAGTGGCATATATTTGCACTCGCAAATGACATCAGGGAAGGTACCTGACGCCAAGATCGTAAAATCACCGGAAATGTTACGATATCAATGCCGTCTAGAGGGGCTGGAATACACGATAAGTACAGGTCAAAGAGTTCCAGAAATATCGCCCCACACTATGAAACTCCCTGTCTCACTACGGGGCTTGAACTTCCTGTTCCTGAATACCATGTACCACTGGCGTCCACGAATATAATTGATTCTCCAACGTTTCAAACTTGTCTGGTGGGTTGTCTGCTTAATGTCCTCAAACAGCGTTGAGTGCTTGACAGTATCAAAGGCTTTAGATAAGTCCGCCGCCACCAACACTGTACTATTGCACGGCTTGCTCTGGTTGAGTTGAGAACTAATATGTGTGGTGGTGGCTGCACACATTCTGATGATCGGCAACTAGGTAGCTACTTCTGATGTTAGGGAGGAGTAAAGCCTCAAGAGTCTTAGCTACGGGCGAACACAGCGAAATCGATCTGTACGATTCAACTTTGTTGACATCATTGCATGGCTTAAGTAGCGGGGTCACCCTGCCCATTTTCCATATTTCGGGACCGATGTTGATTGCGGGCTACAACGGCAAAATCGATCTGTACGATTCACCTTTGCTGACATCCTTTCCTGGTTTCCAACCAGACGATTTTCCAGACTTCGGGAACGATGTGTGTGGCGACAGGTTGATAACTTTGGTGAGACACTTGACTCCCGGCTCATCCAGCTGTTTCAGGTTTACGATGAAGATTCCATCAGGGCCCAATGCTTTGGATAATTTAGCATTCCTGTGGTACTATTCTTTTCGCCCTGTCACTACTAGAGTACTCGGCAAACTGTCGATTAAAATAACTTGCGCACCTCTTCGAATCAGTCAGCGTAACGTCGCCAAATGTGACTGAGGTCCTATCTTCCTATTTTCCGGGTTCGAGAATCAGAGTGACAATTCCCACTATTCACTTATTCCGGCTCCAATGTTGCAACTCTTCAGATGGTTTAACTACTCGTTCCACTTATACTCACCGACCAACCTGTTAACTTTCAGTGTCAGCTCCCTGATTCTGGGATAACTGGGGTTGGCACGACGAAGCTCAACACGCTCATTTCCTAATCCCGTCGCATCTGCTGGGGAATTTGGTCTCACTCCGGCTATTCAACCAGCATGTATACGGCGAGCGACTGCAGCAGTAATGATATCTCGGAACTTCCTCTTTGCTACCTAAACATCCGAAGGGTTGGTCAGATCTCTGAATATTGCAACTCTTCAGATGGTTTAGCTTCTAGGACCACTTATACTCACTGACCAACCTGTTAACTTTCAGTGTCAGCTCCCTGATTCTGGGATGACTGGTGTTGGCACGACAAAGCTCATCACTCTCATTTGCTAATCCCATCGCATCTGCTGGGAAATTTGGTCTCACTCCGCCTATTCGACCAGCAGGTATGTGACGAGCGACTGCAGCAGTGATAATATCTCGGAACGTCCTCTCTGCTACCCGAACATCCGAAGGGTTGGTCAGATCTCTGATGCGGCTAATTCGATTTCCCTTGAATAATGCAAGTGCGGCATTCAGAGGTGATGAAATCTGCTGATGGAGACAATTATGGGGAGATGGTCTGACCCAAGAGAAATTAGGTCAGGTGACGTCATTCGTCATACCAGGTGACACGATGGTTATATCTTGTGAACTGTGACACTATCCACTTATCCTGTCCTCATTGACCCTGTAAAACGCAGAGCTATCAATCTACCCTGCCAGCCCTATACCCCTCTGGTCATTACCGAGGACCGAATGCCACAACTAAGGATGAGTATTAAATTTCCCCAATGGCAGTCGGTTATGGCCTTCCTGAAGCGAACTGATGGTGGACCTATAGCCTGGAGTACAGCTATTTATCGGCTGGATGTATACCTTAAGCAAATCTACCTCGGCAGTTTTAGACCTGACTGCTTCCCCTCTGCAATACATGTACGCGTTATTAGAGCCAGGTTCAAGCGAAATAGGTCTGTATCGATCAGACGGCAAAAACCAGGTTACAAATAATTAATTTTTAATTTTTTATTTGACTACTGTCGACATCTACTTGAAAGCTTTGCTGGTCTTCTTGATTAGTATTTTACATGTCTTTAATACAGCAAGTAGAAGCAGAGGTATTTGTCATTTAAATAAAAACTTTAAAATATCAAAATCGGATAGATTTGCGCCTTTTGCTTTAAAGCTGATATATCATAAATGGATCAGATTTTGTACTGGGATTTTGCACTTTTGTAAAGGAGGGACAGAATACTAGTTTTTTCCTTCTGTGAGGTTTAGGAGTCCTTAAGAAACTCCCAACACGATTGAATTTATTTCAGCCGACGGTATCTAGCGATTTTCGGTGTTTTTTACGAATTAAGTAGCTTAACTATCGACAGAACTATCTGTAATTTGACATTTGAGATTAACTGTGGTCACAAAACTTCTCTACCAAAAATTGTCGACATAGGTTCACACTTTGATATAGGTCCCATGTAAAGGTACCGCCCGATTGAAGATAGTCTTAGGTATATTTTCTGACCTAATTTTGGGGTATCCGTGGTCATAAAATATCTCCACCGTGGTTTAGGTTTAGAAAGGAACTTGATTATTCCATTTTAGTTCAGAATATTCAGAATATTTTATGGGAGATCATATAAAAATGTTGGCACGGAACTTAACGTTTTTTAGTTGTTTATATTCTCGCTTCCGTGGCAATCACACAAATACCTGAGCTCCATACTATTTCTGTAGAAATTTATTGCAATTTAAAAAACTCAATCCCATATCAAACTGGTGCCCCATCGGCTTACTGGGTCAATAATAATGATGTTTTTTAGAAGAATCACCAACCAACCAATCACTCTATTATTCCACAACTAAAACCCTAAATCCAACATGCATCTGTTGCTTTCGACTACTGTGACTTTTTTTCTTTACGCTTTTTAAATATCATCAAATATTTAAGTTGACATTATTTTTCTTTCCCCCAAAAACGAACATTTATTTGTTTGTGTTTTTATTTCATTTTATGTCATTGACCCATATCACAAAAAATCACATATATATGTAAGTACATACATATGTATGTGTGTTCTCTTCTACTTAACCCGAAAACGAATCCTTGTCTGCAACTCTAATTCTTTCTTCCTTCGCCTTACTCTCTTTTTTCTCCTTCATATCATATTACATACAATTCGAACTAAAGACGACCAATCTAAAATTTGCTGATGATTTACTTCTTGCAGTCATTTGAAAATACAATTATCATTAACAAGATTGAAACCGGATTAGAAATGGCAGAGAATGACAGACTTGAGAAGGAGCAACAAAAACGAAAATAGAAAAAATATTAAATTATGTTTATAAAAAGCTTTGTCATATCCATCTAACAGATAACACAGATTGATGTCAATGGGCCAGCAAATAATCTGTGTGTTGTATGTCAGTAATCGCAATATCTTATATAACCCTAAAGGAGTATCCATCAATAAATTTATGTTTATGACAGCATATTCTTTAATTCTTATCGCAACGTCGGTAGTTTGGTTACAGAGGCACCACACAATGCCGTTGGCATGATTAAGAGTCATTTGTCATTTACAAAATGATTAGAGTTAACACTTGGAAAAGGTGTTTTCCAATCAGCATTTGATAGTCATATAACTAATGGCATATTCCAAGTGGTGGGTGCACACAGGTCATGGTATTTTTCATCTAAAAATAGCTAATCATATTTAATAGTCGTTTCTTTGAAAAAGCAAACACATCATCCAAGACTTCAATTGAGTGTATAATTTCTTTGTAAGTTGTAGCATACTATGGAACACCGACGTAGCCCGAGCTGACTGTAAGTGTTACTGAGTTCAGAATAATACGTTTATTTGTATTTGTTGAACGTTTGTAGCCCATTACGTCCAATACTTTAGCTTATAAACGAAATCTAGAAAAAACATTCTTGCGAGCTTTTGTTTCTGAAATTGGTTTTGAATTTTTGTATATTTTCTATAACACGTTTTTGTAATGAACTATTTTGAACATCATAACAATTACAAACTCTTTACTATGCTTGAAATTTGCAACAACAACAAAAAACTATATCAACAACTTTTTATAATATAATTTCTGTTCCACTGCAGTGAAGTCCGTTGAGATTATTTGATACTGATCTTTTAGTAAATGTCTATGGGACAAAAAAAAATTCTGATGTATTTTTATGTTTTGTTTTCGACCTTTCGAATGTTAATAAAATCAAGATTATTGAGCTTGAGGTCAATGTTTACATTTTATTTACTGCATATTGTTTCCAATATTTCGAAATTACATTAAATTTCATCTTCGGGGATTTGTCTGTCGTTTACTCTTTGAATAAAACCAGAAGAAAAAGTTATAGAAACCCACAACAATTGTATTTTGGGAAGTGCTTTTAATGGATGCACCTTTCTAGGAATATTCCGTTTTCCTTCTTCGGCAAAGGACTTTTTTGTGACGATAAACGATATCAGAAAACTGGTCGGAAACAGATTCATCTCTCAACAATTTTAATCCTTTAACCCAAAAACTATGTATTATGATTTTTGCAGAAATTTATAACCATTTTCCCACGTATGAACTTGCAAACATGGATTTGTATCATTGATCACAAGTGTTGCGGAGGAGGTATCTGAAGAAATGGACCGGACCGACATGGTTCATTTTGGAAGTAGATCTTATTTTTGGAGTCATTCCTTTTAAAAGATATTTAAGTTCGTCACAGTATAATTTTCAGATTTTGGATCATTATGTCAGGAAATATGGACTTGCAAAGTTTGGGCCAAATCTGTTGCTCCGTTCATGAAAAATCGCGCATATCACTTTAGATAAAATTCTTGAAATTTGGGAGGAAATACCAGAAGGAATAGACCGAAAAGCATCATCTTCGAACTTTATATAAGGATCGCAGAAATATTGCGATATACAAAGTTTGGACCCAATACTGCATTATTGGGTTCGAAAGTTGTCGTTCGTGTCAGCCACTACACATGGTGGACGTAGGTGTTCTTTACAGCTTTCGGGCCATATTCTCTGGAAGTATGTACTTGCCTCTAAAAAACTTGTACTGCAGTAATAGGGGTCCCGTTGCAAAAAATGCAAAGTGTTTCCAGAGAGGTTTTTTTATTTATTAATTTATTTATTTCATATTTTCACTTATAACTAAATTATTAGCATAATGGAAGTGAAGCCATGACTACTGAGGTCATAAGCTTACACTGGTATAATTACTAATTATCCAGAGAGGTCTTAAACTGTACATCTCTAAAAATTTTTGGAATACTCTGTGGAAGGTTACTGAAAGTGTGGATCGATATGCCCCAAAATTTGGACAAGATATCACTAAGGCGAAATTTTGGACCGAATCGGTTGATTTGTTCGAGAGCTACCATGCTCTCCATTCAGCCACCCAGACGAACGGACATAGCATAGTCGACTTTAAGTTTTCTGAAAGAGATTTCTTCCAAGCACACTTTGGTCCTTAAACCATTATTTCACACATGAGGCTGAGAGTATAAAAATGTAGATTTAAAATAATGCAATTCAGAGTTTTCCTTGTTCCTGATCAATTTATGAGAAGATCTACGATAGGAAACCAGATTTTCTATAAGAGAAGTCCAACGATTGGAAGCCAAAATTAAGGCCTCGACACATAAGAAGCATGGCATTATTGCTTAGGTCATATCTGGTAAATGACTAAAGACCAAGTTCGACCTAATTCAATAACAATAACAACGATTGGACAACTGCATTTCCGAAAATGAAATATTGACCATTTTCTGACACCACAGCGTGATAAAAGACACAGAAGACACGTGTCTTGAAGTATTTTCTTTATTTATATAACTCCTAAATTCTACCAGTAAATATAAAAAATACTAGTGGATAACGCCATGATTTCCAAACGTTCTTTCTGCATAAATCGATTCTCTACTAATACCATTTTCTTTCCATAAATTACTCAATAAAATCGGAGTGGAAAATTGAAGCCGTGATTTTAAAATTTTGTGAAACAAAGGAAAGGATCACAACATTCAATGTAAAAAAATAAATGTTAAAATATTTCTAAGGTTTTCCGATTGTATTCTCTTTCGTTTGGTCTTACCGAAGTGATATCACGAAATTACATAACATTCATTGTAGTTGTAAATTATTTTATAAATGATGCGCCCACACACTGATTAATATATATGAAATATTTATATTAAACAAATTAATATTAATATAATATATATTAATTAAATATTAAATAATATTAAAATTTTAAGAGTCGTATTCGTATTCATATAATTAAACATACTAATCTGTTGCCATAAGCAAGGTCGAACAATTTAATTTTTCCGATTTTTTTTAAATATATTCAAAATATCGCGAAACTAATACGTATTGAAAAATTTTATAGTGGATTTTGAAGGAGGAGGCAATAAATTATATGGTTTTAAGAAGTAGAGTTTTAACATTTTTGGAATTCCAGTAAGCTGTATGTTTTCTTACTGTAGTTTTTAATGCCAATACTTATACTTAAATTTGACTTAAGGCTTTAGTCATGAAATATTTTTCCAATGTAGGTCGGGGGTTTATGATTATCCAGTATTTATATGAGCTGCCATCTTTAAATTGTCGCTCGCAGTCTAATGCTGCCCTAGGATATGGTTACTATGGATTATTAAAAATTCTTCTTCCAAACATGACTTACGCGGTCGGTACGACTCGTACCAGGAAGAACGTTATAACATCTATATTAAACATTTTACAAATTTTCCGACCAAAATATTGATATTTCTGAACTTGCATCGTAAGATAGTCGTTGCTTTTGTTCCTGACCTATTATAACACTATGCAACACTGAAAATGCAAACAACTTCTAGTATGGATTTTTTGAAAGTACATATTAAGACAACAAAAACCCTAGTAGGGTTTTGTCCTGTCAGATCCAGTTCGGATTTTATGGCCTCATCTAAACCGGGCTATATCTACACTTTTTTGCATTTATCAGGCCTTTATCTTAGAAACGAATAGGAATTTAGCCTTGCTGTCTTTACCAATATTGTAGCCCTAAACTAGTAGAACTTATCTTTTGAAAAAACTACATAAGAAAAACTCCATCTAGGGCATCAAAATCCATAAAATATAGAACATTTTACATTATTGCTGAAATTCTGGTCAGTATCGGCTAAACTAATGGGAGTTGAACAAAGTAACCTTTTGCAAAAATCTCCCACACAATGTTCTCAACAATTCTTCAGAACATTCTGAAACTCTAAAATGCTTACTTCATATTGTTTCAGCGGTATTTTGCATCATATCTTTTACAACACGTATTTCAAACACAGTTCACACCAACAGTTTATTTTCGCATTTCGGATTTCACTACATTATTGACATTTTTATTAAATCGTCGTTGAAAAATGTACTGAAAACAACGTCATAGAGGCATTTTACAACAATGACATGTTCCGAAGAGTTGTGTATTACATTCCGGGGAATATTTTTCCAAAAGAAAATATTCTGAAAAAATTAACGGTTTTGGAGATACGGTGCGAAATGTATAAAAATTGTGGAATTTTTGCATATATTTTGAAATTTGAGGCAATAAATGTACTTTTTCGAGTTCATTATTTCTCCAAATATTTTATTTTTGTCCCTATCTACAAATTTGCTTCAGAGGTCAGAAGAAGATTCCCATTGGTTTCGGAGATATAGCCCCGAATTTCTTTAAAAACTCAATATTTAACCATGTTTAGATGGGGCCATAAAATCCGAGCTGGATCTGACATAACAAAACCCAACTAGGGTTTCTTGTCGTTTGGGTCTGTACTTTCAAAAAATCCTTAGTACGAATTGTTTGCACAAGATCACCTTAAAAATGTTGCACAGTGTAATAGCAGCATAAGACAATTCATACCTTGTACCCCCTCAAGAGAGGAAAAAGGGGGAATGCTACGCTCATGGTTTCTTAACACAATTTTCCTAGCACCACGAAGCTGTAATCAGTGCATTAGTTTAATATTAAACTAATACGACGATAAAATAATGAGAAACCAACGGTTGTCATTTCGGTTATGTCGTGTGCCCCTATACCTTGTTTTCAGTCAAATATCTGCTTATAGTGACTTCCAAAAATTGTCAAACACTTTATAATTAAGATTTTATGTAATTTTATGTAGAAACTCATCACGCTATGATACAAGGATATGAGGTTGTAGAAACGTCATAACCCTAATTTACACTGGAAATATTTTTAGCCAATTTCTTCATACAAGTGGATCCACTGTGCTCTGTTGGGATATATAGTAACGATTTGTGATATGTGTGGCTACTATCGTGGTACAATAGTGGTAACCACCACTATTGCAGCGCCGAAAAAGGGTTCGCCAGCACAATCTGCTGCAACAAATTTCATGCCGATCCGACAAGAGTTCCTAAATTGCACTTATGCCAAACATTTGAAAATTTTTGAACTTGAAGTAGTTGGCCGATATAGTCCATATTCGAAGTTCGAATATACCTGGAAGAAATATTACGACGTCTAAAGTTTACGCGAAATTTTAGCGAACAATTTTGAACTTTTGAGGGCTAGGGACCCGAATGAGTGAACCGATATTGCCCATCTTCGAACCTGATCTAAGATTAAATATTACGGAAAGCAAATTCAGCACCCAATCGGTTGATCCGTTCGAATGTTATTGTGCGTTCCAGCCAGTCGGACTCACCGGCAGACGGATAAACGTAACTAAATCGGCACCAAATTGCCTAAAACGGATTTCGTCAAAACATACTTGTCGTCTAAGACCATTATTTTGATGAGGCACATATTCGTCGTATTAATTAATCTGTTCCAGAACTGCAAGTATCTACTAATTTTTACTATTTGCTTTCGATATCATGAAGGACAAATTTTTATCGTAGTAAAAACTTGTAGATTCTTTCAGGTTCTGGAAAAAGGACAAATGTGTGTATACTAGGGTTCCAACTTTATTACAACCTCGTATCCCTATCAGTGACCTGCAACCGGTGTCAATTTTATGAATTGCGGTAGACACAAGAAAAAGCGATACTAGTACGCACCACCACTCTCTTTTTTGCGTTAGAATGTAATCAATATTCTGTTGAAAGTCAAACACAAACATTGCTGATTCATATTTAACGCATTGTATGTAAATACTTTACTGCTTCGTACAAATTACTACCTCTTGCTCGAATTGTTCGTGTTGACTTCGTTTCGAGTATACTTTATGCCAGGGACGAGCTTCTTTGCTTAGATCGTATAGTGGGGGCGCCCACTGAGTTGTTTTTGCATTTGCTTCTCTCTCTCACGTACAGTGTAAATGAATGAAAACAAACAAAAACATAATGGTTGTTGCTTTTTTCACTCATACGTTCATACATGTCTTCGCTTTGGTTGTATTTCTGTGGTCGTCGCTGCTTTATGCATACAACTAGCGAAAAGAAAAACAATCGAAAACACATAAAAAATCTAAACGCATCAAATGAATCACAGTTATGTCCGCCTATGTACGTTGTCGTAACACCAAAAGAAACGCATTCTCTGTTTACCTAACACAGCCTTTGTATAACATAACAACACACCTCTCTCATAAATTCCCCATATTTGTAGACAGCTATGTTTAGACAACTGTGTTGTTTTTGTTTTCAGTTCTCTCATACTTTATGTCTTGTAGGATTACTACTCTCTATTCATGTGGTGTTTGTTTGTACATTAACGATCACAGATTAGTAGTTCGTAGATTACACACATTTATGAATGAATCAAACCGATTGTTTGAGATAAGAAATGCTTTCTTGTGGTAGTCACTGGCGTATGCTGATTTTTGGTAAAATGAATGATTTGTTTACGAAATGATGCGATACACTACATAGTTGCGTTGATTCAACGCAGGCCTCTGATCCCTATATTATATTTTAATGAGCTTTATCTACGATTAGATAAAATCTTAGTTATAAGGTGATTCGATTAAAAAGCTCACATACAAAAGCTTTTAAAGTTTTTATACATAAGTTTTTTTGACAATTTTTTGGAGTCACTTTAAGTACATGCAGTACTCCTTCGGGTACCTCCCATACAAAATTTCGGAAAAGTTCAGTTTAGGACGTGCTCTCGAATCTCTTTGATTTTTGTTACAACAACTTGTATTCACTGTAAAGATGGTATTTACAGGGTATTTACCCGGTAAATACCCACACGGTGGGTAAATATCCATTTGTGGGTATTCATTTGGGTATTTACTATATTGAATCGCCAATACAACATCTAACTCCCAATTCTTGGCTATAGGTTGTGAAATCGTTTCCAAATGGACAGTTTTACAGTACTTTAAACAAGTGGGTAAATACTTTGGTAAATACCCGAGTATTTACCCAAAAGTTGGGTAAAAACTCTTTAGCTGTCGAACCACTTGAGGTAGGCTAACAAAAGTAAAAGTTGGCTCAAATCTTTCTTATATCAATAGTATTAAAGGTATTGAAAATTGAGTCCCTGGGTCCATGTTTTGGTATAGCCCCCATATAATCGTACCTCCCGGAGGTACGGCTATATGGGCGCTATATCAAAACATGCACCCAAAGACCCTATTTTCAATACCAGAAATTCTGTTGATATAAAAAAATTAGTAAAATTTTGGCAGCCTACGACAAGTTGTTCGGCAGTTAAAAAGTTTTTACCCAACTTTTGGGTAAATACTCGAAATCGGGGTACCCTTATATGGGAGCTATTAGAAAACGTGGACCTACGTTGAAAAAATATTTTCTACATATTGATCACTTACTGTGCCAAATTTCAGCCAATATGATTGTAAAATTTGGCTCGTAGGTAAAAAATAGCTTAAATCGGGAGGTATGGTTATATGGGGGGCTATATCAAAACATGGACCCATACCCCATTTTCAATACCAGATGTTCTCTTGATATAAGTAAGATTTGAGCCAAATTTCGTCAGACTACGTCAAGTGGTTCGGAAGTTGAAGAGTTTTTACCCAAAATTTGGGTAAATACTCGGGTATTTACCCAAGTATTTACCCAATTGTTTAAAGTATTGTAAAACTGTCCATTTTGAAACGTTTTCACAATCTAAACCCAGAAATAGGGTGTAAGATGTGGAATTGGTGATTCAAAATAGTAAATAGCCAAATAAATACCCACAAATGGGTATTTACCCAATTTTCCGGGTATTTACCAATTGGGTATTTACCCACTCCCCATCTCTAATTCACTGTCCCGTATAGGAAGGTATAAGTTTATAAGTTTTGTTTAAGTGCAGTTTAAGGTCTGTTGGATCCTTTGGAAATGTATACCGATGCTGTTCATTTTGGTTCTGTTTAAAGCGATATTATGTTTTCCGTGGGCAAGTCCATGCTTCCTGGCATACTGGTCCAAAAACTATACTATGACCCATTGAAATGACTAGTGGACGTGATTTCTATCGAAAAGATATGACTCATCTAAGTCTGGTAGAAATTTTACGATGTTCAAAATATGGACCAAATCGGTTACTCCCTTCAAGAGTTATCGTGCGCACAAATGTTCCGAACATTTTCGAACTTTTGTGGGGGAGGTACCGGAAGGAGTGGACCGATATGGCCCATCTTCGAACTTAAACTAAGCTTGGGCAAAATATTACGAAGGCCAAATTTTGGACCAGATCGGTTCATCCGTTCGAGAGTTATCGTGCACAACACCAGCCAGCCAGACAGACGGACGGACATTGCTAAATCGACTCCAAATTGTCTAAAACGGACTTCGTCCAAACATACTTGGGGTCTAAAATCATTATTTCGATGAGGCACATTTTGCCCGTAAGAAAGTGTATATACCCTCGTTAGCATAAATGCTACACGAAAATTTACACGAATGAGTAGACCGATATAGTCCGATGTGCAAAGTATGGACCAAATTTTTTACTCCATTCAAGAGCTATCCTGCATACTATTTTTGCGAAAATGTTTCAATCTTTGTGAGGGAGATACCCGAGGGAGTAGTCCAATATGACCCATCTTTGAACTTGATCTAAGTTTGAACTACTCGTAAATATTACGAGGCCGAAATTGTTAACAGAATCGGTTGATACGTTGGAGAGTTATCGTGCACTTCAGACTTGCACTCTTTAGTGAAGAAAATGAAATCATTTTGTGAAAATAAATTTCACAGAAATCTTCCATAAATTAGAGCGTAAAATTCGTTGAATTGTGTTTTTAAACAAATTATTTCTAAACCATTACAGAAAAAATCAATCAAAAAGTAAAATCCAGGAATTATTATCCTTGCATTCTTAGCTTAGAACGTACAACGTAAGCCCTGTTCTAATTTCTGGAAGGTTCTAATTTGTTAGAATTTACTGTTCCATATAATGTCGACAAAAATTTAAATAGCAAGGTTTTTGAAACGAATTGTGTAAATTGTATGATATCAAGATGATGATAAAATGTGTCATGCTAGTACAAATACTTTTTATACCCTACACCACTATGTGGGGAGGGTATTATAAGTTGGTTTTGGCCAAAAAGTTTGTAACGCATCGAAATAATGGTCGTAGACCCATACTTATATATACCAAAATGAATGTCTCGACGAGCTGAGTCGATCTGGCTATGTGTGTCCGTCCGTCAGTCCGTCCGTCCGTCCGTCTGTCCGTCTGTCCATCTAAACCTTGTAATCACGCTACAGGTCGCAATTTTGATCGGATCGTCACCAAATTTTGGATGTTGATGAGGGTCCCGGAGGGGAAGAAGCCTACTGATTTTGGTGATGGTCGGATAATATTCAGGGGTCGGAATGGGCAAAAAACTTATTTGCGGAAAAAGTCAACGTTTTATTTCAAAGCGAATATCTCCGTATCTATAATGGGTATATTAAAGGCAATGCCTGCTAATGAAAGCAGAAAATATCACCTTTACAGCAATGTATGATAGGTTGTCGTAGGTGGTCAAACAACGAAGATATCGCAATAGTCGCTTATAGAACCCAGCTTTTCATTTATTCGATTTTAATTCTAATGACGAATAACACAGCTTTTGTTGGATATTTTCCAAAAACAAAACCTGGCTATGAAAGTAGAAAATCCTGTCTTTACAATGATGCAAAGTAAGTTAGCGTAGGTAGCCAAATAACGGAGATATCACAATAGAAGGTAATACATCCCACTTTTCCACTTTTAAAGAAATCACGCTACAGGTCGTAATTTTAATCGGATCGTTACCAAATTATGGGTGTTGATGGGGGTCCCGCAGGGGAAGAAGCCTATTTATTTTGGTGATGGTCGGATAATATTTATGGGTCGGAATAAGGAAAAAACTTTTTTGGAGAAAAAGACAATGTTTTTTTCCAAATCGAATATCTCAGCTTCCGTAGGGGGTATGCCAAAAGCAAAACCTGCTAATGAAATAGAAAATATCGCCTTTGCAACGATGTAACGTAGGTTGTTGTAGGTGGTCAAACAACGATGATATCGCAATAACGCTAATAGAACACAACTTTTCATTTTTGCGATTTTAATAATAATGACGAATATGAGAGCTTTGGTTGGGGACCTTCCAAAAACGAAGCCTGACGATGGAAGTGGAAAATCCCATCTTTACAATGATGCAAAGTAGGTTGGCGTAGGTGGCCAAATAACGGAGATATCGCAATAGTCGTTAATACATCCCATTTTTCCATTTCTTTGTAATCACGCTACAGGTCGCAATTTTGATCGGATCGTCACGACATTTTGGGGGTTAATGGGAGTTCTACAGAGGAAGAAGCCTATTGATTTTGGTGATGGTCGAATAATATTCAGGGGTCGGAATGGGCAAACAACTTATGTGGAGAAAAAGTCAACGTTTTATTTCAAAGCGAATATCTCCGCTTCTATAAGGGGTATATCAAAAGCAAAACCTGCTGAAAATATCACCTTTGCAACGATGTAACGTAACAACTTCTCATTTTTGCGATTTTAATAATAATGACGAATAGCACAGCATTGGTTGGGGACCTTCCAAAACCAAAGTCCGACTATGAAAGTAGAAAATCCCATTTTACAATGATGTAAACATGTTGGCGTATGTGGCCAAATAACGGAGATATAGCAATAGTCGGTAATACGTCCTATTTTTTAATTTTTTGTATGGTTGATGGTTGGCATACATCCCACTTTTCCATTTTTTTTTATTTGAGTTATTCTGACGATGCACTTAAACGCATTTCAATCAAATTGACCTTTATTAATGAAGACATTCAGAGCAAAGGCGCTAAGCTATCCCAATTTTAATATTTTGAATTTTACCAGTCAAAGCTTATGCACAGGGGAAGTGGTGTAGGGAATTACATAGTCGGCCCTGACCCGACTATAGCCTTGGCTCACTTGTTTGTAACTGTATGTATGTACATTATGTTTATCAATGGCCAAAATCAGTGTAGTATTGAAACTTTATAAAACGCACAACACAATGTAGAGATTTCTTTTCTATTTAATTAAGGGAAAAATCCTCCTATAGCTGCTATTTTCTCTCGTTACTGGAAAAATTTACAATTTATTTACTTTGTTCTTGTTTTATTGTTTGACTTTGTCATTTTTTGTTTACAACTAATTTTCAATTTTCTTTCTATTTTCTCTTTTTGCAATAAGTATTGACACATTGTAACAAGATGAAATTAAAAGCTTTCACATAAAAAATTTATTGAGTTTAGCGAAATTCTGTCTGAACTTTTTGCAGAGTTAATTAAATACAATTTTATTAATATCGGAGAAATATTTTTGTTTTAACGTCCTGGATAATTTCCGTTAATACATATATATTTTCCAACGTACTAATACAAGTGTATATTCAAATACATTAATTTTAAAACTTATTCAATATACCTTGCATTCAATATACTGCAAGGTATAGTAAATGAAAAGTATGCTACAATCAGCACTAAATACGAGGGGAACTAGAAAACTTTCTGGCCTAGGCAACACGCAGTGTCGCCACTTTTTCACTTTTTTTTAAAGTTTGACAGTTTTTAGCCGTAGAGTACTCAGGACAGTTTAACATACGACCATGTGTTGTTTTGAAAAAATCAATTTCCAAAAAAGAATGGAATTTACTTGTGAACATTTTCGTTCGATAATTTTTCACAACTTTCGACGTGGATAATCACGGCATGAACACCTGGCCGCAAAAATGGATTTTTCTCGCTAGATCCAGCAAAATTGGTCAATCGCTCAAAAAAAGGCTTTTGTAGATTATTGCATAGAAATTATGCATCGAGGTGCTTCATACGACGATTATAAGATTGTCACAGACGAATCTTCGACCTATGCTTTGGAGCCCGAAACAAAACAGGAATCGACCGGTTATATCTTCGAAAGGGAGCCAAATTCAACGAAAGTTGTTCTTGTCCTGTTTCTTCTGCAAAACTTACCGTGTGGCGACTATACGTCTTCAGAAATGTAGGTTAATTCTGAGTGTTACACTACAATTTGTTTGCCTGAAGTCTCCTGTTATACTGATAATTCTCTTCTGGAATATTTTACAACCCCTTGGAAGATTAGATAAAAAATGGCAATCATTTCGGTAGGATATTGACGTCACAACCCTCGGAATTATTAAAGTCGGTAGGTACCGTTCTATGAGGGTTTCATCGAAACGTGTACCGATACCTACGAATTTTAATCGAAAGGAATACCAAATTTCAGCCATTTCGTTGGGTGGTTGGCGCCACAAACTTCAAAATTCCGAAAATCGGGAGGTACAGTTCTATGGGGGCTACATGAAGGCATAGACCTGTACCGATAAATGTCCGGGGAAAGTTTTATACCCACAACGAAGACTAAATACCAAATTTCAGACATTTCGGTGGAATAATGTGGCCAAGGCCTTCAAAATTCCGAAAATCGGGAGGTATGGTTTTATGGGGGCTAAATTAAGGCACGGACATGTACCGAGAAATTTCTGGGGGAAAGTTCAATAACCCCAACAAAGACTAAATACCAAATTTCAGCCATTGCGATGGATTATTGTGGTCACAACCTTCAAAATACCGAAAATAGGGATGTACAGTTTTATGGGGGCCACCGTGGTGCAATGGTTAGCACGTCCGCCTTGCACTCATAAGGTCTGCGGTTCGAATCCCAGGCCAAGCAACATCAAATTTACAACGGTGGCAAAATTCCCCCTCAGTAATGCTGGCGACATTTCCTGAGTATTTCAGCCATGAAGAACTTCTCTACAAGTGGTGTCGTAAGACACGCCGTTCGGACTCGGCGATAAAAAGTAGGTCCCATATCATTGAGCCAATATGAATCGGCGTGCACTCATTGATATGAGAGAAGTCTCCCTTGTCCCTTCAGGGATGTTGTGGGAACATATCTATGTATGTGTACAGTTTTATGGGGCTATATTAAGGCTTGAACCTGTACCAAGAAATTTCTGGGGGAAATTCGAATACCCCAAACAAAGACTAAATACCAAATTTCAGTCATTCCTGTGGTTTATTGTGGCCACAACCCTCAAAATACCGAAAATCCGGAGGTACCTTTCTATGCGGGCTATATGACGGGGTGGACATATATAGACAAATTTAGAGGTAAAAGTTGAATACCCCCAACGAAGACTAAATACAAAATTTGAACCATGTCATGGAATATTGTTGACAAAAATACAGAAAATCGGAAGGTATCGTTCTATGGGGGCTATGTGAAGGCGTGGACCTATACCGACAAATTTCTGTGGAAAAGTTTTATACCCCTAAAGGAGACTAAGTACCAAATTTCAGCCATTTCGGTGTGCAAATGAGGCTAAAATCTTCAAAATACCGAAAATCGGGTTGTACCGTTCTGTGGGAGCTATATCAAAACGTGGACCAATATAGCCCATTTGCAATACCAAATATCCTAGGAGTAGTAGAAACATCCAGACTAAATTACAAAGATTTATCTTTAAAATTGCTAGCTGAATCTTGATTTCAACAGACGCACGGACGGAAGAGCAGACGGACATGGTTATATCGACTAAGAATTTTACCCTCATCAAGAATATATGTACTTTATAGGGTCTCCGATGGATACTTCGATGTGTTACAAACGGAATGACAAATTTAATTATATTGTGGAGGGTATAAAAAAAGTTGTAGTCAGCGATTTTCGTCGCCAGAAGATGCTATAAAAGCGTTCAAAAAACATGTTTTGGAGGTGTCTCAATCAAGCCACTGTAAACAACCCAACACATGGTCGTGTGTCAAACTGTCCTGAGTACGCTTAAGCTAAACACTGTCAAACTTTCCAAAAAAATGTCAAATGACGCATGGCGACACTACGTGTTGACTATGTCAGAAAGTTTTGTAGTGCCCCTCGTAGCCTTTCTCACTTTATTCACCACAAACACTTATGGCCGCCCACAACATTTCTAAATGATGAATGGTATTTGTGTGTGTATTTGTTGCTCTATTCTCACAACAATTACCCCAATATAAAATATTGAAAGTGTTCACTAAACGAAGTCATTGAAAACAAGAGGAAAACAAACCAAGTAACTCATCTCGGACTGGACAAAAGCTTAAATTAGTTTTCTATTGCTTACTTGAAGGACATAAAAACAAATAGGATTGGCAAAATAATAAATAGTTGGTTGCATTGTACATTGCATTCGTCGTTTTTGTGCAAACCCATCTTTTACACATACCTTTTCTGTGTTTTTTATCTGGGTTATTTGTGAATGCAACCATCCATATCCTTAAAAGTTATAAAATATTTATGAACAGCTCTTTAAGGTGAACGTAAAGCACATCCCGTGTTGTTTTGTTCAACAAAAGCCAATGGTATAAATGAAAAAGAGAACGATGAGATTTATTGACGATGGTGATGGTATTATTTGAAAGCCACTTTCAAATATTAATAATTCTATGACTCAGAGAGAATTTTTAAATTTAGACATTTTTGCAACAAATGAATTATTGATGAATGTCACGGGAAGATTTATTAAACAGAAAGTATGATTTCCAAGTATTGTCAATTAATCAAAAGTGAAATATTGTTTACTTATTTATTTATAGTAAAGGAAAATAAAGACATAGCTTAATATTTTGACTTATTTTAATTGATTTTCGTTGTGAGTTATGTTTTATTATACTGCGTAACATTTTAAGGTAATTTTGTACATATAACCCTAGTAAGTCCTCAATTTTTATTAATTTTTAGACAAGATTTGCAGATTATGCCAACAGTTAAATTTTGCCATATTTTTCCGATTTTGTTATTGCAATAAATACGCCAACATTATAATAATGACTCGCCATATTAATGTCTTCCTAAGTTAGTACGTCTGTCGTAATCTCGTTACAGGACACAATTTTGATAGGATCGTTACACAGTGGGAAAAATACCGATCTAGCGTGCAGAAAATTAAAAAATGGACTTGAAAAAACGTAAATACAGCATTAAACTAGAGTTTTGACAGTACTTAACGGCATATATAATAACTAGCAAATGCCCGCTACTTCGTATGCGGAAAGGGAACAAAATATATATAAACAAAATATATATAAGCATAATATAGAAATGGTGAACAGTGGAGATTATGTTGTACTAAAACCTATTTTTATTAGTAATATTTTTTCGATTTAATTCCTTTTAGTACTGTACACTGTAGTCCCTAAACAGCTATCATATTTTTATTTCGAATTTCCAAAACTACGACCTCATATCACAGACATATACCAACAGCGACACATATTGCAAATTTCAGACTTGACTCCTGGTTTTACCCTTTTACTAACACAGCATTCACTTCCAGTACGAATTTCCAAGCACTAAACTTTATCTCACCCCTTCATAACAACAATAACGCTCATTCACAATTCAAGGTTCTAGCTTTAGCAGTTTCGCCAGAACCCGAATAGGTCCGTAAATTTTTCGGCATTCAAAATGGCCATAAAAACCCACGTTTTCGTATATCCTCATTTAACGGTACCCCTCGACTTGGTGTATTTTAAAAGAAGAACAAATCTATATCGTCCAATTTTCTTTAAATTTGGACCTTGATTAGTCAGAGGATATAAAAGTTTAATTTAAAAAATGCCCACTTCAATCCACGTTTATTAGAAAAGATATTTTGAATATTTTGAAGAGCTTCTGCACATTTTCCAACCCAAATTCGTGGCATAAAATGTTAGAAAAAAATTTTAACAAAAAATTTTACTTAATGTGCATGGGAATGTAGACCGTATATAACGCGTCAACATAAGTATGAATATTCAAAATTACCTCTATTTCTCAATCCAGATCCAGTGTTCAAGCTCTTATAGTCACTTATCAAATCCAAAGTGTACCAAATTTAGTACCGGTTTTTTTTTTTTTTTTTTTTTTTTTTTTTTGAAATTTTGCCTGTTAGGGCGAAGATCATTTTTTTAAAGATTTTATTAATTTTCTCGTTTAGAGTTAAGCTTAATGATCTGAAATTATTTGCAAGTGAAAAAGGAAAGCCATGGACTCGAACACACATAGTCACCAAATTACGTTACCTGGTTTCATTGGTGGTAAAGCAAATCTTCGGACGTATCGACTATGTAATGGCTTCTCTGTCCTAGAACTTATCGTTTTTCAAATGCAAATGTGTTTTTATACATTAACGGATATTTGGCCGTTGAAATGTATTTTCTTCACAACAACCGCTTTTTGCGATGCCTTTGAAGTTATGAGTTTTGGCTTTGAACGCTAACACGCCGTGACAACATTTTTTTGATATGTTTTCAAGGACGTGGGTTCAAATCCCAGCCGGGCTCAGCCTATTTTTTATTTTTTGAAATTTTGCCTGTTAGGGCGAAGATCATTTTTTTAAAGATTTTATTAATTTTCTCGTTTAGAGTTAAGCTTAATGATCTGAAATTATTTGCAAGTGAAAAAGGAAAGCCATGGACTCGAACCCACATAGTCACCAAATTACGTTACCTGGTTTCATTGGTGGTAAAGCAAATCTTCGGACGTATCGACTATGTAATGGCTTCTCTGTCCTAGAACTTATCGTTTTTCAAATGCAAATGTGTTTTTATACATTAACGGATATTTGGCCGTTGAAATGTATTTTCTTCACAACAACCGCTTTTTGCGATGCCTTTGAAGTTATGAGTTTTGGCTTTGAACGCTAACACGCCGTGACAACATTTTTTTGATATGTTTTCAAGGACGTGGGTTCAAATCCCAGCCGGGCTCAGCCTATTTTTTATTTTTTGAAATTTTGCCTGTTAGGGCGAAGATCATTTTTTTAAAGATTTTATTAATTTTCTCGTTTAGAGTTAAGCTTAATGATCTGAAATTATTTGCAAGTGAAAAAGGAAAGCCATGGACTCGAACCCACATAGTCACCAAATTACGTTACCTGGTTTCATTGGTGGTAAAGCAAATCTTCGGACGTATCGACTATGTAATGGCTTCTCTGTCCTAGAACTTATCGTTTTTCAAATGCAAATGTGTTTTTATACATTAACGGATATTTGGCCGTTGAAATGTATTTTCTTCACAACAACCGCTTTTTGCGATGCCTTTGAAGTTATGAGTTTTGGCTTTGAACGCTAACACGCCGTGACAACATTTTTTTGATATGTTTTCAAGGACGTGGGTTCAAATCCCAGCCGGGCTCAGCCTATTTTTTATTTTTTGAAATTTTGCCTGTTAGGGCGAAGATCATTTTTTTAAAGATTTTATTAATTTTCTCGTTTAGAGTTAAGCTTAATGATCTGAAATTATTTGCAAGTGAAAAAGGAAAGCCATGGACTCGAACCCACATAGTCACCAAATTACGTTACCTGGTTTCATTGGTGGTAAAGCAAATCTTCGGACGTATCGACTATGTAATGGCTTCTCTGTCCTAGAACTTATCGTTTTTCAAATGCAAATGTGTTTTTATACATTAACGGATATTTGGCCGTTGAAATGTATTTTCTTCACAACAACCGCTTTTTGCGATGCCTTTGAAGTTATGAGTTTTGGCTTTGAACGCTAACACGCCGTGACAACATTTTTTTGATATGTTTTCAAGGACGTGGGTTCAAATCCCAGCCGGGCTCGTACCGTTTATCTTAATCCTACACTTCAATAGTAATCATAGTTCTAAATTGCAGGATTACAGGTCTATTGGTTCACTCAAATCCAAATTTAGTGTCATTTAGTACTTATATGTATCACCAGCTCTATTCGTTCTCCCAAATCCAAATTTTTATTACCATTTAGTACGCATAATTGCAACTTCAGGATTCCAGCTCCATCCGTTCAACCACATCCAAATTGTACCAAATTTAATACCATTTACTACATATGAGTACAAATTATTTTAATCATAGACTTCAGTAGTAATCTTAATTCTACAAAATTTCAGAATTCCGGCTTTATCCGTTCACCCAAGTCCAAATTGTACCAAAGTTAGTGCCATTTGGTACAATTATCCAACAGTAATCTTTGTTCTAAATTTCAGGATTCCAGCTCTATCCGTTTACCCAGATTCAAATTGTGCAAAATTTAGTACGACTTTCCAAAACTATTTCCATATCTCAATCCTACACTCCAAAAGTAATCATAGTTCTAAATTTAACGATTCAAGCTCTAGTCGTTCACTCAAATCCAAATTTAGTACCATTTAGTACTTTTCGTACACATAAGTACGATTTTCCAAAACTGCCTCCACATTTCAATCCTAAACTCCAACAATAATCTTAAACTCCAACAATAATCTTAATTCCATATTTCAGGATTCCAGCTCCATTCGTTCAACTCAAATCCAAATTATACTAAATTTAGTACCATTTGGTACACATAAGTATCCATTTCCAAAAGTATCTCCATATCTCAAGACTACACTCCCGCAGTAATCTTAAATTCATGATTCCAGCTTTATTCGTTCACCAACAATCGAAATTGTACCAAATTTAGTACCATTTAGTACATTTCGTACACATGAGTTCACAACCAGAAAACAAATCCTTATATAATCGTTAGTTCTCAACCTTAATTATCATTCCAAATTTCAAGCTTTTAACTCTATCCGTTCACATGATACCTAATGGTACCAAAATTAGTACATTTCAGTACTTTTCGTACACTTATAGTACGATTTCCAAAAACACTTTGGTACATATGAGGCGCTCAGCGCCGAAACGGCCTAACCCACATAGAAATGGTTCTGAGAAAAACGAAGTTGAAAGAAAACAAATTTTTAAAATATGTTTGTTTTGTTTTAGTTGAAGATTCAATCATATGATTGCTAAGTCTGGAGTTTCCCCCATTGGCTTAACTTCATCACTTTCCTCTTTGCAGAGAAAAATGTTTACAAAACGCACTGACAGCTTGCAAAATTTACTGATCGCTACCAATATCATGATTTCATCCCGGCGAAGGGAATTATCAATTGGCTTTTCAGTTTTTGAAATGATGATTTTTTAGTGAAAACCTGAACTCTTTAAGCATCGAGTATTCTCATGTTAATGAGAATGATGCTCACTTTTCGGCTTTCCCAAAAAACACCAGAACAAAATATTTGCAAAGAGGAAAGTGATGAAGTTAAGCCAATGGGGGAAACTCCAGACTTAGCAATCATTTTTAAAATATTTTTATAATTTTTTTATTAATCATAAATACATATAAGTTGTAATATTTGTTTTATGTTAATCATTAGGTATTAGTTTACATAGATAAAGACTGTTTTAATCAGTTAATAAAAAATTTAAAGTGGATTAGGCCGTTTTGGCATCCATTTAAAAAATATATATTGATAGGAACTGAGGGTTAGGCCATTTTGTCTTCATTTATTAAAACAAAAGTTATGCAGATGAATAATAAAAATAACTGTGAGCTTTTTAATTGATACATATTAATAAAAATTATTCGTCTTCTTCCTGGATATCTTCATCTTCGGCTCTCGAATTTGTTTTTAAATTATTATAAAATGCATGATTTACCCTTTAAGTTTCTGTAAATCCTTAAACTTTGCAGCTTTAATGAATCTTCCTCCCGGATAAAGCGGTTCCAATTCAAAATTTACGTACTTGCTGGAGTTCCTTTTTGAAATATTAACTTCTTGAAATAAAACATTTATGTATGTTATTTGAATATTTGTATTGAATTATAAATGGCTTCGCATTTTGGAATCGAAGGCACTGAATCTTAAGCCATTCAACTTTTGAAGTCTTGTCTTCGGAGATTTTTTTGTTTGATACTAGTTTCTCAAGTGAGCATATGATTTTTATTTCATCTGTCATCATCTTTACCAAGTGGCATGGTTCCCTTTTTGCCGTGAGGATTACACGATCCCAATCATCAGGCGTAAAAATGCCCTTATAATATTTTTTCCTTTTCAATGAGACCAAAATCTTGATCGCATGGTAGGCATGAATGGCCAGACAATAAAAATTTGTGGTATATCCGTTCCACTGAGAAGGCCGAATTATTGACCATGTATGTGCAAATAGTGTTCATTCTTATGTTACGGTTTTGGCCACCACATTGATCGCGATACATTATTAACTTTTTACATTCTACATTGACGCCAGAGCGTAAGTCAACTTTATTACATAACCTTTGGTTTTTACTTACAAATTCTTCTCGAAAATTTATTTTTATATTATTTTTCAAATAACCCACACGCATTTTTTATTTCCAGTATTCGATTTTGCCTATGTGGCTTAGGCCATTTTGGCGTCCACATTATTTCAAACTTTCAGTAAAGGAAAAATAGTTTACGGCATGTAGAATAACATAGGGTTAACCTATGCAATTGGTGATTTTTTTAGTATATATTACAAAAGGTTCCGGTTCGTCCAGCATAGTCAGTTTGATTTTTTTGAAAATGTGGGTTAGGCCGTTTTGGCGCTGAGCGCCTCATATATCGTACACATAAATAGGGACCCACGTTCCAAATTTCAGAGTTCTAGCTCTACGCGTTCGCGTAATACAAAGGGTACCATATTTAGTACCTTTTGGTACTTTTCGTACCCTTGCAGTTCGAATTCCGAAAAATCGAGCCTTATCTCACCCCTACAAACCAACAGCAACCCACACTAAAAATTTCAAATTTATATTTCAGCCGTTTCATCTGGGCGTTGATAAATCAGTCAGTCAGTCACTCACCTCACTACTCTTTTAAGTGGGGTACACATGGTCAGTTTTGACTGTCAGTTTTGCTCAAATAATCGGTTGCTTGCCAGTGTGGCCGCTAATTTTTGTCAGTCATCAGGCAACCACAAAATATTTTGTGGTTGCTGGGACATTTATCGATATTTCCGAAAAATCGACAGTCAAAACTGATCGTGTGTACCCCGCTTTATATACATATATATTGATTAGAAGTAGTTAGTCAGAACGGAATAACGGTACATTAAAAATATATATGTTTTACAATGTTAACGATGACTTTTTAGATGTAAAGTTGTGATAGACATGTGCATTCTGTGAAGCTATTATTTAGGGATAGATAAGTCGTCTTTCGGTTAATCGATTAATCGACTTTTCGCAGTCAACGGTCTAAATCTCGGAGTCGACTTACCTACCCTTGTGGTCGATTACCTTATAATCGATTTTCGTTTTTTTTTTTTTGACTTGGCGGTTTCAAAGTTTCGATTGGAAACTCGAAAATCTACGAACAATCGATTGTAATCGATTTTCCGCGGTTATTAAAAAGTCGAAAGTCGAATTTTAAGACAACTGAAATAATCGTCAGATAGAAAAATCGCAATTTTAGTTTTAGACCCAAATCGAAAAGTCGAAAAATCGATTATTGCTTTCCATTACCTATTCCTATCTTGGTTTTGTAGTCGGACACACAAATTACTTAGTAATTAACTGATTACTAGTCAGCGGAATTTTATGCAATCCCTATTTTTGGTCCGGTTCACGTCAAATTGTGCAACAAATATTTCAATAATAGGTACAAAAATGTTTGTATGTAAAATTTTTCTGTTTAAAATTCTTTTCAGACAAGTCAATAAAAAGGAGGCTGTCGTTATAACCTCAACCTTCAAAATACCGAAAATCGGGAGGTATCGTTCTTTGGGGGCTATATAAAGGCCTGGAGTTCAGGGTTTAAAAGCCAGCATCTAAAAACATTAGCATTAGCTGTACACTTCAACTGCTACACAATATAGACACACACGGCTAAATAAGCAACCGAACGCCTATTTAGTATACCATCAGCATTTATGCTAACAAGGCAAAATGTGCCTCATCGAAAGAATGGTTTTAGACCCCAAGTATGTTTGGACGAAATGTGTTTCAGACAAGTTGGAGTCGATTTAGTAATGTCCGTCCGTCTGTCTGTCTGGTTGGCTGGTGCGCACGATAACTCTCGAACGGATGAACCGATTTGGTCCAAAATTTGGCTTTTACAATATTTTGTCCAAACTTAGTTTAAGTTCGAAGATCGGTTATATCGGTCCACTAATTCCGGTACCTCCCCCACAAAAGTTCTAAAATGTTCGGAAAATTTGTGCGCACGATAACTCTTGCAGGAAATAACCGATTTGGTCCAAAGTTTGCACATCGTGAAATTTCTACCAAACTTAGATGAGGTTCCAATAAGGACTCAATCGGTCCACGCCTTCGGGTACCTCCTGCACAAAATTTCGGAAAAGTTCAGTTTAGGACCTGCTCTCGAATCGTTTTGATTTTTGTTGTAGCATCTTGTATTCACGGCCCCCCATACGGCGGTACAAGTTTCATCAGGGGCAAAACCCTACTTCCTGAGAAAATAGCCTGAAAGGTTCAAAAAACCCCTATGACTCCGTGTGTAGTGGTTGGAGCGCAAGATAACTCTCGAACGGATCTGCCGATTCAAAATTTGGGCTTCATAATATTTTGTGCAAACGAAGATAAGCCATATCGGTTCACTCCTTCGAGTACCTCCCACACAAAGTTTCGGATAAGTTCACTTTAAGACCAGCTCTTGACTAACTTTGATTTCTCTTGAAGCAACTTGCAATCGCTGTCTCAATTACAACGGTAAAATTTTTTCAGTGGCAAGTCCATACTTCTTGAGAAAACAGCCCGAAAGTTGCAAAAAACCCCTATGGCACCATATGTAGTAGTTGAAGAGCACAATAACTCTCGAACTGATACACCGATTTGGTCCAGTTTGGTTAGTTTAACTTCTGAAACGGCCCATATCGGTCCTCTCCTTAGGATACCTCCCCCACAAAAGTTCAACATTTGTGTCCAAGTGCAGTTTAGGGTCTGTTCGGAGATCCTTTGGAAATTTATAACGATGATGTACACCCATATTATGTTTTCCGTGGACAAGTCCATGCTTCCTGGCATACTGGTCCAACAGGTGTACGATAACCCACTGAAATGACTAGTGGGTGCGATATCTATCGAAAAGATATGACTCTCAAAATAAGATCCAATTCCCTAATGTACTATGTCGGTCCATTCCCTCCTCCGCGAAACTCCACATTTTTGTCGACAAGTTCAAATGTCCAAAAAGTGCCACAAAATACTGAAAAGACCCTACATACATTCGATCTGTCCGTAGATGTAAGTTCCAATTCACATAAGTTGAGGGTATATCTCTGTCGGCAAAGCCGACTGATACTTTTTTACTTGTTTTTGTACATTTTTTGCTTATTTCGTTTTTTACGCCTAATCTATTTTGCGTTAGGCATAATCGACAACCACGCTGCATATTTAGCAGTATATTGAACAGCTTCGCCAAAAATTCACATGTCCTTTGAACGAAAAAGTGGAATTAATTATATCGTGATTTTTAATGCATTACACTGGTAACCCTGATCTCAAAAACAATAGTTTGCTGAAAACATGGCAAAGCCGTTAAAACTTTGTTGCTTATTCTCTTTTCTGATATGTGTTTGCGTACCCGATGCTATTTTATTAAAGCGACAATATCAAATAGCATCAGCATCGCTAGCAATATTTTTGTGAAATTTGTTGCTACACGTTGCCGTTGTTCATTGTTGCTTAACATATTTCGAAGAAATTTTAGCAGGAAAACCTGCAAATATTCGGTACTTTTACAAAGACTTAATACTCACAGGCAAAGTCATTAAAAACTGTCTGTAACTTTCGCGAATTTGTTGCAAATGACACCATATTCTCTTGTCCGATAGGTACAATAAATATAAACATAAAGTTCAAGAGTTTATAAAGAAAAAACAAAAATTGCAATAGTGTCGAAAATTCCTAAAATTCTCCGAAATGGCGCGATTTGAGAACAAATTGGTCCAGAATGCTTTGGTAATGATTTTAAATTAGATTACAAAAAAATAAAAAATTTAATTAAAAGCAAATATGTTGTCATAACAGCTAAAATTAAAAAATGCATTACTGAACTTCAATGCATTTGGTGCGGAAACTTTTTTCGCGATAGAGAAAAATTGACGTCGTATTTCATAATAGTTTTCCATGCTCTACACGGCTATGTGGTGGTATTTTTGATATTTGCAAAAAAGTGCAAAAAGTTATAACCCTAACGTACAAAGCTCCACCTTCTAATGTTTAATAAGCAAATTATTTGCATTATAATTTTCAAAAATATGCAAAAATCCGATGTCTAGTAGTGGATTATTCGGCTCATGCAACTAACAATCTTTTGCTGTATAGCGCTATTTTACACATTACACCAATCATGTGCAGCCGTTTAGAAAGTAAAGAGTTGTTTAATGTCTTAGATCAAATACACATCAGCAACTCAATAAGGTTTTATTCGTTACACCGCCATGCGGAGAGGCTATTAAAATTTGGGCTTGTAAGGCACCATAATGAGGTTCTAGCTTTGCTTATTTGTTATTTTAAAATTTAAAACAATAAATTAAACTTTAACTAAAATAAATAAGCAATATATGCTGCAGCTTAACAGTAACAAATTCTAAGAAATTGTTTCTCTATGGACTTTGAAAATGATTTTTTTTATAAAAAAATATTGAATGGAGAATAATTAAACTGTTAACAACAAAAGGTTAATTTTCAACTTTTGATATTTTAATATTTATGCAAAAACAGCTCATAATAGATTACGATCCAAAGTCAATGGATATTGACATTATGTTTCCTATTATTAGTATTATTAACAAATTTAATTAAATTCTTTTTCAACAAATCCATTGAAAAAATAATGATAATAATGGATGTTATTGTATGTGGCAACATGATAATGTCCTTAAAATAACACGACATTTATGTGCGTATTTTTTTAAGAGTTTCATATGAAAAAAACTCCCATTTAGCAAATCAATTGAATTCAGGTGAGACATGTCAACAACAGAATATTTGTCAATGCTACATATTACCACCGGCTGTCGTCCTTTCTCTTGCCACACAGAATATTTTTTGTTTTCTTGCAATTTTGCTATTGAAAAAGTAAAATAAATTATTTTGAAATGTGATTGTAATTGGAATTTTTTCATCTTAAGTACACTTGACAGCGCATTGAAAGTTCTTTTTTTTTTAATTAAAATTTCAAATTCAATTATTGTTGTTTAGAGTCGTAATTTAAGGAGTACTGACTGAAATGAGTTTCAGTATTAACCCCCAGTTTTTGTAACTTATTTTTGTTCGTTCGTCTATATTCGTAATAATTTAAGCATTCATAGCTCAGCCCCCAGATGACATACACATCTAATTTTTCGTATACCCGTTCCATATATCATTAAGGATTCCTCATTTAAAAATCAGCGCTCTACATTTGCGCTAAAGCGAGTAAATCGATCTACAAAATTTGACAATTCGTGTGAGAAGAATAAAAATTTTTACAAAAACTGGGGGTAAATGTCAGTTGACATCATTCAACATATCGTCACCATAAATGCCAAAAGTCGTAACTAACAAAATAATATTTTTACGGGAGAAGCAAAAAACGTTATAAAATGAAAAACTGTTTTATGGAATATTAATCTTATGAAGGCGAGCATATGGGTTATTATCAATCATATAAGAATGGGAGTAAGTAATGAAACGCTTGGTTTTAGGATCCGTCATTACAACAAAATGTGCAATGTTATACCATTTTCCGAAATGCCTTTTCTTGATTAGGATCGTTATTTTTTAACATAGAAGCTTAAAATTTTACAAGAGAACGTATATTTTTTTCTTATGTATTAGATTCAATCAAAAAACTAAGTTTGATTTTTTGGAGATACGACTTCGGGCATTTATGGTGACGATATGTACCCTGTAGGGACTGTGGCCGATTTAAAGCTCACATAAAGCTAGCTTTTTTTTAAACATAAGTGGCATTTTATCGATTATTTTTCCTTATGCCAACTGACTAATTTTACAAGGCGATGGGCGCCTGAGTTGTGAGTATTGTCCAACGCCAGATAACTTTTCGACTGATAATAAACTAACTTTTTTTGCCTATTTGTAGTCAGTTTAAAACATAATGTGAAAAAAAACAATTTTTGTTTCTGTGTTTTTTTTTTTTTTGTTTGACTTTTCATATTCTCTCTCCCTCCCTTTTTTGTTAGAGAGAAGAAGAGGCAAATTTGTATATTTCCTTTGTGTTCCTTTTTAATTCCAGAATAATATGAGTAATATGTACGAATATGTTCAGACCATCAACACTGTATTCTATAACTGGATGCTGCATTTATACGAAGAATATTAAGAAAAAGCAAGTGCGAATTATTTATACATTTGTGCCTTATTTTTTCGACAAACACAAACACAACAAGGAACATGTTTCTGTTTTCAGAGTGGTTAATCTCTAGATAACTTTTCGACTAAGTTTATATTGGTCGAAAAGTAATCTAGACATGGACAATTGCCGAAATTTTTTTCTGTTCAAAGTGGTTCATCTCTAGATAACTTTTCAGTCAGTTTTTAGTCAGTTTAAAAATTATCGATCTATTATCAATCATTTTATCAACTGGTTAATAAAAGTCCGACAGGGTATGTACATGTTTATTGATGAGTGTGTATTTGTGAGTAAAATATTAAAAATAACCTTTGTTGTGTTTAATATTTTTTATTTTTTAATTTCGTTTTCGGCTGATATTTAGCTCCTGTGGGTTTTGGGTAATTAACACTTTGTAAAAGGTAAACCACGTTAATTGAACACCACCCCTAGGTGATTGTTAAGTTAACAATGTAATTGTAAGCCCAATGACCTGCATGTATGTTTAATATTATGTAAATAATACACTGCACACACGTGGGAGAAAATTTTAAAAACGCGCGTCTCTATGTTTTGCATTTGGAAACATTATGAGAAATTTCAAGAATGTTTTAACTTGAAAGAAATTTTGCTCTTTCCCACGAATATTTCCGAAAATATAAATTAATAATTGTCTCATATCTAAATAAAGCAATCCGAATTTAATATGGTACATATGGTCACACTTTTTTATTACATGACTGAAATAGCCAGGAAACGAAATCGAAGATTAGACTTAGATTTAAGCGACCCAAAAAGTATACCCCAGGCCTTTAGGCTAAAGAGGGTATATAAGTTATCAGGAAACAAATATGCTATTAAATATGTAGTTAAAAATATAAATTAATATTATTAATAAATTTGAATAGTTGCAATAAGGTGCTGACATAGCTGTTAACGCCCTGATTGCGACAATAAGAATATTAAGTAGGGCAATAAGGTGCTGACTTTGTGTCAATGCCCAAATTGCCACAATATGCTTATTATACAATTTGATGGTGGCTAGCTATACTTTTAGTTTTAGTTCAATTACATTTATACCTTTAAAGGGAGCGGTTAGCTCGTACTAATAATAAAGTAATTCAGAAATCAATAACAACGTTGTGTTATTATTATGCATTGACCAAAAGGCCAATGTGATGAAATAAAGATCTTAAATAAATAATTGGCGCCCATCAACAAATCGGACCAACAATCAACTGGACCAGAAAGTTTGGCCAAAGCTGGAAATTTTTAGTTTTATTAATATCTAAAAATCAAGAATAACATGTAAGTGACTTTTTCAAGCAAAAATAAGATTTCAAATAAAGAGTGAAGTAGTTAACTTTTTGAAGTAGTGTGTGACAGTGAAGTGTTATCTAAATAAGTGCCAATTGAGATTTGTTATATAAATCGTTATACCCCGTTCAGACTACTCTTGGCTTAGCAAATCCATTTACATACAATATATGTCAAATAAATTGAAATAATCCACTAAATAAGTATATGTATAGCATATACAAGTTTTAGTTAAATTAAATATACGGTTTAAAAAGAACCATCAGTTGAAAGCTGATGAGTTGGGGCGGCGAGTATAGGGAAATAAAAAACGAATACGATAGTGAAGATAGTGAAGATATAGGATATTGTCCTCAAGAAGTTCGTCAAAGTACACAAGTCATGGACGTTTCACAAGTACAAACCTTAATACAAGTTGCTCTGATTGAACAGGAAACACGACTTGCAGGGCAATTTCAAGCAAAAATTGATGAGGTAAATCAAAAGTTTTCCAACCTAAGGTTGGATCTCCCAAATGTCAAAACATTCGAAAAAATTACTATAAATCCAAATATAAAATGTGACGTAGGTCTAGACATAATAAAATCTGTTCCAGAATTCAATGGAATTCAGGACGAATATGTGTCGTGGAGACAATCAGCCGTAGACGCATATGAAATCTTTAAGCCATATGTTGGTAGCGAGGCTCACTATCAAGCGGTTACAATTATCAGGAACAAGATTAGAGGAAAAGCCAGAGCATTACTCGTGTCGCATAACACAGTGCTCAACTTCGAAGCTATAATAGCTAGGTTGGACTGTACATATGCTGATAGGACTTCTTTCCGAACACTACGACAGGGATTGGAAATGGTTAGGCAGGGTAATTTGAGCTTGATGGACTACTATGATGAGGTCGAAAAAAAACTGACACTTGTCACAAATAAAATCATTATGACCCGTGATGCAGAAGGTGCCGCCTTACTCAACTCAGAAGTAAGAGGTGATGCCTTACATGCATTTATTTCAGGTCTCAAAACCCCATTGAGATCTGTTGTATTCCCTGCACAGCCCAGGGACTTACCTTCAGCTTTAGCCCTGGCCCAAGAAGCTGAGGCCAGTATCGAAAGAAGCAAATTTGCTGCTTCATACGCCAAAGCCCTTGAGGATAAAAATCAGCCGTCCGGAAGCAACCGATGGCATACAAAACAGGGACAAGAACATGAAAAAAACCCTCACTTTGTTAGGAAAGCTGACCAAAGCACGTCACGACAAAATGGTCAATCCGGAAACGAATTTCAGAAACAAAAATTCGATCCAATGGATGTCGATCCATCATCATCTAAATTTAGGCAACCGACAAACTTCAGTAAACCTCAACTTTCTGGGGTTCTTCCAGCCCAAAAAAGACAAAATTCTTCGGAACGTATGACAGGACAAAGACGGCAACGGGTGAACAATATCAATCAGGAAGTTAGTCAAGAACAGGAAACTTATGATGATTTGGCTACATCAACGGTTGAAGATATTGATGAAGACAATGACTCTATGTTTGAAAACGACTCGTTGAATTTTTTAGAGAACGCTCCCAACTGCCGTACATTAAGCGACAGTTGGCTGATAGAACATTAAAAATATTAATTGATACTGGGGCGGCAAAAAACTACGTGAGACCCATAAATGGGCTTAAAAACGTAACACCTGTCAATGTCCCTTTTACTGTGAACTCAATACATGGTTCAAGTAAAATAAAAGAAAAATGTTTAATTAAAGTTTTCGGGAAAGTTGCCCCATTTTTTTTGTTGGATTCATTAAATACGTTCGATGCTATCATAGGTTTCGACCTGCTAACGCAGGCGGGTGTAACATTGAATTTAAGAAATAACAACATAACATACTCTGGGGTGTCTGAACCATTGCAGTACCACTTCTGTAAAAACGTAAATTTCACGCGTGTCGACAACATACAAGTCCCTGAAATAGTACGAAATCAGTTTAAGAAGATGATACTGAAGAGACTTAAGGCGTTTTCAACCTCTAACGAGGCACTACCCTTTAATACTTCAGTCATCGCTACAATACGTACAACAAATAATAACCCCATATATTCTAAATTATATCCATATCCCATGGGTGTAGCAGATTTTGTTAATAAAGAGATTGAACAAATGTTGAAACATGGGATAATAAGGCCTTCAAAGTTACCGTATAATAGCCCGGCGTGGGTGGTTGACAAAAAAGGCATTGATAAAGACGGCAATAAAAATAAACGCCTAGTCATTGATTTTAGAAAATTAAACGAGCACACAATACCTGATCGCTATCCAATGCCAAGCATCCCAATGATCCTTGCTAATTTGGGGAAGGCAAAATATTTCACTACTCTGGATTTAAAATCTGGGTATCACCAGATCTATCTAGCGGAACAGGATCGCGAAAAAACAGCATTCTCTGTAAATGGCGGGAAATACGAATTTTGTAGGTTGCCTTTCGGCTTAAAAAATGCTGGAAGCATCTTCCAAAGAGCAATCGATGATGTTTTGCGCGAAGACATTGGGAAAATATGTTATGTCTACGTTGACGACGTAATAATTTTCTCGGACAATGAAAGTGACCATGTCCGGCATATCGACACGATACTTCGAAAATTGATAGATGCCAATATGAGAATTGCACGGGAGAAAACCAAATTTTTTAAAGAAAGTGTTGAATATTTAGGATTTATTGTAGCCAGAGGAGGAACAAGAACAGACCCAGAAAAGGTTAAGGCAATACAAGAGTATCCCGAACCAAAACATTGTATGCATTAAGGTCCTTCCTTGGCCTGGCCAATTACTACAGAATCTTTATCAAAGACTACGCATCGATAGCAAAGCCTTTGACAAATATACTAAAAGGGGAAAACGGTAAGTCAGTAAATACATGTCTAGGAAAATACTAATTAATTTCAGTGATGAACAACGAATCGCATTTGAACATTTAAGGAACATCTTGGCTTCTGAAGATGTCATCCTTATGTATCCAGATTTCAAAAAACCTTTCGATTTAACCACAGATGCATCCGCTAGTGGAATCGGAGCGGTTTTGTCTCAAGAAGGTAGGCCCATAACTATGATCTCACGGACATTAAAGGACAACGAGTTGCATTATGCCACCAATGAAAGGGAATTGTTAGCTATTGTTTGGGCCCTAGGTAAACTTCAATCATACTTGTATGGCACTAAAGAGTTGAATATTTTTACCGACCATCAACCTTTGACGTTTGCAGTGTCCGAAAGGAATACTAATGCAAAAATTAAAAGATGGAAGGCATTCATAGAAGAGCACAACGCAAAAATTCACTATAAACCAGGGAAAGAAAATTACGTAGCTGATGCTCTTTCAAGACAAAATATTAACTCGTTGCAAGACGATTTACAATCCAACGCAGCTACCATACATAGTGAAAATTCTTTGTCTTACACAATAGAGTCAACTGAAAAAGCGATTAACTGCTTTAGGAATCAGGTAATTCTAGAAGAATCTAAATATCCTTTAAAGCGGAGTTTTATAATGTTTAGTTCCAAAACTCGCTATATAATCCAATTCACAAATATGTGTAATCTTTTAGAAGCGATTAAACCTGTAATAAAACCAGACGTAGTTAATGCGTTGCATTGCGAACTGCCTACTTTGGCCAGTATCCAAAATGAACTAGTACTAAGCTTCCCAGGAACAAAGTTCTGGTATTGTAAAAACTTTGTTACGGACATATTAGATGAGTCCGAACAAGTTGAAATAGTCACTGCTGAGCACAACCGTGCACATAGAGCGGCACAGGAAAATGTAAAGCAAATTCTGCGAGATTACTATTTTCCAAAAATGACGAGAATAGCAAATGAAGTAATATTAAACTGCAAAGTATGCTCGAAGGCAAAATATGATAGACACCCTACGAAACAAAAATTAGGCGAAACACCAATACCAAATTATCCAGGTGAAATTTTACATATCGACATCTTTTCCACGGACAAAAAACATTTCCTCACCTGCATAGACAAATTTTCCAAATTTGCCGTTGTCCAACCAATAGCATCTCGAGCAATTGTTGACGTAACGGTGCCTATTTTGCAATTATTAAGCTTATATCCCAAAACAAAAGTCATATTTTGCGATAATGAAGCATCCTTCAACTCAGAAACTATCACTTCACTATTAAGAAACCCAATTAACCCGGTTTAACTCAAACAGGCAGAATAGAGTTTTTGAAGTTGGCGAAAAAGTCTACCTAAAAAACAACAAAAGATTAGGCAACAAATTGTCCTCCTTATATTCTGAGGAAACCATACAAGCTGACTTGGGAACTTCAGTACTTATTAAAGGGAGGGTAGTCCACAAGGACAATTTGAAATGACTAAGGTTATTCTTATTACATCTGATTTAAAATAGAGATACAATGATTTAACGTTAGCTTATTCATTCTTTTTCTTCCAGGCTCATATTACACTTATTCACCATCTTTAACCTAGCAAATGCTCGCATCACCGACTATTCTCACTCAAGATACATTTCCGTGTTAGATGGTAGGGTTTTAGTATGGGAGCAATATAGTTATATTCGACATTCAACTAACTTAACAGATTTCGTGAAAATTTTAGACGAGAGAGAAAATTGAGAAAATTGCTCACTGTCGACATAGAACATGCTCGAAATTTACTGTCCACTTTAAAATTACATCATCGATTAGCAAGAAGTTTAGATTTTCTAGGAACAGCATTGAAAGTTGTGGCAGGAACTCCAGATGCTGCTGACTTTGAAAGGCTTAGAATGTCTGAGTCGCAACTTATCGAATCAAATAATAGACAAGTCTTGATCAATACAGAAATACAAAAACAAATAAATCGGCTCACAGACACAGTTAACAAAATCATTAGGGAAACTAAGAAAAACACTCCAGATACGTCTCATTTATACGATGTACTCTTGGCTAGAAATAGAATGGTCATAACAGAAATTCAGAATTTAATGCTAACTGTCACATTAGCTAAATCTAATATTATAAATCCAGCAATTTTTGATAATAATGATTTGAAATCTATTTTTGTTGAAAAGCTCACAGAGGTTTCAATAGTTAGTTTAATGCAAATTTCAAATATAAAGATTTTGCAATCAGAAAGTGTAATTTATGTACTGATAGAATATCCTAGAGTAGAGTCCAGCTGCCAAAAGGTCATAATATTTCCTGTAAACCATAACGACACCATATTGCAGTTGGAAGAAAATACAGTTGCAGAATGCGACGATAGGGTCATAGCTGTCAACAATTGTGCAAAGGTCAACCAAGCAACATTCTGCAGAGTAATGAAAAGCGATACCTGTGCGCGTGCAATTCATTCAGGAGGTTCTGCCCAATGCCACACACAACCAAGTCACTTAAGACCTATAACCATCGTGGACGAGGGTGTAATAGTAATCAACGACCAATCCGCAAGGGTTAGAACAGATAACAGCCCTGAAATGACCATAAGCGGTACTTATCTCATCACCTTTGAGAACACAGCTACAATAAATGATACCAATTACATAAACCACAATGGAAACCTAATGAAAGCACCAGGAATAGCCTCTTCACCGTTACTGGACATCATTGGCCATAATGATGTTTTAAGCCTGCCGATGTTGCACCGAATGAATGAGGTAAACCTGAAAATCATAAAGGAACTTAGGGATGACGTTGCATCAGATGGCTCCCCAAAAATGTTGTTTGCCGTTGCAATGACAGCAAGTCTATATTTTAGTGGCGCTATCATCCTTTGCCAATATCTTAAGACAAGACGTGCTTCTAAGAAAATTCAACGAGTTGTTGAAAGCTATGTCGTGGCTGGGACACCCACTTCTTAAAGGGAGAGCAGTTATCAGGAAACAAATATGCTATTAAATATGTAGTTAAAAATATAAATTAATATTATTAATAAATTTGAATAGTTGCAATAAGGTGCTGACATAGCTGTTAACGCCCTGATTGCGACAATAAGAATATTAAGTAGGGCAATAAGGTGCTGACTTTGTGTCAATGCCCAAATTGCCACAATATGCTTATTATACAATTTGGTGGTGGCTAGCTATACTTTTAGTTTTAGTTCAATTACATTTATACCTTTAAAGGGAGCGGTTAGCTCGTACTAATAATAAAGTAATTCAGAAATCAATAACAACGTTGTGTTATTATTATGCATTGACCAAAAGGCCAATGTGATGAAATAAAGATCTTAAATAAATAATTTATACACTTTGACACGACCAAGACTGTGCCTCATCGAAATAATGGGTTTAGATCCCAAGTATCTTTGGTCGAAATCTGTTTCAGAAAATTTGGAGTCGATTGAGCACTGTCTGTGGTGTGAACGATAACTCTCGAAGGCAGTAACCGATTTGGTCCATACTTTGCATATCGTGAAATTTCAAACAGACATAGATGGGATTTTAATATGGACTCTATCGGTCCACTCCTTCGGGTACCTCCCACACAAACATTTCGGAAAAGTTCTGTTGAGGGTCTGCTCTCGAATCGCTTTGATTTTTATTGTAAAAACTTGCGTTCGCTGCCCCATTACGACGGTACAAGTTTTATCAGGGGCAAGTTCATACTTCCTGAGAAAATAGTCCGATAGATTTAAAAAACCCCTACGACACCATGTGTAGTGGTTGGAATGCACGATAACTAACGAAGCAACCGATCAGGTCCACAATTTGAGAAGAAAGGGTCTATAGAAGCACCCATTCTTTCAGAAAGCGTCAATAGAAGCAGCCATTCTTTCAGAAAATGTCAATAGAAAAAGGGTCTATAGAAGCACCCTTTCTCTCACAAAGGGTTTACAGAAGAACCCTTTCTCTCAGAAGGGGTCTATAGAAGCACCCTTTGTGCCAGAAAGGATCTATAGAAGCACCCTTTCTGTCAGAAAGGATCTATAGAAGCACCCTTTCTGTCAGAAAGGGTCTATAGAAGCACCCTTTCTGTCAGAAAGGGTCTATAGAAGCACCCTTTCTGTCAGAAAGGGTCTATAGAAGCACCCTTTCTGTCAGAAAGGGTCTATAGAAGCACCCTTTCTGTCAGAAAGGATCTATAGAAGCACCCTTTCTGTCAGAAAGGATCTATAGAAGCACCCTTTCTGTCAGAAAGGGTCTATAGAAGCACCCTTTCTGTCAGAAAGGGTCTATAGAAGCACCCTTTCTGTCAGAAAGGGTCTATAGAAGCACCCTTTCTGTCAGAAAGGGTCTATAGAAGCACCCTTTCTGTCAGAAAGGGTCTAAAGAAGCACCCTTTCTGTCAGAAAGGGACTATAGAAGCACCCTTTCTCTCAGAAAGGGTCTATAGAAGCACCCTTTCTCTCACAAAGGGTCTACAGAAGCACCCTTTCTCTCAGAAAGGGTCTATAGAAGCACCCTTTCTCTCAGAAAGGGTCTATAGAAGCACATTTCTCTCAGAAAGGGGTTATAGAAGCACCCTTTCTGTCAGAAAGGGTCTATAGAAGCACCCTTTCTGTCAGAAAGGGTCTATAGAAGCACCATTTCTCTCAGAAATTGTCTATAGAAGCACACTTTCTCTCAGAAAGGGTCTATAGAAGCACCCTTTCTCTCATAAAGGGTCTATAGAAGCACCCTTTCTCTCATAAAGGGTCTATAGAAGCACCCTTTCTCTCATAAAGGGTCTATAGAAGCACCCTTTCTCTCAGAAAGGGTCTATAGAAGCACCCTTTCTCCCAGAAAGGGTCTATAGAAGCACCCCTTCTCTCAGAAAGGGTCTATAAGACCACCCTTTCTCTCAGAAAGGGTCTATAGAAGCACCCTTTCTCTCAGAAAGAGTCTATAGAAGCACCCTTTCTCTCAGAAAGGTTCTATAGAAGCACCCTTTCTCTCAGAAAGGTTCTATAGAAACACTCTTTCTCTCAGAAAGGGTCTATAGAAGCACCTTTTTTCTCAGAAAGGGTCTATAGGAGCACCCTTTCTCTCAGAAAGGGTCTATGGAAACAGCCTTTTTCTCAGAAAGGGTCTATAGAAGGGGTCTCCCAGAAAGGGTCTATAGAAGCACCCTTTAGAAACACCCTTCTCAGAAAGGTTCTATAGAAGCACTCTTTCTCTCACAAAGGGTCTATAGAAGCACCCCTTAGAAACACCCTTCTCAGAAAGGTTCTATAGAAGCACTCTTTCTCTCACAAAGGGTCTACAGAAGCACCCTTTCTCTCAAAGTTAAGATAGACTCGTCTGGGATCGTTTTTAAATTTTTAGCAACATTTTGTGTATGCGGTCCTGATTAGGGATACACAGTGAAATTGAATAATCGGGTTTTCGATTATTCGGTTTTTGTCTAAAACTTAAAACCGAAAAACGGTTATAATCGAATATAATCGACTGTGTTCATTGGTGCGATCGTTCGACTATGATTAATGGTCGACTACGACTAATAATAGACTACGACTAGTAGTCGACTCCGTCTTTCAAAAGTCGACTAAGAATAATCGATTATCCGGTTTTCGCACAGTCAAAAGTTGACTACGGTTTTTACAAATTTTATGACTAGTAATCGATTAACCGAAATCGACTTTTCTTATCCCTAGCCGAGACATTCATTTTGGTATGTATAAGTTTACGTCTACGAGCATTATTTCGATGTATTACAAACCTGTGGCCAAAACCAACCACACAGTGTAGGGTAGGGTGTAGGGTACGACCATATAAGTAAATAAGTAAGTTACTACCAACTTACAACTAATTCGTTCAAAAAATGTAGCGTAATCCATTAAAGTCACCAATGTATGATAGCCAGATTTCTGTCTGATATCATATTTGTGGAGACCAAGTCAATAACTCTTTAATCGTACGTAAGTGTTAAATTCTCCTTTCGAACCACATTTCCTGACTAATGTATTTTTTTTTTTCTTGATCCACACAATAAAAACACTCCTACAATAAAAAGCATGCTACCGGGAATTCTGCGTAGCTTTTAGTATAGGATAAAGACGCAAAAAACTAAATTGAATTTTCTTAGAAAAGGAAACCTGGTTTCAGTGCTTCAAAACAAATGTTATTATTCTCTTTGCCCATTTTTTCTTCTTTATTTGCCTATTCGTCATTCGAATGTTGGCGACCAGTACTATTACAATGAAAAATGGATTCTAAATAAAATTTTTAAATAAATTCATAGATTTTTCACAATATCGGCAAATATGTATCCTACGTCTCGTATTCTCGTCCAATCTTGAATATTCACAATACAACAGAATTCCTTTCGGCCATTATGACTTTTTTCTTTCTATTCTAGATTTTATGATATTCGCCAAGAGTTTGTACTTTGAATCCCTCATGCTATGTCATATGTTATTTCGATTAATTTTTCAAAGCACTTCATTGTTTGAAGCTAAGGCAGTCCATGGTATTTTTAAAATTCGGCGGCACACCCAAGGCTTTTATTGTCCATTCCTCCACAGCGTATAGTAAGGTTGACCATATATATGTATATATTTATAAATCTAAGTTTAGTTGCAAGATATATATCATGGCCCTTATATTTGAAAAATTAGTCTCGTGCAATTTCAATGCGCCTTCTTATTTTCTTGGAGCAATCCCATTCGCCATTTAGAAGAATTTAGAGAAACGTTGCTGTGACGATTCTTCATGCTTACAACCTTATATATTTTTTCATGTGTATATATGTAGTCCATTTTGAGAATCTATCGAACCCAGAACCGAAAATGGATCACCACATAAAAAACTTAATATCCACAGAAACACCAAATCTGAAGGAGATAAAACAAGCCATTATACGGCTCAAAAGAAACAAGGCACCAGGTGAAGATGAAATCGAACCAGAACTTCTACAAGCTATCTCAGCAACTTCAGCAGAGATGTGATATCCCCATATCCGAAATACATGGATCAACGAACAATTACCCAATTTGTGAAACAAAGGCCTTATAATAAAACTGCCTAAGAAAAAGGATCTAACTGAATGTGACCACTGGAGAGGTGTCACACTACTCAACACCATTTATAAAATAATGGCAATCATATTAAACGATAGACTGCAAGTCATCGAAAAAACGCTCACAGACGAACAAGCCGGATTTCGCCCCCATTGAAGCTGTCTGGATCAAACACAATTTTTTTTTTAAATGATGGGAAAAAACTGTGTAGATTATGAAAGTAGAGCTAAAAATATGAGACACGTGCATCAGCGTTTTAAAGTTTACAGCGTTTTAAAGTTTCTAGTTTTTTCGAAATATTCAAGATAAGATATCTTGGAATCCTTGCGTTTTAGGTGTATAGTGTCTTGGGCAACTTTGCAGAGGAGGATATGGAGAATATTTTTGTTAACAATGTTTAACCATCATGCGGTTCATCAGAGGGTTCTTTTTTGTCCTTTTTCGAAAATCATTCAAAAAACCACCACCTCTTTATTCAGTTTTCGTAGACTTCAAAACAACAAATCTGAAGGAGATAAAACAAGCCATTATACGGCTCAAAAGAAACAAGGCACCAGGTGAAGATGAAATCGAACCAGAACTTCTACAAGCTATCCCAGCAACTTCAGCAGAGATGTGATATCCCCATATCCGAAATACATGGATCAACGAACAATTACCCAATTTGTGAAACAAAGGCCTTATAATAAAACTGCCTAAGAAAAAGGATCTAACTGAATGTGACCACTGGAGAGGTGTCACACTACTCAACACCATTTATAAAATAATGGCAATCATATTAAACGATAGACTGCAAGTCATCGAAAAAACGCTCACAGACGAACAAGCCGGATTTCGCCCCCATTGAAGCTGTCTGGATCAAACACAATTTTTTTTTTTAAATGATGGGAAAAAACTGTGTAGATTATGAAAGTAGAGCTAAAAATATGAGACACGTGCATCAGCGTTTTTAAAGTTTACATCGGAAAGTAACCAAAGTAGGCGGGGCAAGTTCCGCCCATTTCTTGTTTTTCGAAATATTCAAGATAAGATATCTTGGAATCCTTGCGTTTTCGGTGTATAGGGTCTTGGTCAACTTTGCAGAGGAGAATGTGGGGAATATTTTTGTTAAAATGTTTAACCCTCATGCGGTTCAGAGGGTTTTTTTTTGTCCTTTTTCGAAAATCTTTCAAAAAACTCTATATCCAAATATTCTACAAAATTGTTCGTCCTAAAATAATATAAGTCTTAGAATACATCAAATCTGTAAATCTTATATAAACTCCAGTAATCTCTAAAAATGAAAAACACGTTTTAAGCTTAAAGTCGGACTTCATCTGAGTTTAGTCAAACTTGTCCCACAAAGCATAATTATAGAGAGATGACGTTTGACAAATTTCACTATAGGTCATCTAAAATGTCTATTTACATTGTATATCACGAAAGTATCAATTTTGCTGAAAAAAACATGAAAATATTCCCAATTTTTTGATGAAATTTTTTTCCTCCTTTTTTCCAGTGCATACATGAAAGTAATAAGAAACTTGGTTCAAGGTGAATAAAGACAAAAGAAGAAAAATTTTGCACAAAATATCACTGAGTTTCAAAATAAACCATATATCTAGGTATCATATTTTCTTAAGAAAATAAGTTTAAAAAATTTTGCACTGTTAATTTTGTATAATATACTGAATCAAAATGTAACATAACACCGTGTGTAATTTTTTGAGTCATGGTTTATTAACCATATTCTGACACCGCAGCGTGATGGAAGACCAAAAATAGGAAGATACGTGTTCCGGCGTTATCACTATCACTTCAACTTTCGCGGTTATGGGCCCCAAAGACTTGAGGCCTTGATGTCAAAAGTGATCATTTTGTCAGGTACATACCTTCAAAACCGCTAAGAATTTGGATTTACTCGTAGAATAAAAGTTGTAGCTCTCGTCTTAAAGAATAATAACTGTGAACACATAAAATCCATTCAACCTCACCTTCAAGGGCAAACTCGTCAAAGTCAAATGTCCCTTTTAATTTTTTCTCGGATTTTAGTCTGCATATATCAAACTGATCAAAATTGAAGCAAACAACCAACTAAAAAAATGTACCTTAGATCTTAGTAAACAACTTTCTAGAACATACGAACTCTGTAGAAATGGTTCTTACTGGTCAAAAAGGCAAATCAAATGCGATTTTCATCCTCTTTTCTCGGTCCCTGCTCCATAGATACTAAACCGTTCAACATTCAAGAAAACAATGGACCACAATAATGTAGCAAAGATATCAGCAAACAACTTTCTGGAACATACGAAATGTCTATGACCAGTTCTTAAATATGAAAATAGCCAAAAACTTTTGAAAATATTCGATTTTTATACTTTTTTCTCAGATTCCGGTCCACTGATACCGAACCGCCCAAAAATCAAGGATACAGTCAAATACAAATATGTACCTAAGATTTCAATAAACAACTTTCTAGAACATAAAAACATTCTAGGAACGGTCCTTCAAAAATTAATTATTTTTAACGTTTCCCACAGCTCAGGTCTGGAAATCACATATTGTTCAAAACTCAAGGAAATTTGAAAGGTTTGTTATTTACGGACCTGAACAGGAAAGAATGATCTAGAATAAAAGCTTGAAGAACCGTTCCTAGAGTATTTTTCGTATGTATCAGAAAGTTGTTTGCTGATATCTTCGCTACATTATTGTCGTCCAATGTTTTCTTGAATTTTGAACGGTTTAGTATCTATGGAGCAGGAACCGAGAAAGGAGGATAAAAATCGAATTTCATTTGCTATTTTGACCATTAAGAACCATTTCTACAGAGTTCGCATGTTCTAGAAAGTTGTTTACTAAGATCTAACGTACATTTTTCTAGTTGGTTGTTTGCTTTAATTTTGATCGGTTTGGCATCTGTAGACTAAAATCCGAGAAAAAATTAAAAGGGAATTTTGACCTTGAAGGTGAGGTTGAATGGATTTTATGTGTTCACAGTTATTATTTTTTAAGACGAGAGCTACAACTTTTCTTCTATGAGTAAACCCAAATTCTTGGCGTTTTAGAAAATATGTGCCTGACAAAATTATCCCTTTTGACATCAAGGGCTTAGGGCTTTTGAGATCCATAACCGCGAAAGTTGAAGTGATAGGGAAAAATGCCGGGATACGTGTCTTCTTATTATTGGTCTTCTATCCAGCTATGGTGTCAGAATATGTTTAATAATTTTCATGTCGCACAGTGTAACACTTTAATCGTACGTAAGTGTTAAATTCTCCTTTCGAACCACATTTCCTGACTAATGTATTTTTTTCTTGATCCACACAATAAAAACACTACTACAATAAAAAGCATGCTACCAGGAATTCAGCGTAACTTTTAATGCAGGAAAAAGACGCAAAAAACTAAATTGAATTTTCTTAGAATATGAAATATCGTTTCAGTGTTTCACATAGATGTTATTATTCTCTATGTCCACTTCTTCTTCCTTATTTGCCTATTCGTCATTCGAATGTTGGCGACCAGTACAATTACAATGAAAAAAATGGAGTTTTAATAAAAATTTAAAATAAAATCATAATCTAATTTCTTCACGTCTAATGCTTTTATAATCCATGCATCCATAGCGTATAGTAAGGTTGGCCATATATATGCAGTTATAAATCTATATTACGTTTCAAGATTTAAATCATGGCTGGACATAAGTCTCTTATATTTGAAAAATGAGTTTCGGGTAAAAAATGAGTTAATGTTTTATAGTCTTTCGATTGAAAATTGTTGTTTTTTTAGTGAAACATTGCACAGTGGTCCCACTTGTATGGGAAGGTGCGACAAAAATATTTATAATCGTCGGATCAATCTAATTTTTTCAGTATATGCTACAAATAAGTAAAAAATACTTTAGCCAAAAAATCATCAATATGGGTCCAGTTTTTCCTGTAGCACCCAGCTTTTATCTACATTTTCGGCCCTAATTGTTTGTACTTTGGTATTTGGAGTTCTCAATGATCAAAAACCTTCTGCGCCAAAAATTGTGGTCTTAGGTCCAGGTTTCGGTATAGCCCTCATATTACGGTACCTCCCGATTTCAAGCATTTTGAAGATTGTATCAACCTTTTCGGCCCGAAATAGTTGAAATTTGCCATTTGGAGTTCCCAATGATCAAAAACCTTCTGCGCCAAAAATTGTGGCCTTAGCTCCAGGTTTAGGTACAGCCATCATATTACGATACCTCCCTATTTCAGTTATTTTGAGGTTTTTATCTACATTTTCGGTTCAAATTGGTTGTAATTTGCTATTTGGAGTTCTTAGTGGTCAAAAACCGTCTCCGACTGGTATCGTGGATAGGAAAGGAAACAAATTATTCCATTTGAGCTCGAAATATTTCATGGTAGGGGATATAATAAAGTTCGGGGCGACCGAACTTTACATTTTTACTTGTTTTTCATACTATATGTAGCATCATACATATATCTAAAATATACAAATGTAAAAAGATACACTCATAAGTAGATCCCAAAACAAATATGTCTAAATCGTTAAGGAAAAAAACCGAAACAAACAATTAAAACACAAAACAAAGAAGAAACTGAGAATACAGTAATACGGCATATTCACTGAAACGACCATAGGCATCGTTAGTATTTTTAATGTCACACACGGAAACTCAAATATATGCAGCTGGAACCAAATTTTTTTTGTAAACTTGACACCATTTTGCACATTTTTCAAAAAATTTGGAGATTGGCAAAGGATGGCGAAGTTAGTAAAACTCAACTTCAATTTTTAGGACTTGGATAAAATATCCACAAAAAAAGTATTATAAAAATGTGATTTCCAGCACATTTTATGCAAATAATGTGTAAAAATTTGTGTGTAAAAGTAATTAAAATACATTGTACTAAAACTTCAATACCGAAAAAAATAATTTTATCCTTTCAATTTTGAGTTACTTGCCTTTTAAGTAGTCACAACCTTACTGATGTTTTTAAAGTTTTTTAAAATCATACGTTTTCTGTTTTGTTTTGTTAAATACCGTTATAAATTACAAAAACAGTACTGGATTAATAAAAAATGATATGTTTAGAGACAATTTGCTGAATTGTCGCAGAGATTTGCTGATATCGATTTTTCGATTTTTGTCGCAGATTGGGAAAAGTGTGCGGGGGTTTCAAATCAACCTCCACTTGCATGGCGGTTGATTGTGATCCCCGCCTTGCCAGTTCGTCCACAATCTCATTTCCCTCAACACCACAGTGACCAGGTACCCAACAAAATCTTACTGACATACCACAGGTTTTCAAGATAGACCTACAATCTCGAACGATCATAGACTTTATAGTGAAGGACCCTACTACCTTTAGCGCTGCCTGGCTATCTACATATATAGTGACTGCCCTATTTGCTAAGTCTGGCCTTCCCACTAGTGCCTCTAGGGCCTTCAATATTAAAAAAGCCCTCTGCCTGGAAAACACTACAGTTGTCATTAAGTTTAAACGAGTACCTAATGTTCAGTTCATCAGAGTACACACCAGCACCAGTGCCATCTTCCATCTTCGACCCATCGGTGAAGATAGATAGGCTATCCGGAATTGGTCTGCACTGAAGCCATTCATCCCTATCGGGTATTAAAACGTCAGGTATAGTGTAGTCAAGAGTTGGTAAAATGTAATCAGTCTCACCCACTCTATTTCCCAGCACTAGCTGACTACTCAACCGCTGTAGAACGTTAGCATGGCCGAGCACTGAGTGCACTGAGTGCTGAGTGCGTGCCACCAGACAAGACAACCATAGGTCAAGATAGGACAAACCACAGTCCTATACAGCCAGTGTATTACATGTGGTTTGAGACCCCAACTCTTACCTATGGTATTCTTGCAAGAATATAGTGCAATTAAACCTCTCTTTGCTCGCTCCTCAGTATTCCTCTTCCAACAAAGCTTGCGGTCAAGGACCACACCAAGATATTTTGCTTCCGTGGAGAGGCTTAGTTGCACATCATCTAAAGTTGGTGGAACGAAAGCAGAAATATTTCTCTTCCTGGTGAAAAGTATCAGCTCTGTCTTCGTCGGATTCACACCAAGTCCATTATGGTGGGCCCAACGTGAGAGCTTCACTAGAGCACCTTGCATGAGTTCAGACAGCGTAGATAAGAATTTCCAGCTAATTACAATGACTACCTCATCCACATACGCAACCACCTTGGTTTTTATTTTGTCGAACTCCGTAAGTATCCCGTTCAGCAACAGAAGCCACAGCAGGGGTGATAAAGACTCCTCCCTGTGGCGTTCCTCTGGTGACCGACTTCTTTATAGAACTCTCTCCTAAGCTTGAATTGATTAGCCTACTATCAAGCATTCTATCGATCCAATTTATTAGAATTGAGGGGACACCTCGTGATTCTAGAGCAGAGTGGATTGACTCAAGTTTCACGTTGTTAAACGCGCCTTCTATGTCTAAGAAAGCAGCTAAGGTGAAACTTGAATCATCCATATTCTTCTCTATACAACCCACAACCTCGTGCAACGCAGTGTCTGTCGATTTCCCTTTTACGTAGGCATGCTGAGAGTTGGTTACAAGGTCATGATTTATGTATATATGATCTGATTTCCAAATCTAGTAGCCTTTCTAAAGTCTTAAGAAGAAAGGAGGAAAGGCTTATCGGTCTATAGTCTTTGGGCGGAGTGTGACTTGGTTTCCCAGCTTTGGGAATGTAGGTCACAGTTACCTCTTTCCATAGCGCCGGTATCTGCGATAGCAGAGTGCATGCCCTAAAAATCCTCCTTAGCGTTGATATCAAAACAGGCGGTGCGTTTTGAAGTATCACTGGAATGATAGCGTCAGGCCCGGGAGACTTGCTTACAAAAACATATATGATCGGCACATCCCAATTAATCTACTAGGAGGACCTTCTTGGCATTAAGTTTTAATGTGAAAGTTATATTTTTAATGCCACCAAATTGCTTTATTTTATGTTTTCAAATCCATCCAATAGTAAAAGTAAACATGTAATAATAGCCCAAAGACTAATATTTGATATTTTATAAAATATTGTTTAAAATTATTAGCATGAAAACGGCCCAAAAAGCATTTGGGCCGCCCATCGGCCCAAAATTAAAAATTATTTTTTATTCGGCCCAAATTTGGGCCGAAATGCCCAAAACGGCAACACTGGTCAGTATGGACTTAAACGCGATAAAAATTATACTGTCGTAATATGAGCCACACGGGTCCGTTTTTAATATTTAAAAGCGATCCTAGACATGTCTCTAAAATGTACTTAAGCAAAAATGTTGAACTTTTGTGAATGAGGTACCTTGCGAACTCTTGGAACTTGTGGTATGTTTGCAAGAAGTTTTACGATATATAAAGTTTCGGCTATATCGGATAAGTTTTATTGCTCAGCAGTCATTTGGGTTGTGCCGGTACGTGTAAATCATAGCGGAGTAACAAGGTGTTACATAAGTTGCCCAAAATCAGTCTTAAAGTCAAAATTTGTTAAAAATAACGCATTACTGTGAATTTCTCGTTAACGTTTTGTATGTGATTTTATTCACAATAATGCATTTTGAGCAGGCCTTTTGAATTTGTTCGGAGTATATATTCACAGCAAAGGGGACAATGTACATCCTTGTCTGACGCCTCTTGGTAGTAAGATAGGTTATGTGTTGTCTCCATCAATAGTAACTTGTGCGGATTGATACCAGCACAGATTTTTGATACATCGAACTTCAATTCAATTAGTTTGTCCGGTTGCACTGTATCAAACGTTGTCTCATAGTCGATAAAGCATAACAAATATCTTTTTGTACTTCTCGGTATTGTAGGACAAACTTCTTGTCAAGAAACAATTCATTTCGCTATAACTCAAAAGTTTGACCTACGGCAGAACTGTCCTTCCGGGTTCATCACATTATCTTCATCGACATTCATCGACAAAAAGAATTTTTCACCCCCCAGCCTTTGATCTCCATATTTGCGAGTACTGATATTTTTCCTTAAAAACTGTTTAAGAAATCGGATTTTTTGTTCTAGAACTGCAACTAACGATGTTTTCATAAGCGAATTAATTTAATTTGATTGACAATTCTATAAGCTTTTTAATGGTGTACATATAAGTTTAATCGGTTACTTAAAACCGGTTCAAAAATCGGTTTTAATGTCGGAATATCGGAATATCCGTCGGAAAAAATGAGATAACCGAATCTATACTCCAAGAAAATTTGTTATTAACGTGTTCGTCATTACAAGAGCTATTTCTCGTAAATATTTCAGAAGCACCCCAGATGTCTACATAAGCAATAACCAATTGTTATGTCTACATACCTATACATTACAAATAACGAATATACAGAACAACAAAACATAGTTTAATTCTGAACCAAGTCCGAATAAATGTCAAAATCGATTAGTTGTCAAAGAGGACCGTACATAAAATCTTCTGAGCAAAATTTTTTGCAGAATATTTGGATGCTGAAAAATCTCTACTTGTGGTACTTTCACTACGGTTCAAGAAATAAAGGACGAAAAGGACATGAAAGGCTTTGAGTTAGAAGAATGAAATGTTCTACAAAAGGATTCGCCAATCGATTTCACTGAAGACATGTCACCTCAGAACGAAGCTACAACAACGTCAAACAGAGATATGGAGCTATTTTCCCAAGTATTATAGGGAAAAAATCAACAACTTCATCGCGCGATATCTCAGAAACTTGACCTATGGCGAAAATGAAAATTTCCTTATGGATTCTTGGTATACTCATCAAGGGCTTTCATCTCCAAAAGAAGTTTTTCACCCCCCAAACTTTGAGTTCCATTTTGTGTCACAGTGTAATAATTTGCAGGGAGAGTAAGGCTTCACGAGTACCCATAACTTCTCTAAACCCAAATTGTGATATGCCCATATATTTTTCGCATTTTGGATAAGTTCTCTTGTAGATTATCCTGAGAAATATTTTTAAAGCATGGCTCATTAGACTTATTAGCCTGTAGTCATTACATGATTTGGCGTAGCTTTTCTTGGGTATGGTTACAAATGTAGATTTTAACCAATCTTGAGAATATATGCCCGTTTCGTAAATCTTGTTGAAGAGTATTGTTAGTAGATCAACATTGTGATGGAATCTCATCAGGTCCCGGTGACTTGTTGTCATTAAGTGATTCTATAGCTACTTCTATTTCGCTTCTCGTTAAAGGGGTTCCTGAATGCTGCAATTATAGTTGTTCACTGTTGTCTGATCGGCTATTATCTGTGAACAGTTATTGACCATATTCTTTCCAGACTTTCTTTTTCTCCTCTATTGCCCACTATAACAGCTAATTGAAGTTTTGAAATAATATTATCTCTTCATACGTAGCCATGGGCGTTAAACAGCTTTTAAATATATATTTCATGTAATTATAGAGTTGTTTTATTCATTGTCAGTATGTCTAATATTAAAATTGTCATTTTGTTTATATATTAAAAACTATCAGACCCGGGTTCGCGATGCTGGCCCGTCATATTGATTTTTAATTACAACTGTTAATGGGCTTTATGCTTTACAATTGAAAGTAGGTATTTTCGACCTCATATTTTCGGGTCCATTGCCAAGCCGAGTTATTCATTGAGGATTTTAAATTTATCAACAGATTTTGCCTGTAACCTCGCTTTTCTCGTCGAATTATGCTGTTTAGGATTTATTATAGTCTCTGTCCCTTATCTTTATCCTAACGCGATCTAATTATAAAATTTAAAAATGGTAAAGTCGACTTATATGTTTTTTTTAGTTTTTCATGCCTGATGGAACGTTGAACCTCAACATTTAAGGCAATTTATAAATATATAGTTTTTCAGTCATAATAGGGGAGATTCGGTGCCATCTCCGAAATTCATACCCACGTGTAGCACGGAACATTCCACAAAATTTCATGAAAATCGGCTCGGTAATTTTCGTGATATAACATACTAAAAAGTGACCGTGTTCGGGGGCGCAACCACCATTGTTTCGAAAATTAATTTCCAAGCCGATGTATTCATAAGTTTATCAAATATTGCGATTATAAACAATAAGCCCCCAATATTCATAAATAGATATATATCATTTTGCACCACGGGACATTCCTGAACATTTTCTGATAAATTCAGAATACTCGGTTCATTGGTTTTGTTGATATAACATATTTAAAAACGTGGGCGTGTTCAATTTTTCTTTCCATAAAAACTTAAGTTGGGATATGACGAACATTTAAAAAACAAGTAAGAAAAGCGTTAAGTTCCGCCATATATCTCAACTGATAATACTCCCTTCAAAACAGGGACTAGACCTATACCTTGATATTCTGGATTTGGATAGTTAACAACATCGGAAGCACCGTTCTATAAACGTTGACCTGTACCGATAAATTTATTTGAATAAAAGGGCTTGTACTGATAATACTCCTCTGCAATATTTTATATAACAATGACAGTTTAAATACTAAATTTCAGTCATATCGGTGGTATATTGAGGCCACAACTTTCAAAATACCTTAAATCGGGAGGTACTTTCCTATGGAGCTATTTGAGGACGTCGACCTATACCGGCACATTTCGAGTGGAATGTTTCATAGCCCTAAACTAATATAACAAATATCAGCTATTTCGGTGGGGAACGAAGACTAACTGTCAGTCATTTCGATGGGATATTGAGCTGCAACCTTTAAAAAACCCAAAATCGGGCGGTATCGTTCTATGGTGGCTATATGAAGACGTTGACCTATACCGACCAATTTCAGGTGGAAAGTTTTATACCCACAATGAAGACTATGTACCAAATTTTAGCAATTTCGGTGTTATAATGAAGCTAAACCCTTCAAAATACCGAAAATTGGGATGTACCTTTCCATGGACCGAAACCGATAACTTTCTGGGAGAAAATTTTGCATCCCAGGACGAAATATCAAATGTCAGCCATTTTGGTGGATATTGAGGTTGTGACCTTCGAAATACCGAAAATCAAGAGGTACCGTTCTATGGGGGATATATGAAGACGTGGACCTCTACAGACAATTTTCCTCTGGAAAGTTGTATACCAACAACGAAGACTAAATACAAAATTTCAGCCATTTCGGTGGAATATTGAGGCAACAAGCTTCAAAATACCGAAAAATAGGGACTTGTCGTTCTATGGGGGCTATACTAAGGCGTGGACCCGCATCGACAAGTTTCTGGGGAAAAGTTTTATACCCCGAACGGAGACTAAATACCAAATATCAGCCATTTCTGAGGAATATTGAGGCCACAACCTTCAAAACACCGAAAATCGGGAGGCAAGTTCTTTGGGGGCTATATAAAAGCGTGGACCTATACCAACAAATTTCATATGGAACGTTTAGTACCCCAAATGAAGACCAAATACCAAATTCCAGCATTTCGGTGGATTAATAAGGCCACAACCTTCAAAATACCGAAAATCGGGAAGAACCGTTCTAGGGGGAGCTATATGAAGGCGTGGACCTATACCAACAAATTTCTGGGGGAAACTCTTATACCCCCAACGAAGACTAAATACCAAATTTTAGCCATTTCGGTGTGATAACGAGGCTAAAACCTTCAAAATACCGAAAATCGGGAGATATCGTCCTATGGGGGCTATATCAAAACGTGGACGCATATAAACCTTTTATGGTAGAAATGTTTCTTAGCCTCTGGAAACACAAAATACAAAGTTACAGCCGATTCTGTGGTCAAATGAAACTAATACATTCAAAATATCTTAAAGTGACGCGTACTATATATGGGGCGTTATATGGGGGCTATACCAAAACGTGGACCTATATAAACGAACTTGGGTAGAAAAGTTTTTTAGCCTCTGGAGACACAAAATACCAATTTACAACCAATTCGGTGGTAAAATGGGAAAAATATTTTAGAAATTCCTTAAAACGACGACGCGTCACTTTGTATGGGGGCTATACGAAAACGTGGACCTACATAGCCCGCTTTCAATACCAAAAGTCCTACGTAACATCCGCAATTGGTATGAGGGGTACATATTTAAAAATTTATAAATGTATTTGTGAAAAAGGTTTGTATTTTTGCTATTGTCTTGCCAATACTGGAATTTGTAAACGCAGGGTAACAAACGGAATGACAAACTTAATATACCCCCCATCTTATGGTGGAGGGTATAAAAATTATCCAAATCTTTCCGGTCGTTCTCAGCTGATGTAACAATTACCAACGAACGTCATATGATTTTCTTTTATAAAGATTGTAAAATTGGTAGTGGTCGCGTCTTTAGATCGCAAATAAGTACGTAAGTAGGAGACGCAACCACAATTGTCTAACAAATTAATTTTCAAACCGACAAATTCGTAATTATTATAAATATAGCGGTTTAAAGAAATAGGGTATAGGGGAAGTACCCCGCCCCTTCCGAAATTCAGCAAAATATGTAGCCTATTTTCACCTGATAATTTCAGAAAAATGAGTTCAGAGTTTTTTGTAGAAAATATTAAAATTGAAATTTGAAAAAAAAAGTGGGCGTAAAAGTGGACGTGGTCAAATTTTCTTTGCATAAAAACCTTATTTGGACTATGGCGTACATTTCAAAAAAAGAATTATCCAAATCGGCCCAGCCCTTTTTTGATTTGATTTTTATTTATATAGATTAACGCTCAAAACAATCCATTATACAAATTAATATAGAATTCCATAAAATGTCATGTAACTCGATACTATATTTAACATTTGTGTATGTAAACATGTACTATATAAATCAATAACCATTAAATGGAATCCCCAGTGTTAAACATCATATTTCATTTACATTCTATCCTTACGTTGTTTTATGTTTTATTTTGCTACTTAGATGAACACAAAACATGAATTACAGTTGGCACATAATACCACAACAAAAGATGCTTCTGCTCAGAAATGTATAAATGCAATGTGAGAAAATTTAAATGCACAAAGAAACGTCAATAAAAATCATCTGCATTTTCCCAGTAGTTGGCTTCTTAAAATTACCAGATTTGCAATTAAATGTTACTACGTTGCTTTTGTTAAAATAATACCCTTGGCATGTTGAAAATGAACTTGCCCATTATGTCCGTTGGTGTTTGCATTGGAACGCCAAAGAAAAATAAAGAGGAAATGGGATAAAAAAGGAAACAATGAATAAAACATGGAAGGGATATTTTTCTTTAGATGACAACGAATCAATGATCCTCTATGCTTAATGGAAATATTATCGATAAATTAATTTTGAAATTTTTGGAACAAAACCCTATGAATTCCTTAAATTTGTATGCCTTTTTTGTAAAACCAAAAAGAATTTGTATCACAAATTGAATAAATGGCATTTCGAAAGCCGAAAATTTGAATTGTTAATTTAGTTATCACGGACGCCGACACAATTCATAGTTGACTTGACCTATTTAAATTTGAAAATAAAAAAACATTTGTGGAATTTTGTTTTTTGTTGAAACACCTTCATGGTGTGAAAATGTAACATTGATAATAGCACCAACCAACACACATTCCGCTACTTGCTTGTGGTTGTTGTTTTGAATTCGTATTTAATTAAACGCCTTCATACCGTACAGAGATATGAATGAATGCTCTTGAGAATTTCAATTTTCACATGAATTTCTACTTGAACAACTTTTCTGTTGCAAAATTAAACAGGGGGTGGCTTTCTTTACATGAGGTTGTAATATAATTATGTTCAACAAACTTACAATTTAAAGAAAACTTTACCACAACATTTTTTGTTTTGGTATTTGACGGGGTGTGAAAATTTTTGTTTTGAAGTGAAAAGATTCTTCAAATTACAGCATAATCAACTGAAAAAGTTTTGAACCCCCTCAAATAGATCAAAAGGGGCCACAACTGAAATACTGCCAACATTGAGTCTTTCGCAAAAGTTCAGAATTAACAATAAATAGTGGGTAATATTTCTTAACATAGTGATGTCGTGGTTCGAAATTTCAAAAGGCACGAAATACACAACGTAATACGTTTGAAATTGGATAAAAAAGGCTTTATATTTTTCTGTTCTATACATAAACTGTCAAGGATTAGATAATTTTGAAATATAGACTAATACAGACATATATTTGCAGGTAAAATGTTTCTTTCAAATTTTGCTTTTATGATATCTTCGTAGATTTTACCGTTATTGAGATATAAAAGTTCCAATAAGGACAATGGATTATGGTATGTATGGCCTCCTTATATTACAATGTTACACAGTACACTTTAACTAACTTTAAATGAAAACCGCTTACACCAGTGTAGTTTTGCGGATTCTGAAACAGCAATGTTTATAGATGAGAAAAATCCAAAAAAAAGAAAAAATCTCCAAATGGATTTTTAATAAATCGCGATCAAAGTTCAAATTTCAGTCATGACATTGTCTTATATGGAGGCGATACAGTCAATCCATTGTTCTAATTTGAACTTATATATCTCAATAACATTAAAAACTACGGAGATATCAAAAAAGAAAATCTTGTAGAGAATTTTCATAACTACAACATTGTCTTTAGTCCCATTTCGAAAGGACTTGAAGTTTCCAAGCAAAATCGTGAAAACTTAAAAAACCCTTAAAAATGTCAACTTGAATCGCGATTTATTTAAAAAGCGATCCTGCAATTTTTTTTTTTTTTTTTTCTCATCTATTAACACTGTAGTTTCAGAATCCGCAGAAACTTCCCAGGTGAAAGCACCTTTCATTTAAATCGGGTTCAAGAGCACCGTGGGATGTGTTTATATCACTTTTGGACAGTTATATAGCATCCATTCTCAAACAATGTGTGATTTGTTCTTCGGATCATTCCATTCCAGAATGTTTAAATAACACAACTTATCCATACAAGACCGATATTACTGCCATACAGGAAATACGATGGATTGGGAAAGGCGTCAAAACAACACCTAAAGGTGACGCACTGTATTATAGCTGCCATGACGTAAAGCATGTGTTTGGTTGTGGATTCGTAGTTAGTCGGAGACTAAAACATTTGGTATCCAGCTTCACCCCAGTGAATGAAAGACTTGCTGCAATTCGAATAAAAGCTAAATTCTTCAACAACAGCTTTATTTGCGCTCATGCTCCCACTGAAGAAAAGGACGAACAGACCAAAGATTTATTTTACGAGCGCTTAGAAGAAACATATGACCGTTGACATTAAAATCATTCTAGGCGATTTTAATGCCAAAATTGGAAAGGAGAATATGTTTGGCCCAACAGTCGGGAAATTCAGTCTCCACAGTGAAACATCTGACAATGGTATGAGGCTGATAGACTTTGCAGCTGCAAAAACATGGTAGTTAGCAGTACCAGATTTAATCATCTCAATATTCATAAGGGCACCTGGCTGTCTCCAGATCAGAAAACAAGAAACCAAATTGATCATGTTGTGATAGATGGAAGACATTCATCGAGCGTGTTGGATGTACGATCGTTCCGAGGCGCAAACATTGATTCGGACCACTACCTTGTTGCAGCAAAGGTACGCACCCGCTTAAACGTAGCAAACAAAGTTCGAACAGACACAACACGAAAGTTAGACATCGGTAAGCTGCAATCACAACAGATAGCCACAGCATATTCCACTCAACTAGCCCAATTGCTTAATCAAAGCACTCCTCATCCCGATAACATATCAGCGCAATGGCAAAGCATTGCCCACTCCATGCAAACAGCCGCAAAATCCATACTTGGATACCAGAGACCTCCACCAAGGAATCCATGGTATGATGAGGAGTGTCGTGCTGCCACCGAAGAGAAAAATGCGGCATATAAGGCTACTTTACAATCCGTAGCAACGCGTAGCGCACGAGAGAGATACAGGGAGAAAAGGAGAGAGGAGAAACGTCTTTTCCGCAGGAAAAAGAGAGAGATGGAAAAGCGGGAGTGTGAAAAAATCGAGATGTACAGGAGCCAGAATGAAGTCCCAAAATTCTACCAAAGAGTCAAGCATCAAACTGATGGCTTTGGTACAGGCACATCCTCCTGTAGAGACCAGCAAGGTAATTTGGTAACTGATACAGATAGTGTACTCAGGATATGGAAAGAACATTTTTCAAATCTGTTGGTATCCAATAGCAGCGAAGACGACGAAGATACCACAGTCCCAATCCCAGAAGATGGTATTGAATGTATACCGCCCAGCCAAGATGAGGTAAAGACAGCAATAAATCGGCTGAAGAATAATAAGGCAGCAGGGGCCGATGGCTTACCAGCCGAGCTGTTCAAAACCGGAGGCGACACGCTGATAAGGTGTATTCATCAGCTAGTTAGCACCATCTGACAGGAAGAACGAGTACCCGACGATTGGAACCTGAGTATCCTGTGCCCCGTCCACAAGAAGGGAGATAAGACTGTATGCTCTAACTATAGGGGCATAAGTCTACTCCCTATTGCCTACAAGATCGTGTCAGGGATATTGTGCGAACGACTAAAGCTTATGGTCAACGAGATAATTGGACCATACCAATGCGGCTTTAGACCTGGCAAGTCCACCATTGACCAGATATTTACCCTGCGGCAAATCCTGGAGAAGACCCAAGAGATGCAGATCGACACCTACCACCTTTTTGTCGATTATAAAGCAGCCTTCGACAGCCCGCTGCGTTCAAAGGTATTCCAAGCCATGTCTGAATTTGGTATTCCCGCAAAGCTCATACGGCTTTGTAAAATGACTTTAACTGACACGAGGTCCTCAGTTAAAATAGGAAAGAACCTCTCCGAAGAGTTTGGTACCAAAAGAGGTTTCAGACAAGGAGACAGCCTTTCGTGTGACCTCTTCAACATCCTGCTAGAAAAGGTTATACGAGAGGCAAACGTCAAAAGAAGTGGCACAATCTACACTAATAGTCACATGTTACTTGCTTATGCTGATGATATAGACATCATGGGCCGATCAGTAAAAGAAGTAACTGATACCTTTATAAAGGTCGAAGGAGAATCTGCTAAAGTGGGTCTGGCGGTAAACGGTGAGAAGACCAAGTTGATGGAGTCGACGCGCAATGCGTCCATTGAGCTCGGACCGACTGTGGAAGTTGGTTCCTAAAATATTGAGGTAGTTAAAGACTTCGTCTACCTCGGCACCTCCGTAAACACAAGAAACGACATCAGTTGTGAAATAAAAAGAAGAATTGTATTGGCCAACAGATGCTACTTTGGTTTAAGTAAGCAGTTTAAAAACAAAGCCACATCTCGTCAAACAAAAATAACGCTCTACAAAACACTGATACTACCCGTGCTGATGTATGGCTCCGAAGCCTGGGTACTTGCGCAAGCAGACATGGCAGTGCTTGGTGTGTTTGAGAGAAAAATTCTTCGAAAGATCTACGGACCAATCTGCGTTGACGGTGAATATCGTCGTCGCATGAACCACGAGCTGTATCTGTTATACAACGACATCAATATAGTTAAACGAATCGAGATGCAGCGATTGCGTTGGCTAGGCCATATCATAAGAATGAGCGATGATGAACCCGCTAAAAAGGCGTATGAATACATGCCACATGGCGGTGCACGCAGAATTGGCAGGCCAAGGAATAGATGGCGCAAACAAGTGGATGATGAGATGAAAAGGCGCGGTATTCCAGAGTGCAAAGCAACAAATAGAGAGGAATGGAGATCTCTTCTTAGTTCGGCCTATAGAACAAATGTTCTGTAATAGGCCAGCTAAGTAAGTAAGTAAGTATCCATAATTCCTTCAATAAAGCCAAGATTCCTTACAACGGAAGCACACATACAACCCCATACCATAACGGGTCCTCCTCCGTGCTTTACGGTTGGAATTGTTTGTTTAGGGCGCAAGGCCGTATTTGTCCTACGCCATACCTTACTTGGTTCATCCGACCCAAACAGGTTAAATTTGCTTTAATCTGCAAAAATTACAGTCTTCCAAGACTCCAAATCTTTTTTATCGTGTTCCCGAACGAACTCCAATCCAATTTGGCTGTTTTTAGGATTTATGAATGGTTTTTTCAGAGCAACTCTGCCATGAAGACCATGCTTTCGAAAAATTCTCCTACTCGTTTCTGGGTAACACTTTTTGTTAAGATATTTCTCAGTAATCTCAGCAAGTTTAGATGCACTATGCTTCGGTTTATTGACCACCTGTCGAAGCAACCACTTTTCGTTTCTTTCAGACTTTTTGCAGACCCTATTCTTGGATTTATGCCTCAGTACCGAGTATTTCCAATATTTCGTTGTATGGCGTTCCATGGTTTTAATTCAAAAAAATGATCTCTCAACTGGCAAACTTATTCGGAATGTGTAAAAAAACTGTAGTCTCTTTTTGTTTACGAAAGTACTAATAAGAACTTCCGCCACGTCAAGTTTTAAAAATTTATGTTTTGGTCCATTTCACCCCACAAATATTTTACGACCATCATAAAGAATCCATACAAAAGGTCGTGACGATAGGCCAGGAGTTTAATTAAAATTTTTAATGAGCGGACTGATGGACACTTGTCTCAAAATCGCTTTATCTCGTCGAGATATACATTTTGGTATACCACATGGGGGGTCTATGACGAATATTTCGCTGCGTTACATGCATTTTTAGAAAACAAACTTTTTATACCCTTAATTATTATTTTTTTCAACAAAGGTAATTCTACTTGGTTTCTCATACATCTTATTTATATAAAAACTCAGATATTAACAAGTTAAAAGTCGTTAAGTTCAGCCGGGCCGAACTTCTTTTACCCGCCACCATAAAATATTCCTAATTAAAATTGAATATTTAGCTTACTTTCCTGTCCTATATTTTAGGTGCAAAAATGTTTCGATCACGGCTACCCCAAATTATCTAATCTAAAAACCAGGTGAAAGGTACCACCTATAGGGCTATATCAAAGTGTGGACCTATCTTGACAATTTTGGGTGGAAACATTTTGTAACTGCAAATTACCGGTAGTTCCGTCAAATAATGTAGCTAAGACTCTCAAACACCGAAAATCTGGAGTTACCGTTATATAGGGGCTATACCAAAACATGGACCTATGTTGACGATTTGTAGTGAGGAAGTATTACAGCTAGTTCGGTTAAAAATTGTAAGTTATGAGTTTGGATTATAAAGCTAACACGTCGTGATAACATTTTTCTTGTGTTTTTCGACGACGTGGGTTCAAGTCCATGCCAAGCCCATCTGGTTTTTTAATTTGAAATTTGGCTGTTAGGGCGAAGATAATATTAATTGTTTTAATTTTCTAGTTGGAGTTGAGCTTGATTATGAAAATAAAAAAGACATAAGTTTTGTTTTCGTGAAAACAAGTAAAAATGTATCAGTCGAGTTTGCCGAGAAAGACAAATCTTTTTCCTAAAAATTGTTTAGTCTGGGAGTTTCTGTGATCTTTTATGAACCGACAAAAATATCGAAACATTTGGGGTATATAACTTCACGATTGTGGGTCTTGCGAATAAATGCCTATGTTGTGCTAAAAAAAATTGACTTCGATAAAAGAGCAAAAGTTTTGCACTTTTGTGGAGAAGATACCTGAAAGAAGGGTCCTATATAGTCCATTTGGAAAGTGGACCTAATGTTAAAAGTCATTCCTTTTGATAGTTATCATGTCAAGCCGTCATTTTAGTGGTCACCGTAAGATTTAGAGCTTTTGGGTCAAAAATCATGGATTTACCCACGAAAAATAGAATATTGCTGTAAACAAGACTGAAAACAGTATCATTGATCCAAATGTTCAATGGATCCTCGAACAGTCCTTAAACTGCACTTATGTTGAACTTTTGTGAGGGAGGTATCCGAAGATCTTGTCCAATAGGGGACCCTCTTAATATATGTACTTCTGAAAGTAATTTTAGGTTGTTTCAGTGAAATCGGATATTTGAAATTTTGTGTGGGAGGAGTGAACCGATTTGAACCTTCTAGAGTTTTTGTGAACACCATTTTAGAGAAACATTTTGAAGTTTTGTGGGGGGTGGATCGATATGACATAAAGTTTGGACAAAATATTGCCAGATCTAAAATTTGGACCAAATCCGTTCGAGAGTTACCATGCACTCGAGCCAGACTGACGGACGAACTGTACTAAATCGACTCCAAATTGTTTGAAGCGGGTTTCAGATAAGAAGTCTATAACCGTTATTTCGATTAGTTAAATTTTTATTAGAAACATTGTGGCGTTTTTTTTTTTTTTTGGGTAGCGTTTGCAATTTTGTTTTTTCAAAATAGTCTGGCTTAATCCCATTGTTGTTGTTTAAATATTTAAAAACAACTAGTTTATTAGTGGAAAAGATTTGGCATTGTTCGCCAGGGGTTAAGGCAGGGAATACTATAGTTTCGATTCTCGCCACAGAATCTCATCAGTTCAGTTCAGTTTGAAACAATAAAACAACAACAATGGGATTAAGCCAGACTATTTTGTAATTTTTTATCGTTAGCTGAGGGTACAATATCCAATAAAAATTACAGCAGATTTTAATACCATATAACCAATGTTTGAACATCAAGTTCGTTTACGGTTGCTTTCAGCTACAACTTTGTTAGTGATAGGAAAAAGTCAGGTGAATATGCTACTTATAGCAGATATTAGCACCAATCCACCAATGACAAAGTTCGTGAGTTCTACTCGGAGATGGCTAATGGAACCCGGATGCAGGACAAACTTAGAGGCGGTCGAACATCTACTTTGAAGGTGTCCATTGTTATACACAAGAGGGCGTAGACTGTTGGGTAAATTTCGATTAGAGAACATTCAGAAAAATACAAATTTTAATTTGAAATTTCCAAAACTAAACATTACTTTAGAGAAAAAAACGTCATAAATTGTTAAAGTAGCTCAAAAAATTTTATCGGACCAAATCATTTCGACCTCGACCTATTTTTTTTTTTTTTTTATTTCTTAGTTTCGATATATAATCGGTGATGACAAAAATTTGGAGTGTTGACCAAGAAAATCGATTTATAAGACCTTGCGCGACACATAGTTTCCTATTTAAATCGTTTTTATACCCTCAGCATTTATGCTAACGAGGGCAAAATGTGCCTCATCGAAATAATAGTTTTAGACCCCAAGTATGTTTGGACGAAATCCGTCTCAGACAATTTGGAGTCGATTTAGCAATGTCTGTCCGTCCGTCTGTCTGTCTGGCTGTGTGGTGCGCACGATAACTCTCGGAATCTATGGACCATATTTATTCACTCCTTCGGGTACCTCCCACACAAATTTTCAGATAAGTTCACTTTAAGACCTGCTCTCGGATCACTCTGATTTTTGTTGAAGCAAATTGCACTCACTGACCCCCATTACGAAGGTACAAGTTTTTTCAGAGGAAAGTAAATATTTCCTGAGAAAATAGCCCAAAAGCTGTAAAAAGACCCTATGGCACCGTATATAGTGGCTGGAGAGCACGTAAATCTCAAACAGGTCAACCGATTTGGTCGGAAATTTGGCCTTCGACATATTTTGTTCGAAGATGGGCAATACCGGTCCACCACTTCCAATACTTCCCCAAAATCCCCCCAAAATTTAAAAAATGTCACTAAAATGGTATGCACGATACACTTTCATGAACGGGGTAACCAATTTGGTCCAAACTTTGGATATTCTAATATTTTGTCCAAATTTAGTTTAACTTCCAAGTATGACCCATATTGGTCCTCTCCTTAAGGTACCTTCCCTGCAAAAGTTCAAAATTTTTGTTTAAGTGCAGTTTAGGGTCTGTTCGAAGATCCTTTGGAAATGTATACCGATGCTTTTCGTTGTGGTGCTGTTTACAGCGATATTATGTTTTCCGTGGACAAGTTCATGCATCCTGGCCTACTGGTCCAAATGTTATACGATGACCCACTGAGATGACTACTGGGTGCGATATCTATCGAAAAGATAAGACTCCCAGAATAATGGACTATGTCGGTCCATTCCTTCAAGTACCTCCTCCTTCAAGTACCTCCTAATCCACATTTTTGTCTGAAAGTTCAAATGTTCAAAAAGGGTCTCAAAATTCTGAAAAGACCCTAAATACATTCGATCTGTCCGTAGACTGATACTTTTTTACTTGTTATTCCTAATTTAAATCGGTTTTTATACCCTCAGCATTTATGCTAACACTTTCATACGGGCAAAATGTGCCTCATCGAAATAATGGTTTTAGACCCCAAGTATGGTTGGACGAAATGTGTTTTAGACAATTTTGAGTCGATTTAGCAATGTCCGTCCGTCTGTCTGTCTGGCTGGCTGGAGCGCACGATAACTCTCGAAGGGATGAACCGATTCGGTTCAAATTTTGGCTTTCGTAATATTTTGCCCAAACTTAGTTTAAGTTCGAAGATGGGCTAAATCGGTCCACTCCTTCCGGTACCTCCCCCACAAAAGTTCGAAAATGTTCGGAAAACTTGGGCGCACGATAACTCTTGAAGGAAGTAACCGATTCGGTCCAAAGTTTGCACATCGTGAAATTTCTACTAAACTTAGATGAGGTTCCCAAAGGGACTCAATCGGTCCACTCCTTCGGGTACCTCCCACACAAAATTTCGGATAAGTTCAGATTAGGACCTGCTCTCTAATCGCTTTGGTTTTTGTTGCAACGACTTGTATTCATTGCTCTTCATACGATGGTACAAGCTTCATTAGGGGCAAGTCCATACTTCCTGGAAAAATAGCCTGAATGATGCAAAAAGCCCCTATAACACCTTGTGTAGTAGATGGAGCGCAAGATAACTCTCGAACGGATCTGCCGATTCGGTCCAAAATTTGGTCTTCGTAATATTTTGTCCAAACATAGTTTAAATTCGAAGATAAGCCATATCGGTCCTTTGCTTCAGGTACCTCCCCTACAAAAGTTCAAGAATGTTCGGAAAAATTGTGCGCACGGTAAATCTTGAAGGGAGTGACCGATCTACCAGATATAGATCAGGTTCCAATATGGACTATATTTGTCTACTCCTTCTGGTACCTCTCACACACAATTTCGGATAAGTTCACTTTAAGACTTGCTCTCGAATAACTTTGATTTTTGTTGAAGCGATTTGTTTCTCTACCTCTATTACTACGGTAAAAGTTTTTTCAGGGGCAAGTCCATATTTCTTAGGAAAACAACCCGAAAGATGTAAAAAATTCCTATGGCACCACATGTGGCGGTCGGAGAGCACAATAACTCTCCAACTGTTCAACCGATTTGGTCCAACATTTGGTCTTCGTCATATTATATCCAAACTTAGTTTCATGGGGCAATACCGGTCCACAACTTCCGGTACTTCTCCCCAATATTTAAAAAAATGTCACTAAAATGCTAGGACGATATCACTTGAATGGGGCAACCAATTTGGTCCAAACTTTGGATCTCCTAATATTTTGTCCAAATTTAGTTTAACTTCTAAGGGTACCTCCCCCACTAAGGTTCAACATTTGTGTCTTAGTGCAGTTAATTCCTAATCCACATTTTTGTCGGCAAGTTCAAATGTCCAAAAAGGGCCACAAAATTCTGAAGAGACCTTAAATACATTCGATCTGTCCGGAGGTGAAAGTTTCGCTTCACATTGGCTGAGGGTATATATGTGTCGGCAAAGCCGACTGACACTTTTTTACTTGTTAACCTTGACATCTACAAGAAAATAGTCAGAATCTATATTCGATTCTCTGATATTCTATAAACACCAGGATCTTACGTTTAGATATCTGTGTTAAAGAAAGTTCTCCGTACCAGAGAAAACCGAATTCGGTAAAGATAGCGACCAAAATGTAGCGTTAGCGACCAAAATGTCAACAGTGCTGTCAACTCCAATTAATAGATTTCATTCATAATGTTGCGTCCTAATTTTCCCGATTTTTACGGTAACTCAAGCAATGGGTTACAATATTTCACTATTTATCTAAATTTGGAAAAAAATTATACAAAATTGGGCACACCAGATAGTTAGCCGGCCATAACTCAATTTTTGGGGAATATTTGGGGTAAAACCCACTATTTCGCACATTTTTTAAGAGGAATGCTATGAACAAAAATTAAACAGTTTATAATATTTTGTGGTATGTAGAATATTTCGATTTCTTATTCGACATAGAAATTATATTTACATTTCCTAAATTTTTGAATAATAAATAGTATTATAAAATGACTTCAAGAATCGGATCTTGATGTTATTAAACAATATGTACATATTTATTTCATTATATCACACAAATGTCACCAACACATCCTTCAATTAACAACAACTTATCCTCATCAAATTCTGTGTATAGCGTGCAAAGAAATGTAAACCCACAGATTTTATTAACGCTTGGTTGAATCATTTGCATTTTTATGTTTTAAGGGAATAAGAGTAGCATTGACAATGATAGTATCATGATAGCTCTTGTTGTAGTGGTAGCGGAAACAGCAACAACAACACTTTTTCACTCACATAATGACACAGTTAACGTTGCATTAATTATACACTGATGCAATTTTATTAAGTCATTAAAAAGTGAATAGGGTTATCTTTCACTTCACCTCCATTCTTCAAGTTCGCTTCTATATCCTTGCGACGGCAACTACAGTTTCCTTCATTGGTAGCTAGCAAGCAACAGTAGCAATAGACCACATATAGAATAGGAAATGTTTGCAACATCCCATCTGTTGGCAGACAGATGATGAGTTTACAAATGTTTTGCCTGTGGCGACATATGGCCAAAGTGAAAATAAATTATCCAAGTGCAAGTTGCGAGTTGCTGCTAAAGCATTTAATTATTTTCGATTTTGTTTACATTTGAATTTGAATAACACTGAACGAAAATCCCCCTAGTATTTCCTTTGCCATACTTCATTTTAATTTCTATTTACATTTCAGACAAAAAAGTGTCGACGAGTGACATGATAGGGGCACTTGAGGGACGGGGGGATTGTAAATTTGATTTCTTTGCTTTTATTTTGTTTGCTCACTTTTTTCACACTATTAATCACTTTGCTTCGAAATCATTTATATTTATTCACAAGGAAACACATCGGCAGCACTACTAATCGACCATTAAGAGCAGTGAATATTTTTTTTTTTTTTGGCCTTTGTTATTTTTAATTGGTCTCGTTCGACACGCTTACGACCCGTGTTTATGGTATCACGTTCTCCTTGCAACTGAATGTTTTGAGAATTCGTTTGCTCGTTTTTGGGTTCAGTCAATGTTTGTATGTCACTCAGCCCCAACCATCTGCTCTACTGCAGGATAAGTGTTACAATCCAACTGAAGTATCGGCATGCGAATACATACCCATATTCGTTGTTGTGACAAAATTACTGTTACGTTTTTGCAGTGTGGAATGTATTTTGACGTCATTAGTTTGCCTTATGCCTTTTCAAGTGCTTTGCATGCTTTGAACTTGATGGAGAACATATAGACCTACATACATATGTAGCATTCTGCTACACAAATCTATGTCACGTTTTATCGTTTGTTTACCTCAGTAAGGCGCATGGTGGAATCTATTTCAAATAGCGCATGCGAATATTTATTCAAACAACAAGCGGTAGTTGCAACAATGTTCTTTGATTGTTGATATTGTTGTTATTTCAGTTTGTTCGCTCTCCCATCCCTTTATCTCTATCAAAGTAGTTATTGACACAAGCTTTTAGGTGATTTTTGATTATGTTAAATATTAAACGAATTCTAATCGGGCTTCTTGTCAAATTGTGTAACTATAACCCTTTGATAAACGAATAATTCGTTGCCCAAGGAAGATATTCCTAATTGTATTGAACGCCAAGTTTTAAAGTATAAAATTTATACCCTCCACCACTATATGGTGAGCATATCGTTGGTGTCATGCTTAAGTGTTCCATACGCCATTTGCCAGATTCGAGAAAAACCCAAGTTAATGTTTTTAAAATATTTTGAAAATTGTGGTCTCAATGACTGAAATTTGGTATTTAGTCTTCGTTGGGGGTATAAAACTTTCCACTTCAAATTTGTCGTTATAGGTACACGTATTCATATAGCCCCCATGGAACGGTACCTCCCGATTTTCGGTATTTAAAAAAAAAAATTATACCCTCCACCACTATATGGTGAGCATATCGTTGGTGTCATGCTTAAGTGTTCCATACGCCATTTGCCAGATTCGAGAAAAACCCAAGGTAATGTTTTTTAAAATATTTTGAAAATTGTGGCCTCAATATCCCACCGAAATGATTGAAATTTGGTATTTTGTCTTCGTTTGCGGTATTAAGCTAGGGTCACATTAGGCAAATATTTGCTCTAGCGACCGGCAGTGTGCGCTTACTGAGAGTAAATGAGCGTAAATAATGCATTGAAATTTATGCTCACTTGCTCTCAGTAAACACACACTCCCTGTCGCTGGAGCAAATATTTGCCTAGTGTGACCCTAGCTTAAAACTTTCCACCTGAAATTTGTCGGTATAGGCCCACGTCTTCATATACACACAGAGAAGAGATATTGTTGGAACAATCATATTCTAAGAGCAAAATAGTGTATTTTAAAAATCTGAAAATATATATTGTTGTTTCAACCATATATTTTTTTATTAGGAAACATGATGACACAAAATATATTGTTGTGCCAACAACACATATTTTAAGAATTTTAAAATACACTATTTTGCTCTTAGAATATGATTGTTCCAACCATATTTTTTCTCTGCGTGTAGCCCCCATAGAACGGTACCTCTTGATTTCTGGTATTTTGAAGGCTGTGGCCTCAATATCCCTCCGAAATGGCTGAAATTTGGTATTAAGTCTTCCTTGGGGATAAAAAACTTTCCACCTAAAGTTTGTCGGTTTAGGTTCAGGACTTCATATAGACCCAATAGAACGATACCTCCCGATTTTCGGTATCTGTGGTGGCTGTGGTTATTAGGGTTATGACTTTTTGACATTTTTTCCACAAAAATGATTGTACTGAGAATGAATAAACTTTTGCCATTAATGCCAAGTTAAAAAAACATTTTTATACCCTATACCACAATGTGGAAAAGGGTATTATAAGTTTGTTTTGGTAAAAAATCATGTAACACCGCGAAATATTCGTCGGAGACCCCCAATGTGGTATACCAATCTTCATATCTCGACGAGATAAAGCGATTTTGAGATGTGTGTCCGTCCGCCAGTCCGTCCGTCCGTCTGTCCATTAAAATTGTAAACACGCTCCAGGCCGCAATTATGGACCGATCGTCACGAAATTTTGTATGGAGGTCGGGTTCAGATCAGAATAGATCCCTATTCTTATTGGTGATGATTGTGAAATATTTAGCGGGTGAAATGGACCAAAAACATAATATTTATCCAATTTTCTAGCAGCTCTGTAGGTCTCATTAATAGTCCGATCAACGCGTAATTTTAAATAAGGTAAGAGTATATCACAAAGGAGAAGCTTGCAATTTGAGATGGCGATCGGATAATATTTAGAGGGTTAAATGGACCAAAACTTTTGTGTGAAAATTGTGACAATTTTTAATATACAGCTTATATCTTAATTCCTGGAATTGACATTCCGGACAAGTGAGATATACTTGAAAGTGGAACGCTTGACCTTTCAATTGATGCCAATTATGTTGATTTACATGCTAAGATAACAGAGTTACAGCCTAATATATTCCGTTATTTGTTTGTAGTGTAATAATAAACTCGCTAGAAGTCGCAATTATACATCAATAGTCACAAAATTTTGCACCGGGTAAGAGTATAGGTCGAAAAAGATGCCTACAATTTTGAATGATGATCTGATATTCTTTAGCGGGTGAAATGGAACATTACTTTTGTATGAAAAATATAAAAATTTTATTTTTGGTCGATATTTTAATTCCTTGAGAACATATATATTTCGCAAAGTAGCCTACGTATGGAAAAAAACTATTGACCTTTCCTCTGATGTAAATTGCAATAAAGTGTTTGCTAGATAACGGGCCTACTGCTCTGTAGGTCAAAATAATAACCCGCAAAATTTTATACAAAGTTTGAGTTTATGATGAAGAAGAAGCGTACAAACCAACGTGAAGATCAGATAATAGTTAGCGGGTTAAATGGACTGAAACTTTTGTGTGAAATTGGTAAAAATTTCAATAACGTAGCGGTACAACAACGGAAGTAGTAGTACTACATAAGTGGGTTTCATTACATTTTACGTGAACTAAATTTTCCTTTCCTGCTACAAAAATGTCTTTGTCATGCTAGACAACTTTTTCGTTTTGGTCATAAGTATTACACATTACATCTCTGATATTTGATAATTAAATTTTCACAATAATTGAAAAGAAGTTCCGTGGAGAGCGATTGTCCAGGGATAGTGGTATAGGGTATCCCATGGTCGGCTCCGTCCGACTATAGACTTTTCTTACTTGTTTTTTTTTTTGAAAAATTCTATAAAATGAAAAAAAAATTCTCAAGAAATGATTTCCTTTTGCACGAATGAAGGGCCCTTTGCCTATTAATGACGGAAAAAACTTTATTCCATTTAAATTTTAAAAATGTCCCGCACAAAAAACTATTAATTTTTATTATATGAAATAATGTTATATATAATATAAAATGATATATATAATATATATATATATATATATATATATATATATATATATATATATATATATATATATATATATATATTATGTGTTATAATACGTTGGTAAAACAAGTAAGAAAGCTGTGCAGACGGAGATATACGTTCAGCCACTGATAAAAAAAACTCGTATATACACGCAGAAAAATTTATGTTAGAAATATGTTTGGATCCAAACAAATATATGTTTGGGACCGGTTGCAAACAAATATATGTTTGGATCCAAACATAATATGTTTGGGTCTGCGTCAAACTCGTATGTTTCTTGTTTTGTTGTTGTTAACCAACTTAGCTGGTGAAGAAGAAAAGGCGAAATGATATGAATTATATAGTGAATTATATTTTTTTCTTTCTTCAGAGTTTTAGATGCCTTTGTAGAGTCAAGACGGTAAAGTGAGTGAATAAATCAGTGTTTTGTGTTTTCTTAGTAAATTAAATGCCCAATACATTTTATAATTGAATCGGAAAGTTGAATGGAATTATTTTATTGGACAAGGAAGAAATCGCATTTAATATTGGTAATTACATACATACTTATGCATATTTGAAAAATCGACTTATGTATATTTGAAAATCGACTCCAAATTGTCTGAATCTAATTTCGTCCAAACGTACTTAGGGTCTAAGACCGTTATTTCAATGAGGCACATTTTTGGTCGTATCAAAGTGTATATACCCTTTCTAGCCTAAAGGCTGATGGCATAATTAGTGAGAAACAAACGGTTATGTCATTTTGGTTATGTCGTGTGCCCCTATGCTTTGTTTTCAGTTAAATATCTGCTTACAGTGACTTCAAAAAATTGTCAAAAGTTCTGAAAAAAAACTTTAAAAGCATTTGGTGCAGAAGCTTCTTTTCGAATCACCTTATAAGTTAATCTTGTAAAGCTACAACATTTGCTCTAATCCCATTTCAATAGGACGGATATGGAACATATTGACATTTGAGTATCTCAAAAAGTATAGGAGATTTAAGAAAACCGATTAAAAAATCTCAAAATGTCAAAAATGACGTATGGAACACTTAAGCTTGACACCGACTAAAATAACACGTTAACAGAAACCGTTCTAATGTATGGTTCGAAACTGATTCCTGGATACTTGTGCAAGCAGATAAGGCAGTGCTTGGGGTATATCAGAGAACACTTCTTCGAAAGATCTACGGGCCAATATGCATTAACCGTGAATATCGACTTCGTATGAACTACGACGGGTTGCACCGTGGTTCAATGGTATACACACACACCTTGCACTCAGAAGGACTGCGGTTCGATTTCCAATTCAGGCAACATCCAATTTTCAACGGTGGCAAAATACTCTTGCGACAATTCCTGAATATTTCAGCCATGTAAAACTTCTATACAAGTGGTTTCAGACACGCCGTTCGGACTCGGAGATAAACAGTAGGTCCCCATATGATGTAATTATTATGTATGTATTATAAACCACAAGCGGCAGTTACGTAACAGGGGGGGGGGGGGCTGTTATAAAATTTTCATACAAATGTTGAACATTTTGCTTAAAAAATTCATATTTGGTCTATAAATAATGGTTTTAGAAACCAAGTATGTTTGAACGAAATTCGTGTCAGACAATTTGGGGTGGATTTAGGCATGTCCGTCCGTCTGTCGGGCTGGCTGGTGCGCACAATAACTCTCGATCGGATCAACCCATTCGAAACAAATTTTCCACATTCGTGGACCTTCTACACAAAAATGCACAATTTTTTTGTAAAATGGTTTGAACAATAACTCTCCAAGGGAGCAATCGATTTGGTCCAAACTTTACACACCGCATTATTTCTTCTTCGGGTACGAATTCTGTTAGGGATATTCCAAAACAATGAAAAATCAATCAATGTAAACCTTAAGCAAGCAACTGATATGTCACGATAACCGCTAATCAATTTTTATGTAATTTTTTTATTATTTTTAATTGTAATGGCCAATATCCCAGTTATTGTCTTTTCCATTCGTTCGTATGGGTCTTTTCCATTCGTTTATTTTTGACGTATTCGTTCGTCTGATTTTGTTACGAAAACCAAAAAAAAAAAATTACGAAAATAAAAAGCTTTCATTTGTTTGTCACACGAATACAAACGTCAACCGCTATGAAAACCAAATTGTGTCTTCGTTCATGAAATCAACGAACGAATGGGCAAAACTTTTTACACTGTTCTCTTCGTGTAGTCACCTAAGAAACCACATCTAATAACCCCATAAAGTTACAGTAAATTTAAACTTGTTAAAAGTCTAGTTGTTTGATGATAAGAATTTTATTGGAATTCGCCGACTAATCTTTTAAAATTTACGGTGTAAGATTGAAAAATAACCCATTATTTTTCTGACTACTGGTAATACAGAAGGCATCTTGTTTATATGTAATGTGTTATGCTATTTATAAAACAGTAGCACCTTCAGTTTTTTACTTATTGTTGCCTTGGTCCCAGTCCACATAAGAATGATTTTATTGAAAAATTTCATGAAATTAAGCATTCTTATGCCAAGTTTACACTTGCGCTCCAAAATCCACTGGATTTCACGAAATCCTGAAATACACCCCGGCGTTTAGACTTATTTTTTGTTGATTTCAAACATATCACAATGATCAAGGTAGATGCATATGCGCAGCTGATCGAACATGCATTTTCAAAACAAGTTGTTGTAAATTGAATTAATCATCAAAAATATACGACAATATAGAACTTTACAACTTTATTTGGAAAAAAATATCGTAAAATTATCTATATATCGTATTACTTGTGTATAGTACAAACAAAATAATAAATTTTGATAGATAAAAGTTGTGCTCAGAACCTGCACAATATTAGTACTTGCTGTAGTTTTCCCGTTTAGTGCTAAAAATGCGTTCACGTACTCCGAAATCTAGCAAGACTTGCACTTTTCTTTAAACTAAAATAGCGCCGAATAACACCCTCTTCTCCTGTTTTCTGCCATACAATTTTGGCCTACTAGAAATTAGCAGCAAGCATGTTCATTGGCATCTAATATGATAGCTGATACGTTGATTTTGAAATTTATGCTGGAGTTTTTGCAATTTCCGTCATTTTTCCGTTCCCGTATTTTTTTAAGAAATTTGTATGGGGAAGCAATTTTTGACAATTCCCTCTTTTTTCTAACATTACCATTAAAAAAGTATGGGAACACAATGAAAAACAGCATTGTAACAAAGTAATTTAATAATTTTGTTATATTGTTTACAAATTTTTATACTAACATTTTTGTTGCAGCAATTGACCATCTACCTTATTTATTATGATACGTGAAAAGTGTTGCAACTTTTGGTATTTTTTAGGCAAAACCAGGGTTGTATATCATGTGTACTGTGATTTCGATGTTGATTTCGCTGAAATCACGAAATGAGATGATTTCATTTTTGTATGCGAAATCATGATAAATTTTGCTTGATTCCGCGCGAAATCACGAAACGCCTTCGAAATCACGAAACGACGCCAAATGTAAACTAAGCATTAGATCGACTTCCCCACTACAATTATAAAATGGTCTTGATCTAGGGGCGTATCATTTCATGTTTTTTTCGATGAAATCAATCTAGTGTGGACCGGGACTTATTAGGACCAGGATCATTATTTAAGGAAGTTTTTAATTATTTTTGGCAAGGCGTTTGTAGATATCCCTTTTTAAATGCAAACCCCTTAGGTCATGGTAGCTTCGTTCCAGTACTTTTTCAATGGTAAAAGTGTCAACAGAGAAAACCGTCAAAAATGAGTTCAACATACAAATTTTTTCAAAATGTACGGGAACGGAAAAATAGCAGAAAAGTAAAAAAAAACTGTAACAAATATAAATGTCGGCATGTGAGCCGCAAACATGTTTCACATTTTTGCTCGCCCAAATTTGTCGTGTAAAAAGTTTTCTATAAATAAAGCTATTCAGCGCCATTTTTGTTCAAAGAGAAATGAACATTTTGCAACTTTTTTGGTGTACGGGAACGCATTTTTTGGGAAAAATGTGCAAAATGTGTTAAATATGTAAATATTTTTAGTTCTGGAACGAAGCTGAGATATCAGCAGATAACTAAAAATACATACATGTATGTATGTTTTTATACCCTCCACCATAGTATGGAGGGTATATTAAGTTTGTTTTTCCGTTTGTAACGCATTGAAATACTCATTTGCGACCCTATAAAGTATATATATTCTTGATCAGGGTAAAATTCTAAGTCGATCTGAGCACGTCCGTCCGTCCGTCCGTCTGTGGTAATCACTCTAGCATCCACAAAAATAGAGATAGGACGCTGAAATTTTGGGAAATTGCAGGCAGGTCAAGTTCGATGATGGGCTATATCAGTCCACGTTTTGGTATAGCCCCCATATAACGGTACCCCCCGATTTAGGGTATTTTGACGTTTTTAGCTACATTTTCAGACCCATTTGGCTATAATTTGACACCTAGGGTTCTTAAGTGTAAACAAACATATATAACAAAACTTGTGGACATAGGTCCACGTTTTGGTATAGCTCCCATATAACGGTACCCCCCGATTTGCGGTATTTTAACGTTTTTAGCTACATTTTTAGACTGATGTAGCTATAATTTGACATTTGGGGTTCCTAAAAGTTAATAAACTTATATAACAAAAGTTGTGGACATAGGTCCACGTATTGGTATAGGCCCCATATAACGATACCCCCCGATTTACGGTATTTTGACGGGTTTAGCTACATTTTCAGACCGATTTAGCTATAATTTGACATTTGAAGTTCTTAAATGTCAATAAACTTATTTGACAAAACTTGTGGACATAGGTCCACGTTTTGGTATAGCCCACATATAACGGTACCCCCCGATTTACGGTATTTTTACGTTTTTAGCTACATTTTCAGACCGATATAGCTATAATTTGACGATTAGGGTTCTTAAGTATAACTAAACTTATATAACAACAAGTAAAAAAGCATTAAGTTCGGCCGGGCCGAACTTTTCATACCCTCCACCATAAAATATTCACTCCTGTCCCCAACTTTATGTAAGTTAAAATGTTAGATAATGTACATAAAATGCTTCATTCGGGAGGCCCTATATCTAACTGTTGACAATTTTTGGTGGGCTAGAAATTGGGAGGTACTGTTATATAGAGGTTATAATAAAACATGGGCTTATGTTGACAGTTTTTGATGGGAGCCTTTAATGTCAAATAACTCCTAATTCGGTTAAAACATTTAGCTAGAATCCTCAAAATAACGAAAATCCGTACATAACGTGGGAACTTCAAATGTCATTAACAGCTAGTTCGGAGGTATCTGGGCTATACGAAAATATGAACTTAAATGAACAATTTTTGTTGCAGAATTTTTGTTGACTTTTAAATTTCAAATTACAGAAAGTTCGTCGAAAAAATAAAGCTAAGGTACGGAAAATCGGGAGGTTTGTTTTGGGGCTATACAAAAACATGGACCTACGTACGGTTAAACATTTTAAGTAAAATCCTCAAAGTACCGAAAATAGGGAAGTATTGTTATATTGGGGCTATGTTGAAAATTGTTGATGCAGATGTGTGGTGACCACTACAACCTTCAAATGTCAAATTACAGTTACTTCTGTTAAAAATTGTAGCTAAAATTGCTAAATTACTGAAAATTGGGAGGTACCGTTACATGGGAGCTATATCCGAACATGGACCTATGTTGACAATTTTTGATGGAGAGGTGTTGTGACCACTAAGAACTTCAAATGTCAAATTACAGCTAGTTCGGTTTAATATTGTAGCTTAAATCATCAAATTACTGAAAATCGGGAGGTACCGTTATATGGGGGCTTTCTTGACAATTTTTGGTGGAGAGGTGTGGTGACCACTAAGAATTTCAAATGTTCAAATTACAGATAATTCGGTTAAAACTTGTTGGTAAAATTCTCAAAATACCTGAAATCGGGCGGTAACGTTATAGGGGGCTATTCCAAAACATGGACCTATGTCCACTAGCTATATAAGTTTATTGACATTTAAGAACCCAAAATGTCAATTGATAGCTAAATCGGTCTGAAAATGTAGATAAAAACGTCCAAATGCCGTAAATCGGGGGTACCGTTATATGGGGGCTATACCAAAACTTGGACCTAGGTCCACAACTTTTGTTATATAAGTTTAGTTATACTTAAGAACCCTAATCGTCAAATTATAGCTATATCGGTCTGAAAATGTAGCTAAAAACGTAAAAATACCGTAAATCGGGGGGTACCGTTATATGTGGGCTATACCAAAACGTGGACCTATGTCCACAAGTTTTGTCAAATAAGTTTATTGACATTTAAGAACTTCAAATGTCAAATTATAGCTAAATCGGTCTGAAAATGTAGCTAAACCCGTCAAAATACCGTAAATCGGGGGTACCGTTATATGGGGCCTATACCAATACGTGGACCTATGTCCACAACTTTTGTTATATAAGTTTATTGACTTTTAGGAACCCCAAATGTCAAATTATAGCTACATCAGTCTGAAAATGTAGCTAAAAACGTCAAAATACCGCAAATCGGGGGGTATCGTTATATGGGGGCTATACCAAAACGTGGACCTATGTCCACAACTTCTAATTTATAAGTTTATTAACACTTAAGAACCCTAAATGTCAAATTATAGCTACATCGGTCTGATAATGTAGCTAAAATCATCAAAATATCGTATATCGGGGGGTACCGTTATATGGGGGCTATACCAAAACGTGGACCTATGTCCACAACTTTTGTTATATAAGTTTATTGATACTTAAGAACCCTAAATATCAAATTATAGCTAAATCGGTCTAAAAATGTAGCTAAAAACGTTAAAATACCGCAAATCGGGGGGTACCGTTATATGGGAGCTATACCAAAACGTGGACCTATGTCCACAAGTTTTGTTATATATGTTTGTTTACACTTAAGAACCCTAGGTGTCAAATTATAGCCAAATGGGTCTGAAAATGTAGCTAAAAACGTCAAAATACCCTAAATCGGGGGGTACCGTTATATGGGGGCTATACCAAAACGTGGACTGATATAGCCCATCATCGAACTTGACCTGCCTGCAAACAAAAGACGCATTTTCCCAAAATTTCAGCGTCCTATCTCTATTTTTGTGGATGCTAGAGTGATTACCACAGACGGACGGACGGACGGACGGACGGACGGACGGACGTGCTCAGATCGACTTAGAATTTTACCCTGATCAAGAATATATATACTTTATAGGGTCGCAAATGAGTATTTCAATGCGTTACAAACGGAAAAACAAACTTCATATACCCTCCATACTATGGTGGAGGGTATAAAAGTTGTGGACCTAGGTCCAAGTTTTGGTATAGCCCCCATATAACGGTACCCCCGATTTACGGCATTTTGACGTTTTTATCTACATTTTCAGACCGATTTAGCTATCAATTGACATTTTGGGTTCTTAAATGTCAATAAACTTATATAGCTAGTGGACATAGGTCCATGTTTTGGAATAGCCCCCATATAACGTTACCGCCCGATTTCAGGTATTTTGAGAATTTTACCAACAAGTTTTAACCGAATTATCTGTAATTTGAACATTTGAAATTCTTAGTGGTCACCACACCTCTCCACCAAAAATTGTCAAGAAAGCCCCCATATAACGGTACCTCCCGATTTTCAGTAATTTGATGATTTAAGCTACAATATTAAACCGAACTAGCTGTAATTTGACATTTGAAGTTCTTAGTGGTCACAACACCTCTCCATCAAAAATTGTCAACATAGGTCCATGTTCGGATATAGCTCCCATGTAACGGTACCTCCCAATTTTCAGTAATTTGGCAATTTTAGCTACAATTTTTAACAGAAGTAACTGTAATTTGACATTTGAAGGTTGTAGTGGTCACCACACATCTGCATCAACAATTTTCAACATAGCCCCAATATAACAATACTTCCCTATTTTCGGTACTTTGAGGATTTTACTTAAAATGTTTAACCGTACGTAGGTCCATGTTTTTGTATAGCCCCAAAACAAACCTCCCGATTTTCCGTACCTTAGCTTTATTTTTTCGACGAACTTTCTGTAATTTGAAATTTAAAAGTCAACAAAAATTCTGCAACAAAAATTGTTCATTTAAGTTCATATTTTCGTATAGCCCAGATACCTCCGAACTAGCTGTTAATGACATTTGAAGTTCCCACGTTATGTACGGATTTTCGTTATTTTGAGGATTCTAGCTAAATGTTTTAACCGAATTAGGAGTTATTTGACATTAAAGGCTCCCATCAAAAACTGTCAACATAAGCCCATGTTTTATTATAACCTCTATATAACAGTACCTCCCAATTTCTAGCCCACCAAAAATTGTCAACAGTTAGATATAGGGCCTCCCGAATGAAGCATTTTATGTACATTATCTAACATTTTAACTTACATAAAGTTGGGGACAGGAGTGAATATTTTATGGTGGAGGGTATGAAAAGTTCGGCCCGGCCGAACTTAATGCTTTTTTACTTGTTTTGTTTTTGTTTGTTTTAAAGTACTGTACTAATCTAGGAATCCACAGGGTTCCTATTATTATTTTTACAACAGTTGTGAAGCTGTCTAACATTTTAGCGACACCTAGAATTTATTGATGGCATTCCGAGTTTGTTAGCAAATGTTGGTATTTTGGTATGGCATTGCCTTGTTGTGGTTGATGTCTTCGCTATATTGTCCCTTCACCACAAAGGCTTGCCAACTACATGATGGTAACCATGTACAAACTAAGTGAGAAACGACAACAGGGTGATACAAATAGTCTAGTTAATTTTGTTCTTACCAGATTACAGTAGATGTCGCTGCTGTATTATTTTTATTAGCATATGTATTTTGCTAACGCGATTCAAATAAAAATTCTTCCTTTTGTTTTTCGAAAAATATTTGTTTCATTAAAACAAACATTTTCTACAATAACAGGACGTTGCACAGTGGCCAATTTCCCAAAAAACCTGGCCAAAAATCGAAAAAACCGTTGCATCAATTTACCCTAAATAGTGTCAAATATTGTTTACAGGAGTCCACTGCGTGTAGTTGTGCAAAAATATATACGTTTATTGTTTAGTAAGTGGGTATAAAAGGGGGCCAAAGTGACCCAATTTAGAAAAAAAAAATTGTTCTCAATATTTAAGTTGTTTATTAAAATCTTATAATATCCAAAATAAACAGCGGTTTTTTTTTTTTTTTTTTTTTTTTTGTAATTGTAATTAAAGGTATGCGAAACGTATTCAAAACGTTCAGTGTCGCGAATAAAGTGCGCGTTTTCAATAATTGATATTTGTACTTGTTCATTTTTTTAAGATAAATTTTCACAAAAAGCGATGAAAATAGTTATGAGTAAGATCGAGTTGGGCTATGTAACTTATCATTTCATAAAAAGGGAAGAGTTTTTTACCAAATTACATCGAAACATCCTGCCCATATTTGCCCTTCTCGTTTCTATGCCACATTTTGTCTTGCAGGCATATAAAGAAAAGACAAAAATTTTTAGTTTTCCATAAAAAAAAAATAAAAAAAATGTTTTTAAGCTACATGAAAGATTTTTGGTACATAGATTGGGAAAAAAATCCCATTCTTAAATCTGTCCGAGATACTAATTTTGGTTGTTGCGCGCAAAAGTTATGGCGGTTTCAATTCTGATAAAAAGAAAAAAATCTTTAAAAGACTCTAATCATTATATTGAGAAACTCTCTTAATTAGGGGCTCCCTGATTACTATATGTTTACTGAGGTCCAATAACTTTAGTGAAACAATCTATGTAACGCTACGACGAAGCAGTTTAATAATTTAGACGAAGTTTTAGCTTTACTAGTTGAGGAAGCAAATTTGCGGTATGGTTTAGCGACATTACATGCCTGGATCCACTTTATGGAATATTTCTTGCATGTAGGATATAAATTAGAAAACAAAAAGTGGCAAGCGCGATCAAAAGAAGATAAAAGTAGATTGGAAGAAAGAAAACGGGAAATACAGAAGAGTTTCAAGCAGCAATTGGGGCTTATTATTGACGCGCCAAAAGTTGGAGGGTTCGGAAACAGCAATGATGGTAACACGGCGCGAAGGTTTTTTACCGATTCGACGAAGTCCGCCGAAATTTTAGGTTTAGATGCCGAATGCCTAAACCGGGCTCACGTTATAATGCAAGTTTTGTCTTGTGGTTTCGCAGTAGATATTAATCTTTTTAAGCAATACTGCTTGGATACTGCAAAATTATTAATAACAAATTATCCGTGGTATTACATGCCCACATCAATTCATGAAGTACTCATCCATGGTTTTCTCATTGTTGAGTGGGCACCACTACCCATCGGTCACCTTTCCGAAGAAGCTCAGGAGTCCAGGAATAAAGATATTAAGAAATATCGAGAAAACTTTTCTCGGAAATCATCTAGAATAAACACAATGACGGATATAATGAACTGGTTACTTGTATCCTCGGATCCTCTCATTTCAAGTCTACGTTCAGACCGTTCAAAAAAAATCAATAATCTATCCTCAGCTGCTATTACATTACTATCTGCTACCGTCATTGGGAATGCTGAGCTAGTAACCATAAATCCCAATATAGATTCTGAATCATCAGACGAGTGCGAGTCTGACAGCGAATAGTAATAACTTTTTGTGTGTATTTTCAGAAATTATATAATATACATATGTTTATTATTTGGCCGTTTTCATCATATTTATAATTATTATAATAACTTATAATTTTTTAAATGATCAAAAATAATATGGAATAAAATTTGAAACATTAATATCATACTTGCACGTCTTTTCTTACACAAATTGTAATTCATTGGTGACATATAGTGGAATTTAACGAAGAACATTATTGTCTTTGACGCCATTATTCCAAAATGATGTTTTGAATCACAATTTTATCTAAATTCACAAGAAGTACGACCTTAACCCTATTTTTTTTCAATTTTGCATATTTCTGGAATTTAGGTAAGATATAGAGTTTTAGTGTATTCCGGGACCTATAGTAAAATTTGATGGCGAACAAATTTGTGGAATATTTTGATCCGGTACGAACTCGTTTAATAGGAGAAGGGACCAGAAAGACCCCCTCAATGACCGTCTAAGGGTTAAAAAATACGAAAAATGAAATCAGCGACCCGAAAAACATAAGAAACCAAGGTTAGGCTTGAATCCATTAATTTTTAGATTTTTGGCCAGGTTTTTTGTAAAATTGCCCACTGTGCGTTGGTAGCAATACAGGATTTTCTTTTGTTAGTTTTTTGGCAATAAGTATAATCCCAGCAAAATGTTTGCTTCCAAAGATGCAGTTAAATTATATGTACAAGTAATCTGGAAGTGCATCCAATTATGCATTTTCACTCATGATTTTTACAAGAGCGTGACTACTGAAAGATGCATTCCATAGCACTGCATTTTAACTAACTCTTTTGCACTGCATTTTAACTGACCCTTGGCACTGCATTTTAACTGCAAATGGATGTGATTCTTTGGATTGCATCCAAAAGCGGTTAAAATGTGAGTAATGGAGTGCCCTTTTCATGACTCCGTTTGAACTGCATCAAAACATGCCGTGATAGAATTAGTCTACATTGCACTGCTTCCAATTTATTTTGCTGGGATGTTATCCCTAGGGTTATGACTTTTTTACAACCTCATAACCTTGTATCATAGCGTAATGAGTTTCTACATAACATTACATAAAATCTTAATATTCGGTGAAAAAAATCACGCACAAAATGATTTTAAGATTTGAATTTATTTCGTGAAGTCACTGTAAGCAGATATATAATTGAGAATAAACTGTAGAGCCACATGAGATAACCAAACTGACATAACATTTGTTTCTCACCAATTTTCTTTACTTCTCAGAATCTTAAAAATGTCGTAAATGCTTTTTTCAAAGCTATATTTTTTTAACAAAAATACAAAATATTCAAATTTTTTTCAAAGGGGTTGGTACATGACCTTTTTCAATATTTGAATGAAATATATATTATTTTAGTTATTAGTCTAACAGAAGTTTAACAGGCGTTTAACTCAACAAACCTAAATTAATTAAGGGTTGCTATTGAACTGGAATAAAAAGAAGTGTTGGTTGGTTGGTCTGTTGCGTTAAGACGATTGGAGTTCAAATTCGTTGAAACAACTATCCAACTTTTGTTATTGTAGAAATATCTGTTCGTTTGAAATCAAAAATTAATCAAATGTTTAGAACTAATTTGAATTCGATTCGTTTAAAGAATCCGGTCAATAACCTATCATAAAAGTTGCCTTCCAAAACCTGCAAAATTTTACTATTTAGTACTATTTTTATACCCACAGCATTTATGCTAACGAGGGTATTTACACTTTCATACGGGCAGAATGTGCCTCATCGAAATAATGGTGTTAGACCCCAAGTATATTTGGACGAAATCCGTTTCAGACAATTTGAAGTAGATTTATCACTGTCTGTCCGTCTGTTTGTCTGGCTGGAGCGCACAATAACACTCGAACAAAAAGTTCGGAAAAGTTCAGTTAGGACCTGCCCTCGAATTGCTTTGATTTTTGTTGTAACAACTTGTATTCACCGCCCCCCATACGACGGTACAACTTTCATATGGGGCAAGTCCATACTTTCTGAGCAAATAGCCTGAAAAGTGAAAAAACCACTATGACACCGTGTTTATCTGCAGACTCGGTTCAAAATTTGGCCTTCGTAATATTTTGTCCAAACTTAGTATAAGTTCGAATGTAAGTCATATCGGTCCACACCTTCAGGTATCTCCCCCACAAAAGTTCAAAAATGTTTTGAAAAATTGTGCGCACAATAACTCTTGATGGGGGTGACCGATTTGGTCCATACTTTACACATTTTAATACATTTGCCATATCGTCGGTGCCATGCTTAAGTGTTCCATACGCCATTTGCCTGATTCGAGAAAAACTCAAGTTAATGTTTTAGTTCATACAGGCTAGATGTGGTGCAAAAATCCAATACTTTAAGAGCTCAATTCTACTTAAATAAACTCAAAGAATATATTAGGAGTTTATTTTAGTCAGATATCTGTTATAGTCTATATGTTATAGCCAATTTTTATAAATGCAAAAGGTTGTAGATTTGTTCCATAGGATCTTTTTTTCATGTTTTTGTTTTGTTTTTTGATAAATTGTGTTCCACCTCCGTTATGTGAAGTGCTGCTGTAGAGCTGAAAATTCGGGGCTTCAGTAAAACAGTTGCAGTAGAAAATAAATGCTTTAGGGACCATTGTTATATGTTTCCTGTACATTAATTTAAGGAGTGGACACCTCCATTTTCGAAAAATATAATTTTTATTAGATTATTCTTATTGTCTTATTTCATCGTTTAATTCATTCAAAAAATCAATAATCGTTCTTTGAACTATTGGTAGTGGCAATAGAATTATATTTTAATTCATTTTCTGACATTTTATTTACCTTACATGTCTTCTATTAAGCGGGAGGCGTTAAATTTAAGCAAAAATAAATTTTAATTTCATATAACAATATATCTTGATTTAAAAACTATTCTTCTTCAGATATGGATATGGAACATATTCAAATTTCTATATCTCGAAAACTATAAGAGATTGAGGAAAACCGACTAGAAATTCAGAAAGAGCAGGGTTGAAAACTTTGAAAGGTACCTGTAACTCAAAATGTCAAAAATTGCGTATGGAACACTTAAGCATGCGCCACATTATTCGTAACATGGCAAAAATGGGCAATTTTTTGTTCCAAACGCCATCATTTTTGGTGCGGAATAATTCGTTTGTCTCTTTTTGTTCCACCAAACGACATGGATATGGAACTAAAAAGTTCAAAGTTGTTTTGTTCCATACGCCAGGCTTTATGGATATGGAACAAAACGACAAGATTTTTTGGGTCACAAGGCGGATATGGAACATGCTGGCATCTGTATATCTCAGAAACTATAAGAGATAGAGAAAAACCGACAAAAAATTTGAAAGAGCATGGTACCTTTATCCCAAAATGTCAAAAATGGCGTATGGAACACTTAAGCATGACACCGACGAATTGTATCGATCTGTCCGTAGTTTATAATTTTCATTCACATGTCGACAGATACTTTCTTACTTGTTTTTTTTTTTTTAATTTTGAAAACTATTTTCGTATTCAAAAAGGAGCAAAAATTCATCTTTACTTTAAAAAAAATGGCGCTAAAAGACACTCTGTTCTATTAATTTCTACTACACAATTTTATATGAGTATAAACCTGCAGATTGATTGCCGCCATATGATTGGCTGATACGTTAATTTTGATATTTCGGCCAGATTGTTTGCAGTTTTTGCCATTCCTACGAGTACGTTCCCGTATGTTTTGAACAAATTTGTATGGGAATAGCTTTATCTTTAGGAAAGTACGGAAACAAAGCATATGATACCATAAACATTCTAGTGATATATTAAACAATGCACGTTTCTGACGATATCTAATTTTATTTTCACGTACGTGAATATACTTTTTATGGACGCTTAAGGTATGATCTTCAAACAATTGTATAGAATTCGTTTATTTTATATGACTTGTACTTACAGGTATCATGAACATTTGGTCATCACTTACCTAAAAATAAAAACAATAATTTATACATATTATTTAATAATCTACTCGTTGCGTATAAAGTAATAAGTTTTCTTTTAGTGTCAACAGATGGGTCAGGATATATTAACTGAACCCCAAAGTACTTATGGGCTGTTTCTCTAAGACGATTCACATACGTTCGAATTACCACTAAACCCCTGTTTTTACAGGAAATGTTTGTTTGATTGAAAATAAAAACCATTCAAATAATTTCTATAAAAGGGACGTTTTGTAGTAGTTCGAATGAATTTTTATTCGAATCGTCTTAGTGAAACAGTAGTGGAATTCTGTAACACATTTTTCGAGTTACCGACAAATATCGGTAAAATTAAATTGCTTATAATTGTTGTAATTAACGAAAATTTTCGGTAAGTTAACAACCAAAATAAAGCTGTTGTTAATTTCTACCGATAGCAACAGTGCTGCCAACTTTTATTGATAATTTTCATTCATAATTTTGCGTTTTAATGTTACCGATTTTTGTCGGTAACTCAAAAAATAAATTACAGAATTCCATTACAGGTCATTAATATGAAACAAGTCAACATATTTGAATGCCTATTTATTTTAATATATAAAAGAGCTTTGTGATAATGAGTGAGTGAATGACTGACAGATCATCGCCATGACTGACAGAAACTGCTGAAGCTACAGAAAAGGTTGAAATTTTGAGTGTAGGTTGTTGTTGGTGTGTAGGGCTGAATTTTTGGAAATTCAAACTAGAAGGTTACTAAAAGTATCGAGAGGTACGGAATGCCCTTTGTATTAGGCAACAGGAAGGATTAGAATTCGAAAATTCAAATAAGGGTCCCTGATGGAGGGTTAAAGAGATATACCAAAGAAGCCATATTCAAAACTGAACCGATGAGACTGAAAAAGGGCCTAAGATAACATCCCATGTTAAATTTGAAGGCTATTTTTCAAAAATTGACCGATTTATAGCAAAAACGGTGAATGATATATCTGTACCGATTTTGGCGAAATCAAATCAAAATCGCTAAAACTGAACAGGCGCCTGAGGAAACATCCCATATTAAATTTGAAGGGTATTCAACAAAAATAGAGCGATTTATAACAAAATCTGGGAAAGATATATGTGGGGGCTATATCCAAATCTGAACCGATTTTTGCGAAAATCCGGGTATTTACCCGGTAAATACCCACACGGCGGGTAAATACCGGGTATATACCCATCTGTGGGTATTTATTTGGGTATTTACTATATTGAATCGCCAATACAACATCTTACACCCTATTTCTGGATTTAGGTTGTAAAATCGTTTCAATACTTTAAATAAGTGTGTAAATATTAGGGTAAATACCCGAGTACTTACCCAAATATAGGGTAAAAATTCTTTATCTGCCGAACCACTAGATGTAGGCTGACAAATTTTGGCTCAAAACTTTCTTATGTTAATAGTATTAATGGTACTGAAATGGAGTCCCTGGGTCCATGTTTTGGTATAGCCCCCATATAGCCGTACCTCCCGATTTAAGGTATTTTTCACCTATTAGCCACATTATACAACCAAATTGGCTGTAATTTGGCACAGTGAGTCCTCAATGAGTATAAAATATCCTTGCAGACATTTGTCAACGTATGTCCACGATTTCCTATAGCCCCCATATAAGGGTACCCCGATTTCGAGTATTTACCCAAATATAGGGTAAAAACTCTTTATCTGCCGAACCACTTGATGTGGGCTGACAAAATTTGGCTCAAAACTTTCTTATGTTAATAGTATTAAAGGTATTGAAAATGGAGTCCCTGGGTTCATGTTTTGATATACCCCCCGTATAGCCGTGCCTCCCGATTTGAGGTAATTTTTATCTATTAGCCACATTTTACAATCATACTGACTGTAATTTGGTACAGTGAGTTCCCAATATGTAAAAAATATCCTTGCAAAAATTTTTCGAAGTAAGTCCACGTTTTCTAGTAGCCGCTATATGGGTACCAGTACCAGAAGTTATTTGATAAAACAAAGATTTTAGTCCAATTTTTGCAACACTACGTCAATTGGTTCGGAAGATAAATAGTTTTTACCCAAATTTTGGGTAAATACTCGAAATCGGGGTACCCTTAAATGGGGGCTATTAGAACGTAGACCTATGTTGACAAATTTTTGCAAGGATATTTTCTACATATTTAGAACTCACTGTGCCAAATTTTGTCAGCCTAAGCTGCAAATATCCCTTTTTTTGAAGTCTGACAATAATTACATGCCTTTAAAGGCAAATGTAGATTTTGTCCAAATAATTATGCCGGGCACTGTACTATATTAAATACACTGTGACACAAAATGGAACTCAAGGTCTGGGGGGTGGAAAATTTCATTTGGAGATAAAAGCCCTTGATGAGTATACTAAGAACCCAAAAGGAAATTTTCGCCATAGGTCAAGTTTCTGAGATATCGCGCGATGAAGACTTTGATTTTTTTCCTATAATACTTGGGAAAATAGCCCCATATCTCTGTTTGGCGTTGCTGTAGCTTCGTTATGAGGTGACATGTCTGCAGTCAAATCGATTGGCGAATCTTTTTGTAGAACATTTCATTCGTCTAACTCAATGCCTTTCATGTCCTTTTCGTTCTTTATTTCTTGAACCGTAGTGAAAGTACCACAAGATGAGATGAGCATCCAAATATTTTACAAAAATGTTGCTCAGAAGATTTTAGATACGGTTCTCTTTGACAACTAATCGATTTGGTCCCGTTTTCATTGTCATTTTTGATATTTATTCGGAATTATTTTAGTGGTCGCCTAATTTTCTTATGATTATCGCTTTAGATTATCTGGGAAATATTTCTCAAATTTGAAGAGCTATAACCTCGTTATGGATGCAAATATCGACAAAATTCTTTCAGATTCGCCGTATCTGATGTCTTTACTGTAAGAAAGAAACGTAAACATATATAAAAGTTAACTTCACATTTTTTATATTTTTGCCCACTGCGGCAACCCTGTGCGTCGTAGGATTGATTTAATATTTAATAATTTAAAATATTTGTTGTGGCGATGTAGTCAATTCTATTAAGTCCCACTAATATCTTGTCTAGAATCATTTTTCAATACATACACAAATACAATCGAAGGTTTCTTTTATACCCTCAGCCTTTATGCTAAAGAGGGTATTTACACTTTGATACGACCAAAAATGTGCCTCATCGAAATAATGGTTTTAGACCCCAAGTATGTTTGTACCATATCCGTTTCAGACAATTGTGAGTAGATCTAGCAATGTCCGTCCGTCTGTCCGTCTGGCTGGCTGGTGCGCACGATAACTCTCGAACGGATCAATCGATTCGGTTCAAATTTTGGGTGTCGAAATATTTATAAGATTATATAAGATTCGATTTAAGTTCGAAGATGGACCATATAGGTCCACTCCTTCAGGTACTTCCCCCACAAATGTTCAAAAATTGTCGCTAAACTTGTGCGCACGATAACTCTTGTAGGGAATAACCGATTTGGTCCATACTTTGCACATCGTGTAATTTCTACCAAACTTAGATGAGGTTCCAATATGGACTCAATCGGTCCACTTCCTCGGGTACCACCCACACAAAATTTCGGAAAAGTTCGGTTTAGGACCTGGTCTCGAATCTCTTTGATTTTTGTTCACGCAAGTTGTATTCGCTGTCCTTTATACGACGCTGTAAGTTTCATTAAGGGCAAGTCCATACTTCCTGAGAAAATAACTTGAAAGTTACAAAAAACCCTATGACACCGTGTGTAGTGGTTGGAGCGCAAGATAACTCTCGAACGGATCTGCCGATTCGGTCCAAAATTTGGCTTTCGTAATATTTTGTCCAAACTTAGTTCAAGTTCAAAGATGGATTATATCGGTCCACTCCTTCCGGTACCTCCCCCACAAAAGTTCGAAAATGTTCGGAAAATTTGTGCGAACGATAACTCTTGAAGGAAGTAAACGATTTGGTCCATACTTTGCACATTATGAAATTTCTACCAGACTTAGATGAGGTTCCAATATGGACTCAATCGGAAAACTCCTTCGAGTACCTCCCACACAAAATTTCGGAAAAGTTCAGTTTAGGGCCTGCTCTCGAATCGCCTTGGTTTTTGTTGTAACATCTTGTATTCACTGTCCCCTATACGAAGGTACAAGTTTCCTCAGGGGCAAGTCCATACTTCCTGAAAAAATAGCCTGAAAGTTGAAAAACAAACCCTATGACACCATGTTCATGGGTGGAAGCGCAAGATAATTCTCGAACGGAAATTCCGATTCCGGCCAAAATTTGGCCTTCGTAATATTGTTTAAGTTCGTAGATAAGCCATACCGGTCCACTCCTTCAGGTACCTACCCGACAAAAGTTCAAAAATATTCGGAAAAATTGTGCGCACGATAACTCTTGATGGGAGTGACCGATTTGGTCCATACTTTACACATTCTCATAATATCTAGCAGATATAGATAAGGTTCGAATATGGACTATATTTGCCTGCTCCATCCCGCACCCCCCACACAAAATTTCGGATAAGTTCACTTTAAGACCTGATATCGAATCACTTTATATTTTTTTGAAGCAACTGGCATTCGCTGCCACAAATAACGATGGTAAAAGTTGTTTCAGGGGAAATCCATACTTCTTGAGAAAACAGCCCGAAGGGTGTAAAAAACCCCAATGGCACCCCCATGGTCTATGACGGTCCATTCCTTTAAGTACATTTTCCGCAATATTTTTGAACTTAATCCTAATCAACATTTTTGTCGGTTCATACGACCAAAATTCTGAAACCCCCTAAATACATAAGTTTTTTTGTGAAAAAGTGTTTTAATTTGCACAGGCTGAGGGTATATCTCTGTCGGCAAAGCCGACTGATACTTTTTAACTTGTTTCTTTATGAATTGTAATAGTATGTTTATATATAACCGGATTTAACAAACCTACTTGATTTCAAATGTCAATTCCTTTGCGTATACGTCAAATAAATCCTCATTAAGAAGGTTAACCCTGCAAAAGGCTATAACATAAACATGGCCTAATGCCTTCCAGTTCAGAAGTTTTATAGATTGGCAGTGGCTTAGAACACTTATTTTATTCTTTTGTGGTCCTAAATTGTTTCGATTAATAATGCTTAGAAGCATGCAATTTTTTAAAGTTTAATTTGCCACGCTTATGAAAATGTGATACATGTTTAAATGTATAAACGATTGTAGTTTAATACTGCGAACTCCAAGCCTAAAGCTTTTAAATTAATTATGTTTATCCAAGGCCGTTCGTTCGCAACAATTAATTTGATAAAAACTTTTTTCTGTTGTTTTATTAAGAAAACTTATCAATAATATGCTGACACAGTATACACGAACCAACTGTTGCCCAAAGCTTCCATTCATTTTCTTCTGTTATGGACCATAATTTTCTTCCTTTTCACTTTTAATGGGAAAAATAGAAAATGCGCCACATTTTCTTTATCGCTTTCTGATAATAATTGATAATGGCTTACCTTCTTGAATGAAGAAATTCTTCTTCGCGTTGGCATTTGAAAAATACTTTAGGTTTGGCACTAAATTGTTGTCGTTTCTTGCGTAATAAATCACCAGATGTTGAGGTCCGAACTGGTGTAGCCTTCTGGTGGTGGTGGTGGCCCACAACGTTGGCACTTAATGTCGGCGAGTTCCTTATAGACATTATCTTCATTCTTAGGTTTATGTCATTGCAAGTTGAGGCGGCGGTAATATTGTCATCCGCAGTGACAGCATTTCGCCGCGAGGGAGAACCGTGGCGCGATGTTATGGGAGAATTGTTGACAGGAGTTTTGTTTTCATAAAAACTGCTGCAATAGCGACGACAAAAAATATTATTCCTTCTTGTTGAATCGAGTGATGATGATTTTCTATCTCTTGCAGGAGAGTTTTGCTTTTTTATGCTGTCATTATTTATATTTCTATTGATTTTACGTTTACGAGAAGCAGCAGCAACATTAAGACTTGTTTCACCAACAGCATTACCACCTCCATGGCCAACTGTACCACAGGCATTGGATAAAATGGCCTGTGGTGATGGCGGTGGTGTTGTGGGTGGTTTCATGGCTGGGTCCGATTGGAATAATGCTGTAATCTTACGGTTGACCAGTTTATGAGCCACACTGCGGAAAGAGGTTTTTGTTGGTGTCGTTGTTAATGACTTGGAACCCATTGAAAATGAATTCGAATGAATTTTATCCAATTTTGTTTTGTGTTCATTTACCAGTTTAAATGATTTCGCCATTTCTTTTTTCCTGGTGTCCATGGTATTTTAAAATACGTTTTTGTGGCAAATTGAAATCTGCTTTAAACGATTATCACAAATTTTAATTAAAAAATATCACACTGCGGTAATTCCGTTATCTAACAATTAGTTTATCACAATAGCCACTATTTGTTGTATTGAATATTTAAATTTAAAAGCAATTCTTTGTTATCCTTTGAAAACTTGTTTTTTTTTTATTTATATTTTTGCTCCTTTTGTTGCATTTTCACAATTTGCACAAAAATTGATTACAAAATATCGTTTTCCCGTCGCAGCTACTGTCGCTACTTCGACTACGACCGTTGATGGTTTATTGGTTAGTTCTCATCTCATAGAAAGTTTTAAATTGACACTTTGGTTACCTGGTGAGAACTAAAAATGTGTTGTGTTTACAGCATTTCATGATTGAAAGAACATCTAAGCAGAGAAGAACTTTGTGAGGCGTAAATGAATACGAAACTGATATGGCCAATAAATACACATGGAGAAATAAATATAAATAACTATATATACAATGATAGACATGTATGCTATGATAAATTTATATAGCTTACACTAGCTTACATTAGAACTTCCAAAACCCAAAAAAGTTATGAAGATATTTTACAAGAAAACAACTGAGAGCGTCTTCTGTTAGGCCATATATACAGTTACGGAATTAGTTAAATCTGATCTAACACCGCCAGACTACTTTCTATGGGGCTGTGTAAAGGCCATTGGAAGACAACATTCGCCGTGTTATTGCCGATATACGGCCACAAATGCTGGGAAAAGTCATCGAAAATTGGACGTTCAGATTGGACTGCATCCGCGCCAGCCGTGGCGGTCATATGCCAGAAATCATATTTAAGAGATTATCTTTCGTTGTTTTATTGCAACTTAGAGTCTATACCTCTAAAAAACACCCTTTAATATAGAAATGGCGAACACTGAAAATTTTGTTATACTAATACCAATTTTAATCAATATTTATTATTATTTTTGTACTTTTCGTACCACTGTAGTTCGATTCAGCCGCAACCAATGAATGTAAACAAACAAAACGATTCCCGTACCAATCACACAACGCTACAAACTTTACAGCTTCTCTGAATAGTTTCATTCTCACAACCAAAACAAAACCACAAACTTCTCAATGTAAAAAGATGAAAACCGTACGATTGCTCAAAAGTACTTCGGCTATGCTTTGCCGAGTAGTTTCATTCACCACCGAAACAAAAAGATTTTTTGGCAAACGTTTGCCGTGCGTTATGGTCAATGACACACAGGCACACACACACATGTGATTGCATAACACCCCTATAAACTAACATCAACATACCACAGTGCATATTTTATCAACCACCAAACGTTTTTGATTTATTTATATGTGTTTAGTACTATTTAGTTTTCTATCTACTCTTGTGGAGTTGAGCACTTTTCGCTAATCGTTTTCTTCGCACTCACGAATGTAAACAAAACGAAACTAAACAGCGAACTCCGCCAGCGTGGGTTATGTTTCGTTTTGTATTGTTCCTATGGAAAATACGAAAGGAAACGATTGGAAATGTTATTTAAAGTATTTTTACGTACGCTGGCCGCAACTCATCCTTACACATTAACAGCGATACCAACGCTGCACATCAACACTACCCTACATATACACTATACCCAACAATAAATTGTGTACCGTTAAGCACTTTTGATATACTTCGACGACATATCTCAACCTTACACTGGCATTAATACCAAATAAAAGCAGTAATCTTAATTCCAAATCTCAAGACTCCAGTTGCATCCGTTCGTCCAATTCCAAATTGTACCAAACTTAGAACCACTTCGTACTCTTCGTACCCATAAGTAAGATCTCCGAAAACGACATCAATCCTTCCCTTTAACAGTAATCTTAATTCCGAGTTTCAGGACTCCAGCTCTATCCGTTAAACCAAATTCCAATTGTACCAAATTTAGAACTTGCGTACCCATAAGTTCGAATTTTCCTTCCTCAATCCAACAGGCCTACAATAATCATAAGTTCAAATTGCAGGATTCTACCGCCATCCGTTCATCTAAATCCAAATTGTACCATATTTAGTACCATTTAGTACTTTTCGTACCTATAATAACTATTTTTAAAACTACTTGAATCCTACTCTTAGACTGTAATCGTAATTCCAAATTTCAGGATTCCAGCTCTATTAATTCGCCCAAAAACAACAGTAATCTCAATTCCAAATTTAAGGATTTCAGGTCTATTCGTTCACTCAAATCCAAATTGTACCAAATTTAGTACAATTTAGTACTTTTCGTACCCATAAGTACGAATTTCCAAAACTACCTCAATCCTAAACTCCACCTGTAATCTCAATTCCAAACTTCGAGATTCCAGATTCCAAATCCCCATTGTACCAAATTTAGTACTTTTCGTACACATAAGTACGAATTTCCAAAACTACCTTAATCCAACACTCCAACAGTAATCTCAATTCCAAATTTAAGGATTTCAGCTCTATCCGTTCACCCAAATCCAAATTGTACTAAATTTACTACCATTTAGTACTTTTCGTACCCATAAGTACAAATATCCAAAACTACCTCAATTCTACACTCCACCTGTAATCTCAATTCCAAATTTCGAGATTCCAGATTCCAAATCCCCATTGTCCCAAATTTAGCACCATTTAGTACTTTTTGTACTCTAAGTACGAATTTTGAAAACTACATTAGTCCTACACTCCAACAGTAATCTCAATTCCAAATTTCAGGATTACAGCTCTATCCGTTCACCCAAATCCCTATTGTACCAAATTTAGTACCATTTAGTGCTTTTCGTACACATAAATACGAATTTCCAAAACTACCTCCATATTTCAATCCTACGTTCCTACAGTGATCCTAGTTCCAAATTTCAGGATTCGAACTCTATCCGTTAGCCCAAATCCAAATTGTACCAAATTTAGTACCATTTATTACTTTTCGTACAAATGAGTACACTTTTCCAAAACCATCTCCTTGTATCAACCCAACTTCTCAACCTTGATTCTCATTCCAAATTTCAAGCTTCTAGCTCCATCCGTTTAGATAATGTCAAATGGTACAAAATTTAGTACATTTTAGTACTTTTCGTACACATGTAGTTCGAATTTTTGAAAACCGTTCGGTACGTTTATCCTATATTCCATCAGTGGCCCTCATTCCAAATTTTGAGAATTCTAACATTACCGGTTCGTCAAATACAAATGGTACCATATTTAGTACCTCTTAGGACTTTTCGTACCCTTCTAGTTCGAATTTCCTAAAACCCAGCTTTATCTGACACCTTCGGACCAAGAGTGACCCCCACACAAATTTCAAGATTCTAGCTTTAGCCGTTTATCCTGGACGTTGATTATCAGTCAGTCAGTCAATCAGTGAGTCAGTCATCAGTACTGAACTTTTTTATAATATTAGATAATTGCCCCACAAACATCCCAGATGGGACAAGGGAGACTTCTCTCATATCAATTAGTGCACCCCGATTCATATTAGCTAAATGATATGGGACCTACTGTTTATCGCCGAGTCCAAACGGCATGCCTTAAGACACCACTTGTAAAGAAGTTTTGCATGGATGAAATACTCAGGAAATGTCGCCAACACTACTGAGGGGTATTTTGCTACCGTTGAAAATTGTTTTGATGTTGCCTGGCGGGGGAATGGAACCCACGACCTTCAGCGTGTAAGGCTGGTGTGCATACCATTGCACCAAGACTTTACTAAGCACACAGCTTAGGTATTAATTCGCGGTATTAGTTACATCTCACTCACCGAATTGCTATTCTCCGGTATTTATACTCGCTCGCTGATGATAACACTGTTCCAGCATCCTCAATCTAGAATGTTCTGCAATGATCAGGCAGAATGTTAATCTAATCGCAAATACGAGGGTCACTAAAAAACCTTCTGGCCTACGCAACACGTAGTGTTTGACAGTTTTTAGCATAAGAGTACTCAGGAATGTTTGACATACGACCATGTGTTGGGTTGGTTACTGTGTGTATAACTTTTCAATGATGCTGACATTTTAAAGCCAGATTTTAAGTGTTTTTTGATATTTTCTTCTAGTCGCGTTCCGCAAACAAGTTTTTCAAAAAATCATTTATAGGATTGTAGTACTGGCATAGCATCTGCATTTTTGCAGAAACATAGATTGATAGACATAGATTGATAGATAGTCAGATCCAGCTTGGATTTTACGGCCCCATCTAAAATAGTTAAATATTGACTTTTTAAAGCAATTCGGGCCTATATCTCTGAAACCGGTCCGAATCTTCTTCTGACCTCTGAAGCAAATTTGTAGATAAGGGCAAGAATAAAATATTTGGAGAAATAGTGGGCTCGTATAACTAAATATATCTAATATATCTATAAATTCCATAATTTGTACATATTTTGCACAATATCTCCAAACCTGTTAACATTTTCTTAATATTTTCTTTTAGAACATATTCCCAAATGCTAGAAAAAGTTGTCGGTGTGAACAGTGTGATGTTATAAAAGCTATGATAAAAAATACAGCTGAAACAACATAAAATGAGCATTTTTAGAGTTTTAGAATGTTCTGAAGAATTACTTAGAACATCCTTTGGACAATTTTTGCAAAAGGTTACGTTGTTAAACTCACAATAGTTTAGCAAGTAACGACCAGAGTTCCATATATTATGTACAATTTTCAATATTTTGCCAGCTTTGATGCAATAGATAGAGTTTTTCTTAGTGATATGTTTAACGGATAAGTACTACAATATTGCTAAGGACAGCAAGGCAAAATTCCTACTCGCTTCTGAGATAAGGGAGCGAAAAATTCAAAAAATGCCTTTTTAGCCCGGCTTAGATGAGGTCATAAAATCTGATCTGACAAGACAAAACCCAACTAGGGTTTTTGTGGTGGCAATATGTACTTTCAAAATATGCATACTAGAAGCTACTTGCATTTTCAGTGTTGCATATTCTAGTTGTTAGAGTTGGGCAATCTCGTTCAATTGAACGATCCGGATCTCCGTCCTCATTCAAAGACGAATGAGTAACATCATAAAAACCAACGTGTGAATTAAGTATACGCAGTTTGGTCAAAGAAAATACCGGTGTCCATTGACCGAGATAGTGATCCGGATCGTTCATTTGAACGAGATTGCCCAACTCTACTATTTGTCCACTCAATCCGTATGGTTTTCATGACAAGCGCTTAACGCAGCCTTTGGAAGTTATGTGTTTTGGTTCTGAACACTTACACGCCGTGATAACACTTGTTTGATATATTTTTCAAGGACGTGGGTTCAAACCCCAGCCAGGTTCAAGCTGATTTTGATATTATTTGAACTCTATTTCCGTTTAAGAAGCCTAATGATTTATCTCAACAACCCGATAATATTCCTTAATGGAAAACCTTATATGTGAATGTGGATAAAGCAAAACCCGCACATTTTCTTAAGAGTTTCAAGAAAAATAAAAGAAGCACAAAAGATTTTTTCCAATATTTTCAACTCTTGAATGCATGTGAAAAATATTTTTTCAAACCAAAATTTATTTTTGTTACCCAAATATGTGTTTATTTTGGCTATAACATCCAAACTATTATCCCGTTTAAGCTTGTTCGTCCTGTCTAGGCTAGTTTTCGCTCCATACGGCTGGCCTAAGATGTACTCATTCATCTTTGACTTTGAACTGTTGCTTCTTTGGATGTGGTACTCAGCGTCGTTTACTCTCAAGACCACTCTGGTTAAACCTTTCAAATTTCTGTGTTGACTTATCTTTTATTGGGGTACGATCGCTTCTTGTCATTTTCAACAGATCTCTGCTAGTTGCATATCGTCGCTTTGTCTTCCTTCTTGCGCCAAGAATGGGATATTTCCGCTGTCCTACCGAACAATTATCGACGGTTTCCACCTTCATTGAAGGGACATTTAATGCTTCTTCAACTTTGTCTTCTTATTGTAACCCACACGACATTGGACCAAGTCATCACATGGTGGGTATGTCCAGGCTGATTTCAAAGTCAATCATAAAAGTCCGCATCAATTATTAGCTTGCCCACTATGAACTCGAAATATACCGATTTGCTAGTGATACTTAGCCTTTGGTAGACCTTTCCATACACTGTTGTAGTGCTTTCCCTTTAACCATATCCGGCCTAAAAATGGACTTTGATGCAGCGGCGGCGTCCAATGTCACGATACGCATGAACTATTGCTATAGAGATTGTGGGGCCATCGTCGATGTTTACTTGTTCATTCTCGGCTGGACTATATCGATTTTTTCAAAGCTAATTCATTTGCGGTTTGTTGTATCACATGATGTCTCATTCTTTGGATTCCTTTTCTACAATTGGTCATCGCTTTTTGTAGACGGCGAAGCGGATCTGTTTTTTTTTTTGTCTTGATCTGTTATAGGATAAGCTTATTTTTATGTTCTTCCCTGGTTTAATTTCGAGTCTTAAGGATTCTTTCACTAGGTCGACAATAGTCTGGGGATTGTTTTTCTCAACTTCCAAATAACACGGTTTCTCTAAATCTTTCCAAATGTTCAGGATCCCGTATACCACATACAAAAGCTTCGATTTTCATGCGGTCTATCAATGGATGCGCCTCTCCCACATACGCCAGATGCGACAACCGCTCAATTCACTACCAACAACTTATAGAATCTCATTCCCAGCAAAAAGAGTCCTCCCAAAATCATGGGTTTTGTAAGGGATTTTTAGCAGCCGTAACTACTCGCAAACCCCCTTTCTTCCCCATTATTTTTACAAGGGTATGTCGCACTCAGTTTGTAGTTATTTTATGACCACTAGAATAACTAGTTATTCTGTGGTCAATAGCAGTTGAAAAGTAAGTTGAAAAAAATTCTATTTTTAGAACAGTTGATGTAGAGATTTTTTTTAATTTCATCACACTTCTTACTTTTATTTTACTTTATTTTATTTTGCTCGTTGTGCGAGTTGAACACACGAACCCTCTGATTTCTAGCCAAAGACACTACATACTATGCCATGCACACGAACATTAAGGGTTGCTTAAGAACTTGCACATGTGCCCCACGAACTGTTATTTTTTAATTAAAAAAAACTCGCCGACAGTGAGCGTTGAACACGCAACCCTAGGATTTATAGTCGGACACACACTCACTGTGCCACCGTCCTCATTACTTAGTGAGGAGCAAAGTAAGTAGGTTTGCCTTGTAATTTTTTTATGAAGTATCCCATTACTTTTCAGATTACTTGTAATGGGAAAAGAAGCTTGTTTACATTACTTTGTAATGGGTTACGTAATGACTAATGGATCCGAATTTTTGCTGGGTTGCTCTTCTGGACCATCTTTCTTAGGTCTATTCTATATATCTCTTACTTATGTTGTCTTCCGTGTCTACGTTCGAGTGCAGTAATAATTTCAGCATAGTTACTTCTAGATGCGGTAGGAATACCCTGTATTACATCAGCAGACAGTCTTGCCGTTCCACGAACTTCTGCGAGCATGTAGTTCCATCGAACACAAGAAGTTTGAGTTCTATAGTGTTATCAATAAATCTCATGGGACCACATTTTATTTTAAATTCCAAAAATTCTTATGCAATTCCTTTATATCACGTTCTAATCTTCCATTCGCTTTTCACTAACTTGTGTAAGATTATCGAGCTTCCCATTAATTATACCTTCAGCATTTATGCTAACGAGGGTATATACACTTTCATACGGGCAAAATGTGCCTCATCGAAATTTGGTATCGATTGAGCAATGTCCGTCCGTCTGTCTGGCTGGTGCGCACGATAACTCTCGAACGGATCAACCGATTCGAACCAAATTTTGGGTATAGTAATATTTTGCCTAAACTTAGTTTAGTTCGGTAACCTCCCCCACAAAAGTTCGAACATGTTCGGAAAATTTGTGCGAACGTTAACTCTTGAAGGGAGTAACCGATTTAGTCCATGCTTTGCACATCCTGAAATTTCTACAAGACTTAGATGAGGTTTCAATATGGACTCAATCGGTTCACTCCTTCGAGTACCTCCCACACAAAATTTCGGAAAAGTTTAGTTTAGGACCAGCTTTCGAATCGCTTTGATTTTTGTTGTAACAACTTGTATTCACTGCCCCCCATACGACGCACAATGGTTCAGGAATCGATTTTCCTGGCCAAAAATCAAAATTTTGTTTTGTCAAAGATATTTTATTTCTAAATGGGATTCGATAGTAAACATATTGAAACTAAGGAAACCAAAAAATTAGGCCGAAATATTGGAAGGTGTGGGCGTGGCGTGCCCCTAAAGACGAGCATTTTCCCCATTTTGGGGAAATACGTCATTTTTGCAAATTTCTGGAGAAAGACGAAGCTATTTCTCTGAAACTATAACAGTTATTGTGTTCATTGTTTTTTTTGTAAGGCAGGTAGGATTGTGGCCTTTAAAAATCGTTTTAGTAAATTACCGTAGCGTTTACACAACATGATCTATTTTATTTTTCCTCGGGTACTAAATTTTATGAAATTCCAAATTTAGTGGACTTGAACTTTTGTGGAACAACATGGAACAAAGTTCTGTTTTCACAGAAAGATGCCCAAAGGTCTCCTCTTCCAGCCCATATATACTTTTGTACCCGTCCCGTTCCGTCCGTTTAACACTTTTTTCGATTTATTAAAATTACATGTGTAAAAATATGTGTTTTTCTATACTGTTTCCATATGAATTTCAGTTTTTTGACACAAATTACAACTTTTTTGAGTATATGAGTTTTTATACGAGTTATATAAGTTTTATTAAAACCCAAGGAGAATTTTTTTAATTTTTGAAAAAATTTAAATTTTTTTTGTAAAAATTTTTTTAAAAATTTTTGAAAAATTTTTTTTTCGACATTTTTTCGAATTTTTTTTTAGTTTTTTTTTTGGTAATTATTTTGTTTATTTGTTGGTGTTTGACCATCTTTAATACATAGGAAGATATAAAAACCACAAAAACACTCATATTTTGATGAAAAATAGTTAAAAAACTCAAAATTTTAACTTTGACCTTGAATTTCTCTGCAACTTCCAGACCGAACTTGACCGCTTATAATTCGTCTGAAAGCTGATTGTGTTATCTGTCTCACAAAAAAAGAATTATGAATATATCTCTATCCGTTCAAAAGTTACAGAATTTTGACCAGGAAAAAACGATTCTGAACCACTGTGCGACGGTACTAGTTTCATAAGGGACAAGCCAATACTTCCTGACAAAATAGACTGAAAGTTTTAAAAAACCCTATGACACCGTATGTAGTGGCTGCAGCGCAAGATAACTCTCGAACGGATTTGCCGATCCGGTTCAAAATTTGGCCTTGGTAATATTTTGTTCAAACTTATTTTAAGTTCAAAAATAAGTATGTAATTAAAAAAAAAATTAAGTAACAGTGTTTTATTTATAAATGCACTTAAAAGTAGAAAATAATTTTGATGATGGAATCTCTCAAATAAAACGCTTGCATTTAAATTAAAACTTGTGATAATATTGAACGGCAAGCGTATTATTTGAGAGATTCCATCATCAAAATTATTTTCTACTTTTAAGTGCATTTATAAATAAAACACTGTTACTTAATTTTTTTTAATTACATACTTATTTTCTAGTTTTTAGTGCATTTAAAAATAGAACACTGAAACTTATTAATTTTATAATTATTTTTAATTTTTTTGTAAATACATTTTTTTAAGATTTTCAAATTTATTTGTATATACTTGAGATTATAAATGATATTTAATGATGGTGCCCATATAGCGGTACCACCTGATTTAAGTTGTTTTGAGGATTTTGTCTTCGAGTTCCCAGTTGTACAGAAACGTCCCCACCAAAATTGTGTACATGGGTCAGATTTTAAAATAAGTATTTATTTTTTGACCGTTTGTGTGCTTGTGTGTGTGGATGTGTGTAGTAGTGAACAAGTTAGACTGAATGTGGAAAAGGCAAGTTGAGAAGGGGAAGTTCGGAGAAGGTTGTTTGGAAGTTCGGAGGGGGGTGGAAGTTCCTAACATCCACCTTCATAACACCACCCTTTCGAACAACCTCCACCGATCTTCCGAACAACCTCATTCAAACTTCCGCAAAATCTCCTCCGGACAAACTCATCCGAACTTTCAAACAAACTCCTCGGAACTTCCGAACAACATTCACTTTAACTCCTAACAACTTACACCGAACCACCGAAAAACCACCGCCGAACTACCTCCTCCGAACTTTCCCCTCTCAACATGCTCTTTCAATTTTCAACAGAACCCAATAACCAATTTAGGCCGAAAATGTAGATACAAACTTTAAAATGCCTGAACATGTGTGGTACCATTTATAGGGGCTATATCAAAACTTGGACCTATGTCCACAATTTTTGGTGGAGAAGTTGGGAACTCGAAATCAAAGTTACAGCCATTTCGGCCCAAAAATTAAGACAAAAACACTTGAAATCGGGTGGAACCGTAATATGGGGGCTATACCAACACCTGGACCTATGTCACAATTTTTGGTGGAGAAATTTCTGTACCACTGGGATCTCCAAATGGCAAGTTACACGCAATTCGGTATAAAAATGAAGATAAAATCCATAAAATACTTGAAATCGGGCGGTACCGCTATATGGGGGCTATACCAAAACCTGGACCTATGTCCATAATTTTTAATTGTTACGTTTCTGTACCTAGTTGTCAAAAGGCAGCCAATACGGGCTTAAAATGACGATAAAATACCTTAAATCGAGTGGTACCGCTGGATGGGAGCTACAGGAAAAAATGGACCCATATTGATTTTGGTTTCATATTCATGTATTGTTATCCAAATCTGAAAAGTGTACAAAGTTTTAGTTCGCTTGGTCAATTACAACTGTGTTAAAAATGAGTTACCCGATTTGAAAAGCATGTAAAATTGAACACTGTACAACACTGTAAAAATGGACCAATATTGGTTTTGATTTCATATTCATGTATTGTCATCCAAATCTAAAAAGTTTGCAAAGTTTTAGTTCGATTGGTCAACTGCAACTGTGTGGGAAATGAGTTACCAGATTTGAAAAGCAAAATACAGGAAATCGGGTGGTACCGTTATATGGGAGCTATAGGAAAAAATGGACTCATATTGATTTTGGTTTCATATTCACGTATTGTCATCTAAATCTGAAAAGTGTGCAAAGTTTTACTTCGATTGGTCAACTGCAACCGCTTTAAAAATCAGTTACCCGATTTGAAAAGGGGGTTAAGTTAGACACCGTAAAAACACTGTAAGAATGGTCCAATATTGGTTTTGATTTCATATTCATGTATTGTCATCCAATTCTGAAATGTGTGCAAATTTTAAGTTCGATTGGTCAACTGCAACTGTGTGGCAAATTAGTTACCAGATTTGAAAAGCAAATTAGATAAAACACTGTAAAACAGTGTAAAAATGGACCAATATTGGTTTTGATTTCATATTCGTGTATTGTCTTCCAAATCTGAGAAGTGTGCAAAGTTTTAGTTCGATTGGTCAACTGCAACCGTGTTAAAAATGAGTTACCAGATTTGAACTAAACACACACCAAGGCAAGTTAAATAAAACACTGTAATAATAAGCCATATCGGTCCACACCTTCAGGTACCTTCCCCACAAAAGTTCAAAAACGTTCTCAAAAAATGTGGCCACGATAACTCTTGAAGGGATAGACCGATTTGGTCCAGATTATCCTACCAGGTATAGATCAGGTTCGAATATGGACTATGTTTGTCCACTCCTTCGGGTACCACCCACACAAATTTTCGGATAAGTTCACTTTAAGGCCTGCTCTCGAATCACTTTGATTTTTGTTGAAGCAACATTCATTCACTTACCCCCTTTGCGATGGTACAAGTTTTTTCAGGGGCAAGTAAATACTTCCTGAGAACGTAGCCCGAAAGTTGTAAAAATCCCTATGGCACCATGTGTAGTGGCTGGAGCGCACTATAGCACTCACACTGGTCAACCGATTTGGCCGGAAATTTGGCCTTCGACATATTTTGTCCAAATTTAGTTTCAGTTCGAAGATGGGCAATACAAATGGGTCCACAAATTCCCACACTTCCCCCCAAAATATAAAAAATGTCACTAATATGGTATGCACGATACACTTTCTTGAACGGGATAACCAATTGGATCCAAAATTTGAATCTTCTAATATTTCGTCCAAATTTAGTTTAACTTCCAAAAATCCTCCAAAAGAGGACCAATATGGGCCTCTCCTTAAGGTACCTTCCCTGCAAAAGTTCAACATTTTTGTTTAAGTGCAGATCCTTTGGAAATGTACACCGATGATATTCGTTGTGGTCCTGTTTGCAGCGATATTATGTTTTCCGTGGACAAGTTCATGCTTCCTGGCATACTGGTCCAAATGTTATACGACGAAGCACTGAAATGACTAGTGGGTGCGATATCTATCGAAAAGATTTTGGGAGTCATATCTTTTCGATAGATATCGCACCCTCCACTTTCATAATGGACTGTGTTGGTCTATCCCTTCAAGTACCTCCTCCGCAACACTTTTGAACTTTAATCCTAATCCACATTTTTGTCTGTAAGTTCAAATGTTCAAAAAGGGCCTCAAAATTCTGAAAAGACCCTAAATACATTCGATCTATCCGTAGATGAAAGTTTCAATTCACATAGGCTGAGGGTATATCTCTGTCGGCAAAGCCGACTGATACTTTTTTACTTGTTTTTCTGGAATTTTCCTCTAATCTATCGTCGAATTTGGTAAATTTTTGCTTTATCCTCTCCTCTAATTCCAGTTTGAATCTTCTGGAATTTTCTTCTAATATAGCACCTATTTTCTCCTCTATTTCCATTTTTAAACTTTTGGAATTTTCATCGAATTCTTCCTCCATGATCTTGGAGTTTTCTTTTTTAATTCCAGAAATATTTTTTCCTACAGTTCTCCTTTTCCTCATTAATTTCTAGCATAATTTTAGAATTGTCCCTCATATCTGTCTTCCATTCTGCTTTCATCTCCATTAACATCAATAACAACATTGCTCTTACATAACAACTATTCGCAGCCGCTTCTAAGGATGCATCCCAAATGTCGAATTGATATGGACATGATCATGGTCATCGATGCCAAGGCGCTCGAACTCATTCAAAACACGTTTTTGTAGCTGAGACTCCTTCAAGACTTCCACTCGTAGATTCCTAAATTTCATTGTAGTTCTTTTATTATCTCACTTCCTGACACCAATGGTCCGTCCGTCTTGGTTTAAACTTTGGATCTCGTAATATCTTTTCCTAATTTTCAAGTTCGAAAATGGGTCAAATATTTCCACTCAAGCGCCTACCTCCCCCATAAAAGTTCGTAGTTCATGTTGTGAAATTGTTTCCAGTTATATATTTTTGTGTGAATATGGCTGTGGAGCCATTATTCGGTTCATAGATGAAAGTCTCTACACGGGCTGAGGGTACATCTCTGCCGGCAATGCCGTCTTATACTTTTTTTCTAGGTTATAGTATAGTTTTTACTTATAATAGGAAACATCAACTCAACTGTCGTATCGTTCTTTTAATGGTCCTATTAGTTGGCAACTTTTATGGATCCAACGGGTTGTATGGTAGAGATGAAAGCCAAAAATTCCCTTGCCTTTGTATCTATCTCCCCATTAGCGTTTCAAAGGATTAATCAAACAAAGTATATGCTCGTAACTTTTCCCAGTGTACTTGTTTATATCTCTGGCAAGTTCTTGCTCCACTTATGGGAAATTACCTTCACTCTTTCCAGTAACACAAAGAGTTTTGTTTAGCACACCATATGTGTGCCGTCGAACTTTTATCACCACATACGAATATGGTGACAATATATAGGAAGAATAACAACGTAAGCATACATACATACATACTTACATACATAAGCAGGTGATTGTATATTGATTTAAATTTATAAAAAAGTTGATCAAGGCTCGTAGATGTGATGGATCCAGTATATACTTGTATATCAAAAAAAGGGCCCTTTTATACAAAATGTTTATCAAGGACTAATGTACGTTCTACTACTACTATTTATTATTGAGGCCCCATATTAACCGCCCTCGACAATGCCATAACAAAAATGCTAAAAAAAAATCATATACACACTTAACCTACAATACTCAGACCTCATAATAGAGTTAATCAATTTTATTTAATCACAGTTAGAAATCTGTAACTGTGTTCATTCTATGGAAGGAAGAAGAAATGAGACACATAAGAGAGCAACTATTTTGTTTATTTTTTATTTTACTTTCTATTATTCAAACTTCGATGGTAGTGTAGATTTCTTTTTCTGTTTGAGGACGATATGAGTGTGTGTATGTGACCCCAAGTCCTTTCTTTAACAATACCATTTGCCTACAGTTTCTTTTAATATTCAACCAGCATATAGGGTTGAACTAAATGAGATGCAACAGTTATAAGTACACACACACGTTTATAGGTTCCTGTTCTATTATTTGATGAAAATGTTACAATTTGCTTGCCAAATGTGCTAACTATACTTTTAAGCAATATTCAGTTTTTTTTTGTAATATGTCTAACTGTTGGTATTGTAGTAAGAACAAGTAAACAAGTATCAGTCGGATTTGTACACGGAGATATACCCTCAGCCTATGTGAATTGAAACTTTCATCTACAGACAGATCGAATGTATTCAGGGAGTTTTCAGAATTTTGTGGCCCTTTTTGGGCATTTGAACTCGCCGACAAAAATGTGGATTAGGAATAAAGTTCAAAAGTGTTGCGGAGGAGGTACTTGAAGGAATGGATCGGCATAGTCCATTATGGTAGTGGATCTTATTTTAGGAGTCACATCTTTTCCATGGATATCACGCCCACTTGTCATTTCGAAATTTTTTGTGTGATATACCCGAATGAGTCGACAAATACAGTACATATTGGTACCTCATCTAAGACATGTAGAAATTACACGTTGTGCACGCTAGAGGCGTGGCAAACTATCGTTAGTCTATCGTTAGACTATCGTTTTGATTGCTGTCGTAAAACAAAGGTTACGGCGGTCACTAAAACAAATTATTTGGGTGAAAGTGTCGTGAATTATTTAAAACATAATTGCATCCGAGTCCGTTATAAATAAAGCTTTACGACAGTGATCAAAACGATAGTCCGACGATCAATAGCTTGCCAGCTTTATTTTAGACCCCACAAAATCCGTTTCAGACAATTTGGAGGCGATTAAGCAATGTGTGCCCGTTTGTTTGTCTCGCTGGAGGGCACGATAACGATCGAACGATTCAACCTATTAGGTTCAAATTTTGGTCTTCGTAATGTTTTGTCCACAATTAGATCAAGTTCGAATAGGAGCATATCGGTCTACTCTTCGTGTACCTCCCCCACAAAAGTTCAAAATATTTCGATTAACAATGTATACATGTCTGTTTGGCTGGGGGGACAGCACGATAACGGTCGAACGTACATACATAGATCAGGTTCGAATTCGGACTATATCAGTCCACCCCTTCGGGTGACTTCTAGACAAAAATTAAAAATTTATCGGAAAATTTCAGTCTAAGACGACCTCCCGACACTTTTTGACTTTGTTTGCAACATGTTGTCCACTCGAAACAATTATGTCGTTTCACAAATAATGACGCAAAAGTTCAGTTTCCCAGAAGATCTATATTGGTCAAAACTTTCGGGTACTTTCCTTACAAAAGTTAAAAAAATCGCTTAAATGCATCTTACAGGCCCCGGCCCTACTATATCTTTTGCTTACATGTTTTCTTCGACACTTGATCTCTGAGGAATGAAAAAACAACAAATTATTTCCTCATGTCGCATAGTCCGATTCCACTTTCTACGCAATGGCATGGTGCTTTCCTCTTATTGGTCTTTCAACATAGTTTCATTCTTCCCTGTGGAATATATGTGTAAGATATAAAGAGACAAGTCACGGTGCTCTTGAAGTAAATTTAAATGGAAGGTGCTTTTACCTGGGAAGTTTTTGCGGATTCTGAAACTACAATGTTCATAGATGAAAAAAAATCAAAAAACCAAAAAAATAATAAAAACAAGTGAGCAAAGGCTATAGTCGGGATGGGACCGACCATGTGATACCCTACACCACTACCCCTGTGCATAAGCTTTTCACTGCTAAACATTTCTTTTAGGGAATATAATCCGACTACCACCAAAAATAATATGCCTCTTTCTCTCTGGGACCCCCATAAGCAACCAAAATTCGTGACCATCCGATCAAAATTACGACCTGTAGCTTGATTACAAAAAATGGAAGAATTCGATGCATTATCGACTATTGTGGTATCTTCCTTGTTTGACCACCTTCGCCAACCTGCTTTACACCAATGTAAAGGTAATATTTTCTTCTTCCATTTACAGGCTTTGCCGTTGGAATACCACTACTAGAAGCCGATATATTCTCAAAGAATAAAACTTTGAATTTGTCTCCAAATGAGTTTCTCCCCATTCCGACCCCTAAATATTATCCGACTATCACCAAAATCAATAGGCTTCTTCCTGTGTGGAGCCCCCATCTACCAACAAAATTTCGTCACCATCCGATCAAAATTCCAACTTGTAGCGTGGTTACAAAAAATGGAAAAATTGGGTTTATTGCTGAATTTTGCAATATCTCGGTTTGCTCACTTACGCCAACATACTTTGCATCAATATAAACGAGATCTTTTCTTCTTCAATTGACGGGTATTCCTTTTGGAATACTCCAACCAGAAGCGGAGATATTCGCATAAGAAAAAAAAAAAACGCTGACTTTCCTCCACATAAGCTTTTAGCTTATTCCGACTCCTGAATATTATCCGACCATCACCAAACTAAATAGGCGTCTTCCTCTGTGGGACCCGCATCCACTCCCAAAAAATTCGTGACGATCCGATCAAAATTGCGCCCTGTAGTGTGACTACAAGCAAATCAGAAAATAGGATGCATTACCGACTATTGCGATATCTCTGTTGTTTGAGCAGCTACGACAACCTACTTTACATCGTTGTAAAGGTGATATTTTCTACTTTCCTTGCAAGGTCTTGCTTTAGATATACCTCTAAAAGAAACAGAGATATTGGCTTTGAAATAAAACGTTGACCTTTCTCCAAATAAGTGTTTGCCCATTCCGACCCCTGAATAGTATCCGACCATCATCAAAATCAATAGGCTTTTTTCTCTTTGGGACCCCCATTAACCCCCAAAATTTCGTGACGATCCGATCAAAATTGCGACCTGTAGCGTGATTACAAAAATATCGGAAAATGGGATGCATTATCGACTATTGCCATATCTCTGCTATTTGACCACCTACGACAACCTACTTTACATCGTTGTAAAGGTGATATTTTGTAGTTTCCTTGCCTAGTTTTGCTTTTGATATACTTCTTAAAGAAACAGAGATATTGGCTTTGAAATAAAATGTTGACTTTTCTCCAAATAAGTGTTTGCCCATTCCGACCCCTAAATATTATCCGACCATCACCAAAATCAATAGGCTTCTTCATCTGTGAGACCCCCATTAACCCTCAAATTTTCGTGACGATCCGATCAAAATTGCGACCTGTAGCGTGATTTCCAAAAAAATAGAAAAATTGGATGTATTACCGACTATTGCGATATCTCCGTCATTTGGTTACCTACGCCGACCTAGGTTGCATCATTGTTAAGACAGGATCTTCTACTTTCATAGTCAGGCTTTTCTTTTGGAAAGTTTACAACTAAAGCTGTGATATTCGTCAATATAATTAAAATCGCAAAAATGAAAATTGGGGTTTTATTTGCTACTATTGTGATATCTTCGTTGTTTGATCACCTACGAGCACCTACTATACATCATTAGAAAGGTGATATTTTCTACTTTAATTGTAAGGTTTTGCTTTTGGTATACCCCATATAGAAGCTGAGATATTCGCTTTGGAAAAAAACGTTGTCTTTTTATCCACATAAGTTTTTTGCCCTTTCCGACCCCTAAATATTATCCGACCATCACCAAAATCAATAGGCTTCTTCCCCTCCGGGACCCCCATCAACATGCAAAATTTCGTGACGATCCGATCAAAATTGCGACCTGTAGCGTGATTACAAGGTTTAGATGGACAGACGGACAGACGGACAGACGGACGGACGGACGGACTGACGGACGGACACACATAGCCAGATCGACTCAGCTCGTCGAGACATTCATTTTGGTATATATAAGTATGGGTCTACGACCACTATTTCGATGCGTTACAAACTTTTTGGCCAAAACCAACTTATAATACCCTCCCCACATAGTGGTGTAGGGTATAAAAATCACGGGAGCGCTTTTTAAATAAATCGCGATTCAAATTGACATTTTAAGGGTTTTTTAGGTTTTCACGATTTTGCTTGGAAACCGCAAGTTCTACCGCTTACACCTGGGAAATTTTGCGGATTCTGAAACAGCAATGTTTATAGTCGAGAAAAATCCAATAGAAAGAAAAAATCGTTGGAGGGATTTTTCAATAAATCGCGAATTCACATTTTTAGCCTTTTTTTAGGTTTTCACGATTTTGCTGGGAAACCGCAAGTCCTATTGAAATGGGACTAATGGAAATGTTGTAGCAGAGAAAATTCTGTACAAGTTTGGATGATTGACATTTTCCTAGATTTTACCATTTGTAAGATATAGAGTTTCAGATCAAGGTTTTAGATTTTTTCTTAGGTTTTCAGGATTTAGCTTGAAAACGGCAAATCCTTTCGAAATGAGACTAACGAATATGTTGTAGCTGTTTTCTACAAGATTGGCTTTTGTAATTTTTTTCTAAGTTGTACCATTTTTGAGATATATAAGTTTAAATTGGGAAATTGCAGTCATGCCTTCGTTTTATAAGGAGGCGATACAACCAATCCATTGTCCTAATTTTAACTTATATATCTCAATAACGGTAAAAATTACAAAGATATCATAAAAGTCAATCTTGTAGAGAATAGGGCTTCGATAGGGCTTGCGGTTTTCAAGCAAAACCCATAAAAATGTCAACTTGAATCGCGATTTATTTAAAACATTGTAGTTTCAGAATCCACAAAATTTAAATTTGCTTCAAGAGCACCGTGAAGTAAGAACGGTGTTAAGTTCGGCCAGGCCGAACTTGTTATACCCTCCACCACGAGTTGTATCGAAGTAAAATGGACTATATCAAAACTTCGATCTATATCTACAAAATTCTGGCGGAAAGTTTTAGACTAAATACCGAAAATCAAGAGGAACGATACCATGGGGATATAGGAAACCGCGGACCTATGCTGATAATTGTCCTTTGGAATATTTTATTGAAGACTAAATAACAAATTTCAGTTTTTTACGAAAATCGGGAGGTACCGAATAGTTGACCTATACCGACGAATTTCAGTCAGAAAGGCTTTTACCTCCAACAAAGACTAAATACCAAATTTCAGTCGAAAATCAGAAGGTACCGTTAAATGGGGCTATGTGAAGGCGTGGACCTATACCGGCAAATTTCATATGGAACGTTTAATACCCTAAATGAAGACCAAATAACAAATTTCAGACATTTCGGTGGAATATTGAGGCCACAACCTTCAAAATACCGGAAATAGGAAGGAACTGTTCTATAGGGGCTATACTAAGGCGTGGACCTATAATGACCAATTTCTAAGCGAGAGGTTTATACCCCCAACAAAGACTAAGTAAATTTCAGCCATTTCTAAGGAATACTGGAGCCACAACCTTCAAAACACCGAAAATCGGCAGGTACACTTCTATGGGGGCAATATAAAGGCGTGGACCTATACCTACAAATTTCGGGTGGAAAGTTTTGCACCTCCAACGAAGACAAAATACCAAATTTCAGCCATTTCGGTGGAGTATTGAGGCCAAAAGCTTCAAAATACCGTAAACTGGTATGTACCGTCTATGGGAGCTATATGAAGGCGTGGACCTATACCGACATATTCAGAGGAAAACACCCCCAACTAAGACAAAATGCAAAAGCTATTTTGCCATTTTGGACCTTCAAAATACCGAAATAAGTTTTTTCCCAAAAATCTAACTTCAACTGGGTATGTGCGTGACCATTTTCAGTACAAAAACACTGTGCAACATTTTTGAGCCAATCGCGTGCAAACAACTTCTGTCCAGAATTTTATGAAAGTAGAGGACCAATAGGCAAAAACCATATTTGGGATTTGTTTTCTTAGATCGGGTTCGGTTTTTATGGCCTCATCTAAACATGGTTAAAGATCGAATTTTTAAAACAAATCGGGGCTGTATCTCTGAAACCAATACGAATCTTGTTTTGACATCTGCAGCAAACTTGTAGATAAGAGCAAGAAGAAAATATTTGGAGGAATAGTGAACTCGAAAAACTGCATTTATTGCCTCAAATTTTATAATATATCTAAAAATTCTGTAATTTGTGTATATTACGCAGCGTATCTCCCAAAAGGTTAAATTCTTCTTAATGTTAACCTTTGGGAAAATATTCTCTGGAATGTATTAGACAACACTTCAGAACATTATATTTTTGTAAAATGCCTCTATCGCCTTGTTTATAGCAAATTCTTCAACAACAATTTGGTAAATATTTCAATAATTCATTGAAATCCCCAACATGAGAATAAACAGCCTGTGTGAACATTGTTTGAAATAAGTTATGTAAAAGGTATGATATGAAATACCCCTTAAACAACGTGAAATAACCATTTTAGAGTTTCAGAATGTTCTGAAGAATTGATGGTCACATTATTTGAAAATTTTTTAGAATGGTTACTTGTTTCAACTCCCAAACAGTTTATTTGTTACTGACCAGAATTTCAGAAATTATGTAAACTTTTCTATATTTTAACGAGTTTGATGCGCTAGTGCAGCTTTTTCTAGTTCATCTGTTTGACACATATGTTCTACTACTTTAGGGCTACAATATTGCTGAAGACTGCAAAGTAAACTTCTAATTAGTTTCGGAGATAAAGGTCCGATCACTGGAAAAAAGGCTCATTTTAGGTCGGTTTAGATGAGGCCATAAAATCTAAACCCGATCTAAGAACACAAAACCCAATTAAGGTTTTTGTAGTCTCAATATGTACTTTCAGAAAATGCCCATTAGAAGTTGTTTGCATTTCCAGTGTTGCACAGTGAAATTAAATAAACAAGCAAAAGTTCATTCATTCTTGTCGCAGATAAAACGTTTTGAGAAAAACGTCGAAATTTTTTTTGCTGGATATCAGTTGTAGTTGATTTTTCGCACTTGAATTCGTTGAACAAAACAGATAATTGTTGTGACAACAATTGATATTGTTAAGGTAGAATTAGACGTGACATAACCATAAAGCCATAAGGCCATATCAATCAGCTGATTCAACCAAACCTATCGAAATCAACGATTAGTAGTAACATAACATTATGACATAGCCATAACCATAAGAAACCAATTGGGTTTTGGTTTTCTATGGTTATGGCGTTATGGCTATGTCACGTCTAATTCTACCTTTACTCTGAGGAACGAGAAAAACATTGAACATAAACATAAAGTTAACTCATTTTGCATTTTCATATGCATACATTTATGTACCCGTATGTATGTACACATGTGACCTAAAGTTACATAAGAAGGCCATGCAATTGAAACGCATAGAAATAACGGTACCAAGAAATGCATTTTTGTATTCAACAGTGAAAAGGAAATGAAATGTTAAAAATAACAATAGCTTTCAAAACTAATGGAAATATGATGCTACGAAATTTTTTTACTATGATATGAGAATAATTTTATGTCGATATTTTAATATTATTTTCAGGGGATTTGCATATTGTAAGAAATGTGGTTTATTTAAGTTATGTGAATCATATTGCACACTTAAAGCTTATCCTATGAACTATTTGGTTATACTCAATGTTTTTACTAAATTATTTTTTAATGATACGAGTGCTGCACGATAACTATCTGGCCTAACAATGAAAACGCGAATATTTACCATCAAAAACGGTTTTATTGTTTTCCTAAGTAGTTTCCAGCATTATTTATACATTTTTCATGAGCTCAAACCAATTGTTCAAGCACTTTTTCCACTCCGATTAAGAGACCCCCAAAACACGGGTTTTGAAGCCTTTTACAGCATCTTCTGGCGACGAAAATCGTTAACCACGCCTTTTTTCTTGATGTTCGAGAATCAAATGAAGTCATTCGATCCCCAGTCAGGCCTGTACAACGGATGACCCATCAATTCCACGTTTTGTTAAGTTAAAAAAGGTCCTGGTTTGAATCGATGTGCGAGAGCTCACATTGTCATGGTGCATAATGATTCGTCTTCTCTTGTTCGTTTTTCGATTTTTTTCAGCCAAACAAATTGTTGTGTACCACTCAGTATTAACCGTCCTAAATTTCTCAAGTCATATAGTCACCACATGGTCCGTTTTGCCGAAGAAACAGGCGACCATTTGCTTCGAAGTGCTTCTTACAAGAACAACTTTCGATGGATTTGACTCGCTTTCGAAGACCTCAACGGTCCATTCCTGTTTTAGTTTCGGGCTCCAAACATTGGTCTAAGATTCGTTGTCTGGGATGATCTTATAAATGTCGTTTGAAGCACCGCGATTGTTTTTATTCACAATTTCTTTGCAGCAATCCACAAGAGCCTTTTTTGAGCGATTGATTATAAAATTGCATTTTTTTAAATTGCCTTATTTGTTTCTTAGAAAACAAATTATTTTTACAAACTCTTAATTTAAGGCAAAATCTGTTGAATGCGGCATTTTTTAATTGAAAAATTTTTTTTGTTTCTCTTGCCCATGGCACATTTTGTGCTTTTCCAAAATTATGTTTATTTCGACAAAGAAAAGCAAAATTCATTTTTGCTCTATTTACGTTTCTTGAGTGATTTTGATAGGCATTAAACAAATTTTCTCCAAACAAAAAAAGGTTGTCTGTAATCTAAATTCAAAGTACTTTACATTGCCATACATATATATTTTCATCCACTTGTCGTCTACTTGAGAACCTTCAACTTAATTACATTGCTTTGACTTAAAGGTGTGCGTGGGAGGTATTTTCTTTGCAGTCACAGAGAAAAACAGAAGTTTACGTTGCCTATACCATTTTTAGGATCATTTAATTGTTGACTGTTGGCAAAGAAAAGCAATTAATTTGAGAGCTGGTGGTGGTAATAACAAAAATGAACTGTACTGTTCTACACGTGTTTGTTGTACTCGTATATAAGAACATGCGTGCGTTGTTTTGGTACAGATTAAAGTGGTCTTATATGATGACTGGATCCCCTTACACATACTTATTTAATGAAACCACTAAATAAACATATGAGACATATTACATCGCTTTACAACACTGTTGGGTAGAAATGCTCGGCCTCATACACAAAAGTGTAAGAAAATGAGTCTCTCGCAATTTGCCCTCCATTGCTTTACAGACTTACTATTTACAAGGCATAAATATCAGTTTTGTTACAAAACTAGTATCATTCGGTGTTGCCGACAGAGATATACCCACAGCCTATGTGAATTGAAACGTCCATCTATTGACAATATCGAATCTACACGCAGAAAAATTTATGTTAGAAATATGTTTGGATCCAAACAAATATATGTTTGGGACCGGTTGCAAACAAATATATGTTTAGATCCAAACATAATATGTTTAGGTCCAAACAAATATATGTTTGCAACATTTTGTAACATATCTCAAACTGATATGTTTGGGTAAAACATATTTTTTATATTAGAACATTTTTTTTTTCATGGGTGGAGAGAGGATGTTTGTCAACGAGAGTAATAACAGTGCTCTCGCGGCTGTGGAATGCTGTTTTATAATAAAGAGTTGTGTGTATTGTATAATAGAAGACGTAGAAGCGAAGAAGGGTGCTTTGGTGTCATGTATGCGCCAAACTCGTGTGTTTCTTGTTTTGTTTTTGTTAACCAACTTTGCAGGCGAAGAAGAAAAGAAGAAATGATATGAATTATATTTTTTTCTTTCTTCAGTGTTTTAGTTGCCTTTGTAGAGTCAAGACGATAAAGTGAGTGAATAAATCAGTGTTTTGTGTTTTCTTAAAGAAATTGTGCTTTTTAGTAAATTAAATGCCCAATACATTTTATAATTGAATCGGAAAGTTGAATGGAATTATTTTATTGGACAAGGAAGAAATCGCATTTAATATTGGTAATTACATACATACTTATGTATATTTGAGATATGGCATATCCATATTTATTTATTATATTACATAATCATTTGATTCTAGATGCCGATTCCCCGCTGATGAATTCAACTATGAGGACAATTTGTTTTATTTCACAACTAGGGAGAAGCGTTCAACTACGTTTCTATATATTTTTCCTTTTTAGAAGTGTGACTATTTACAAATTATTTCAATCAGTTTTTAAATGGTTTTATTTAGCTCAACCCGTTTGTTTTATTATTTATTCTTGGGTCAAATTTAGTAATTCAAATTTGAACCTCTTCATATCAACCTATTAATCTGAAATTTTGTATACACTTTGGATTTTGGTGACAATACAATTATGTTTATTCATTATCATTATAAATTCAAGATGGCCGCCGCTACAAAATGGCGGATAATTTATGTTTTATTAATCCCATAAATATGGGTATCAAATGAAAGGGCTCAACAAGCAGAAAACAATATACTATAAAAATTGAAATCCAAGATGGCGGCCGCTACAAAATGGCGGATAACGTAGGTTTTATCGATCCCATCAATATGGGTATCAAATGATAGTGCTCAACCCGTAGAATACAATGTAATATATAAAATTAAAATCCACGATGGCGGCCTCTACAAAATGGCGGATAACTTAGGTTTTATTAATCCCATCAACATGGGTATCAAGTGAAAGGTCTCAACAAGTAGAATACAATTTACTATGCAAAATTAAATCTAAGATGGCCGCCGCCGCTACCAAATGGCTGATAACAATTTTTTATCAATCCCACCAATATGGGTATCAAATAAAAGGGCTTGACAAGAAGAATACATTGCACTATACAACCTCAATATTTAAGATGGGCGCAGCCACTAAATGGCGTATAATTAAGATTTAAATTTAGAAATTGAATCTGTAATTTAGGTATCTGATTAATCCAGCCTGAATCCACCACCCAAGTCAAGATTTTTTATCGTGTTGAGGACTGTGTGGCCTTAGGGTGGCAAAAAAATGATACGTCGTTAGCGGTACACCACCCAAGTTAAGGTGAAAGGTTAAAACGCGCCGAGAACTGTATGGCATTAGGGTGGATAACATGATATGTCGTTAGCGTTTTCCCCTCAAGACTCAGGCGCATCTTGTTGTACATAGCCTTGCCCCTTTATTGGACCTCTGGGCGGGTCGACCGTTTAAATGTACATTACTCGTGGGAACAAAATGGTAAAAAATATAAAAAATACAAACACAAATAAAACAGAAACTGCAACACAACGTAAACGAAGGCTTCAAAAAGCGAAAGAAAAGTATAAAGCAAAACGAGCTAAAGAAAGTGAAGGTGATAGAAATAGTAGATTACAGACACGACGGGAACAATTAGCGTCAAAAACACCTGAGCAATATGAGGCCAGGTTAAAAAAGCAACGTCAGCGATTTACACAAATGACGGCGTCAGAAACGCCTGAAGAATATGAAGCCAGGTTAACAAAGCAACGTGAGCGATACACACAGATGATAGCGTCAAAAACACCTGAAGAATATGAAGCCAGGTTAACAAAACAACGGGAGCGATACACACAGATGTGTGTTGCCTTTAATACTATCATGGGCTTCTACAATACATAAAATGCAGGGCAGCACTGTGGATCACGCAGTCGTATACTTAGGTGCGAAACTGTTTGAAGAAGCTCAAGCCTACGTGGCTCTTAGTAGTAGATCTTTGCAGGGACTACGTATGGAGGAGTGGGACTGCAATAAACTAACGGGCAAGAAACCTTGCAATAATGAAGCACTAAATGAATTAAACAGAATGCGAAATAAAAACTAAAAACTAGAAAATAACAAGTAAAAAAGTATCAGTCGGCTTTGCCGACAGAGATATACCCTCAGCCTGTGTATATTGAAACAATTTTTTTTTCCAAAAAACGCATGTATTTAGGGAGTTTTAAGAATTTTGGGCGTTTGAACTGACAAAAATGTTGATTAGGATTTAATATCGAAAGTTTTGCGGAGGAGATACTAAAAAGAATGGATCTCCAGCCACTAAATATGGTACCATAGGGGTTTTTTTAGAACTTCAGGGATGTTTGCTCAAGAAGTATGAACTTGCCAATGAAACAACTTTTACCATCGCAATTGAGGTAGCAATGCAAGTTGCTTCAACAAAAATCAAAGCGATTCGCAAGCAGGTCTTAAAGTGAGCATGTATCCGAAATTTTGAGTGGGAGGTACCGGATGGAGTGGACAAATATAGTCCATATTTGAACCTGATCTATATCTGGTAGATATATTAGGATGTGTAAAGTATGGACCAATTCGGCCACTCTCTTCAAGAGTTATCGTACGCACAATTTTTCCGAACATTTTTGAACTTTAGTTAGGGAGCTACCTGAAGGAGTGGACCGATATGGCTTATCTTCGAACTTAAACTATGTTTGGACAAAATATTACTAAGGCCAAACTTTGGACCGAATCGGCAGACCTGTTCGAGAGTTTTTTTTGCCCCCCAACCTCCTCACACGGTGTCATAGGGGTTTTTTGCAACTTTCAGGCTATTTTCTCAGGAATTATGGACTTGCCCCTGATGAAACTTATACCGTCGTATGGAGGGCAATGAATACAAGTTGCTAAAGCAAAAATCAAAGCGATTCGAGAGAAGTTCCTAAACTGAACTTTTCCAAAATTTTGTGTGGGAGGTACCCGACGGAGTGGACCGATTGAGTCCATATTAAAACCTGATCTAAGTCTGGTACACGCTCCACGATGGGCAAAGTATGGACCAAATCGGTTACACCCTTCAAGAGTTATCGTGCGTACAAATTTTCCGAACATTTTCGAACTTTTGTGGGGGAGGTACCGGAAGGAGTGGACCGATATAGCTCGTCTTCGAACTTAAACTAAGCTTGGACAAAATATTACGAAAGCCAAAATTTGAACCGAATCGGTTCATCCCTTCGAGAGTTATCGTGCGCTCCAGCCAGCCAGACAGACAGACAGACGGACGGACATTGCTCAATCGACTCCAAATTGTCTGAAACACATTTCGTCCAAACATACTTGGGGTCTAAAACCATTATTTCGATGAGGCACATTTTGTCCGTATGAAAGTGTATATACCCTTCATAGCCTAAAGGCTGAGGGTATAAAAATAGGTAAAAAAGCTTTTTAAGTTAAACGGTTTTATGTTAAACATACATTGCAATGTTTAAGATAAATGTACTAAAAACCAAAAAATAATAAAATAGATACAGTCGTGGGAATTATAAACATATGCATAGACTAGACTAAAATAAAACCGTGGGGCACGTCAATTGTCTACAAATTATCGACTTAATGTGCGATAGAAGAATCGTTTAATTCGTCGTTAGGCCCGCAGACGGTGAGGAAATTACTTACTATTTTCTTGCTCATGGAAATTCCAATAGTTATACACTCCATGTAAATAAAAGAGATGTTTCAACTAGTTTATCGTTGGACATTCACACTGCTGGCTGGCGAGGAATCGTTTCACTTCTCGTAGTTTGTCTTTAATCGACAAATTACTACTCGCTCACCACAATGAAACCCTAAAACTCGCTTATAATCGAGCTTGCTAGCTTGTTTCCACATTCTAGCCCTACTTATCACACGTCCATCGTTGTCGCTTGAACAACTGTCTAATTATAGTGTAACATTACAAAACAAACATTTTAATCAACGATTGTAGATAATTGACGTGCCCCACGGTTTTATTTTAGTCTAGTCTATGCATATGTTTATAATTCCCACGACTGTATCTATTTTATTATTTTTTGGTTTTTAGTACATTTATCTTAAACATTGCAATGTATGTTTAACATAAAACCGTTTAACTTAAAAAGCTTTTTTACCTATTTTTATTCTTTTATTAAAGTGTGTTATGTATTTCTTTGGAATTTTGTATGTACCTATGTGTTTGTTGTTCTTTTGCCTTTCAATAAAAAACCACAACATTTGTGTGTATACTACAGAGCAGCCAAGATCATCCATATACGTTAACGTATGTGAGAATAACAATCAGTCGTCGTTGAGCAGCCGACAAGTAAACATGTGCATGGATATACGCATAATTTTAGTGGGGACACTGAACGAAACCGCACACACCCGCCACATGTTTACTGGTCACAGGTCTAGCAACCACTGAATGCTGATACAAACTTTCTTGTGATTCTCTCACTACTTTACTCTCTTTTTTATTTTGAGCATCAATGCTATAGAGATAGCCAGTGAGTTCTTACTGAGAGCAAGTGACCACACATTTCAAAGTGTTTTGTTTGAATTTTACGCTCCCTTGCTCTCAGTAAGCGCCCACTGGTGCATGTGTTTGTTTTTTCTTTGTGCCTTTTGGGTTTGTATTTTTTTGCACCCAAACATATAAAATGTTTGCACCCAAACATAAAATTGTTTCCACCCAAACATATCTTTGTTTGCACCCAAACATAAATATCTTTGCACCCAAACATATATATGTTTGCACCCAAACATATATTATGTTCGGGACTATTGCAAACATATATATGTTTGCTGCAAAATATGTTTGGGACATATATTAGAGAGGCCGTTTTTTTTTGCGTGCGTGTATATTGAAACAATTTTTTCCGAAAAAACTTATGTATTTAGAGTTTTTTTTTGTTTTGCGGAGGAAATACTTAAAGAAATTGATCGACATTGACCATTATGGAAGTGGATCTCCAGGGTTTTTACACCCTTCGGACTGTTTCCTCAAGAAGTGTGGATTTGCCCCTGAAAAAACTTTTACCATCGTAATCGAGGCAGCGACAACAAAAATCAAAGTGATTCGATAGCAGGTCTTAAAGTGAACTTATCCGAAATTTAGTTTGGGAGGTACTGGATGAAGTGGACAAATATAGTCCATATTTGAACCTGATCTATATCTGGTAGATATATTAGGATGTGTAAAGTATGTCTCGAACCACACTATAGTAATTTCAATCACTTTTTGATTAGGCAGGCTCACCGTTTTCAAGAAAAAATCCGAAAATCTAAAAAATCTCTTAATTTTGACCTTTGACCCCGAATAACTGTTTTTGCTAACCGATACTTTGATGGTTGTAGCCCCATTATTCCACCGAAACGACTAAAACCTTTCCACCAGAAAGTTGTTGGTATAGGCCCACATCTTCATATAGTCCACATAAAACGGTACCCTTGATTTTCGCCATTTTGAAGTTTTTTTGCATATTGTATCACCGAAATGGCTGAAATTTAATATTTGATCTTCTTTGGGGATAGAGAAATTTTTCCCCGGGAAATTTGTCCTTATAGTTCCACGTTTTGATATAGACCCCACAGAACGATAGCCCCGATTTTCGATATTTTGAAGGTTTTAGCCATATTATCTTACCAAAATGGCTGAATTTTGGTTTTTAGTCTTCATTGGGTCTACAAAAAAGTTTTCGTAAGAAATTTGGGAGTATATGCACGGTGCTCTTGAAGCAACATTAAATGGAAGGTGCTTACACCTGGAAAGTTTTTGCGGATTCTGAAACTACAATGTTTATAGATGAGAAAGAAAAAAAAACAAACAAAAAATCGCCTGAGCGCTTTTTAAATAAATCGCGATTCAAGTTGACAGTTTGAGGGTTTCACGATTTTACTTGGAAACCACAAGTCCTATTGAAATAAGACTAAAGAAAATGTTGTAGCTATGAAAATTCTCTACAAGATTGACCTCTATGATAATTTCATAGGTTTTACCGTTATTGCGAAACCCCCTGTAGTGCGATTCTCTAACTAATTTTTTGAGTTACCGACAAAAATCGGTAACATTAAAACGCAAAATTATGAATGAAATGTTCAAATAAAAGTTGACAACACTGTTGCTATCAGTAAAACTTTGCGACTACTTTCTAGTGGTCGCTAACTTACCGAATAATATTGTTAATTACCGAAATTATAAGCATTTTAATTTTACCAATTTTTGTCGGTAACTCCAAAAATATGTTAGAGAATCGCACTACTGGGAAGTTTTTGCGCATTTTGAAACAGCAATGTTCATATGTGAGAAAAATTCAAAACCAAGAAAAATAAATCGCGGTCAAAATTCACATTTTTAGGTTTATTTTCGGTTTTTGCTATTTTGTTGGAAACCTCAAGTCCGATCGAAATGGGGCTAAAGAAAATGTTGAAGCTGTGAAATTCTCTAGAGGATTGGCCGCTATGATTTGTTCATAGGTTTTACCATTTTTGAGATATATAGATGTTCAAGTCACGTTTTTAGCAATTTTGTTAGGTTTTCACGATTTTCTTGAAAACGGTAAGTCTTATCGAAGTGGGACTAGAGAGAATCTCTTAGCTGTGAAAATTCTCTACAAGATTGGATTTCGTAATGTTTTCCAATTTTTTTGTTTTTTGATTTTTCTCATCTATGAACATTGTAGTTTCAAAATTCGCAAAAACTTCCCAGGTGTACCCACCTTCCATTTAAAGTTGCTTCAAGAGCACTGTTTATGTCCACGTTTTGATATAGCCCCCATAGAACGGTACAGCCCGATTTTCGGTATTTTCAAGGTTTTCAATGCAATATTCTACAGGAATATGTAAAATTTGCTATATTCTTCGTTGGGGATATACAGCATTCCTGCAAAAAATTTTCGTTATGTGTACGTGTTGATGCAACTCCATAGAAATGACTGAAATTTGGTTGATTGCAATTTGGTTGATTGCGCTCAGATTGGAAGATACCACGATACGACTCGATGTGAAGTATTTTTGTAAAAAGTCATCCCTAACAGGTAGCCAACGGAAAAAAACACTTGCCAATAAAACTACGCCAAATTTGATTATGTATATCCAACAGTTTATATGTCATTCATTTACAACGTCTTTGGGCACTTTTCACCCCTAAATACATCTATGTTTTAAAACATGTACATTAGGATGAGCCAAAAAACATTTTTTTTGATATCTAAATTCCACACCACCCTCCCCCCCCCAATTTATTTTATTTGATCCAAAAACCTTATATATGACATTTAATGGAGATAGGTTAACGTTAACCCTTGCCAACCCATCGATCTTTGTTTCCATAGTAATTTGTATGGGGCCAAATACGCATTTTCACCAAAATTTTTTAAATGCCTCAATTATGGTCCGATCGATAAAAAAAACTTTACACTATTGTGTCTAAAAACTATTTCTACAAAAAATTTTGAAAATCGGATCGGATTTTGATATAGTTCCAATATACAAATTTGGCCGATTTTGGGTATTTTGGGCCCAATAAAGCTATATCAAAATCGGATAAAATTTCCCATTTAATTACATAACATTGACAAGCAACTCATTTAGGGATTTTCTCATATACAATTCAGTATTTAATTGAGTTTTTATTAAAGCGATATCAGTTGCCATTGTTGTTAACTACTTCTCTGCCTACCATTAAATACTCAAGGCAATTTTTGGTCTGCAAAATTTAATCTTACACACTTATGTTGAAAGATATCTAACTACGTATACATTCACAATCGACATTGAGGCAGTGTGGTATCTAGGTTTCATTTTGTTGTTGTTGTTGTCGCCCTGTTGAACTACACAAACATTCCTACCATACATACCGGCCACCTAATCTAATTCACTTCACTTCAATTACCTCTTAAAATAATAACAATAGCACTAACAGCAGTCCTTGTATTTTGCTGTGTTTTCTCTTCTCTTGTTTCGCTTTAAGCTATAAACTTTTCCGATTTGTGTCAGCAATATGCTGTGGAGCAACTCTTTGTTGTAAAATTTATTGCCTATAATGACTGCCAGTTAATGGCAATTAATGTGGTTGAAAATTAGATAGAATCTTTCGGAACATTAATTATCCTGCGGTTTGTTTAACATCGTCATGATAGGAAGATATATTACGGGCAAATTTGAAATTATTTCAGCTGTTTAACACATTCTTCATTTGAAATGATAAAGGTATGTTTGTTTTTAGCATAACAAATACATTTGTAGAGTTTCGTGATGAGTAAGTATATTCTTGATATATTTTGCAGAGTTTAATTCACTACTTTTTTATTGCTCAGTAATAAAACCGCCTTCCTCAAAATAGAACACATTTGGAATAGTCTGGTGATATCAATGATTATTAAATTTTTAAACACACACAGAACATGTTTCCCTTTCTACCTGACAGGGTAGTTTATAAAGTATTTATATTGTTTGTTTAAAGACCTTGTTTAGTTTGGGTTTCCCCACTATCTTGACTATTTGTTTAACGCTTGCTAACACATGATATTTATAACAGGTTTTACAAGATTTTGACAAAAAGACTCTGAAGTGAAAGAATGTCACATTTAATACTATTAATTGTTATTGTAATTCAATTTTTAAAGCTATTGTTTTACTAAAGAGGTTAAATTATAATAATGTTAAAATTTGTTTTCTTATAAAAGAATAATTGTAATTATCACCTCGAAATAATAGCGCATATTAACATGAAAGAGGCATAATTCAACAATTCAGACATAATTAAATATTTTGGTTTGACAAAAAACAAATCTCACATCATTTTATTTTAAATAAAATATTTTATTGTTATAATTTACACACTACACACTTCATCTACAACTAATTGAATAAATTAACAGAACTGATTTTACTCAATATAAAACATTTATTTTTTGAGGAATCCACCTCCGAAACCACCGCTATAACTGCTAGCATAACTGGATGCATAACTTTGTGAGAAACCGCCACCAAAACCACCACCTAGTCCACCGCCAAAGCCACCACCAAAACCGCCGCCCAATCCGCCACCGTATCCACCATATCCACCATATCCATGACCGAAACCATGCTTATGGGGTACACCAACTGGCACGGCATAAGGTACGGCAACAGGTGTATGAACTGGCACTGGAACAGGAACTGGGACAGGTTGTTGGACAGGAACTGGTACACCTACTGGAACTCCGACCGGTACTCCATAGGGTATTCCATAACCGCCACCAAAGCCACCACCAAATTTTCTATGCGCCGAAATTGAGTTGACGCACAGAAACAACATTGCCAAGGCGATCGATGACTTTATTATTATCTTCTGAAATGATTTGATTTGTTATTACTAATTATCAAACTAGATTGTGTGATGGATAGATAGGTAGATAGTTCACAAGTTTAACGCATAAATTTCGGTGTTTTTTTTATTATTATTTGTTTCTTACCATTTTAAGCGTGTCAGTGACTTAATTCAACTAATTCGCATTTAAAGTTCAGCGCTTCTTTTATAGCTTTAGACAATCTACAGTTCAAAGACTTGTTTTTGTTTATTGAATGAATTTTGAGAGAAGTAAACAAATGGTTGAATAGATATTACAGTACCAAGCAAAAGTGATTGAGTTACTACAAATTAAGACCTTGGGGTTTCTTCGAATTTAGAAGTAAGAATATGTAGATTTAATTTTATAAAAAGTGGTAAAAGTTTTGATTGAATATTTTCAATGTTGAAAATTATGGAATTTTCAAAACATGTCAAAATATTTTTTTCAAACACTTTTTCAACTCCGAATGAGAAACCTCCAAAGCATGGTTTTAAACGCTTCAACAACATTTTCAGGCGGAGAAAATCGTTGATTACACCTTTGTTCTTGATGTACCCTCCATCACATGGAATCATTGGTCATCATGTCAGGTTTCTACGGCGGATGACCTATCAATTACACGTTCTGTCCGGTCAAAAAGGTGCTGGCTTGAAGCGATGTGTGAGAGCTCGCATTGTGAATTTGTGTTTCGAATTTCTCCGAGAATTTAAACGACCGTCATACGCTGCTCTAGCGGAATATTCCCCACATGACCAGTTTTGCAGAAGAAACAGGCATAAACACAATTCGTTGGATTTGGCTTGTCTTCGAAGACACACACTGCCTATTGCTGTTTTTTTTCGGGCTCAAGCTTATAGAACGATGCGACTATTTTATAAACATATTATGAAGTACCGCGATCGTAGTTTTTCAAAATTTCTTTGCGTTAATCGACGTGAACCCTTTTTAAGCGGTTGTCAAATTGTGGTGGATCCAACGAGAATAAACCTTTTCTACAGTGTTTTATTTAACTTGCTTTGGTGTCCGTTTAGTTCAAATCTAGTAACTCATTTTTAACACAGTTGCAGTTAACCAATCGATTTGAAATTTTGCACACTTTTCAGTTTTGGTGACAATACATGAATATGAAACCAAAACCAATATGGGTCCATTTTTTCCTATAGCCACCATATAGCGGTACCACCCGATTTCAGGTGTTTTAACGATTTTGTCTTTATTTTTTGGCCGAATTGGCTGTAAATTGGCATTTGGAGTTCCCAATTGTACAGAAACTCCCCCATCAACAATTGTGGACATGGGTCAGATTTTGGTGTAGACCCCATATATCGGTACACTACAGTGTTTTATTTATAAATGCACTTAAAACTAAAAAATAATTTTTCATGATTGAATCTCTCAAATAAAACGCTTGCCATTTAACATTGTCACAATTTTTAATTCAAATGGAAGCGTTTTATTTGAGAGATTCCATCATGAAAAATTATTTTCTAGCTTTAAGTGAATTTATAAATAAGACAATGTTACTTAATTTTTTTATTATTTTTTATTATAGACAGGTGTTCATGCAATATCGAATGTATGCTGGTGGAAGAAAAGACGAAGAATGTCTCTATCTCACGGTGTCACATGACGATTTTTCATTATCAGTTCACGTACTGCGTCAGTGTTTTCTGCCACAATGGCCATTTTTGGACGAATTTCACGACCTGCATCTTTGAGCGAACATCGCCCACGATTGAATTCATTACAGCAGTTTTTTCACAATGAAATAGGATGGATCTTGTGGCAAATAATCGGACGACAATGTTCACAAGTTAATTCCATTTTTTAGCAAATTGATTTTTTCAAGTCGTTGTAAACAACTATCATTAAGTTGTTTCGGAACATCAAATGTCATGGGATCTTTTGAAATTTAAAAATATTTGCATTTTGAAAATTTGCATTTTCATAGAATCACTTACTGAGTCCATCTATCCGTACGTTCGCAACGTACAGGTTATAATTATTGTCTGATTCGGCTAAAATGGTGACATGAAGCATTCAGCGGTGGGATTTTTGTTATTTTTCGGACCTGTAGATTTCCACAGCCAACGAAAATGTACCCATCGCTTTGCAATAATTTTCCTCAGATAAAATATTTATCTTTAAATTAGAAAAACAGAAATTTAAATTATCGTTCCTATGTTTCGCACTTTTAAACCCAACAAATTTGACTTCTTTGTAATTTTCATTTCATTTATATCATACATAGTAATGCATAAGCTAAACATAGCCAACATAATTTACATTACAATATACTTAACCATTTAATTTTGTTGTGGTCTTGAAAATTTTGAACACAATTCTCGTATATAAAATTTTGTCTTTATAAATTTTTTCTACCGATTTCTCCACAAGAATATATTTTGGACTTTTAAGCACCGATTCTCATCATATTCCAAAACCCTAATCAGAGATGGTCCGTATGATGATTTTTTAGGTTTTCGACGGTCAGAAAGTTGTAAACGTCGAAAACGTCATATACGCGTAGAAAACGTATAAAAAGTAGTAAACGTCATAAACCTCAAAAATGTGTGTTACCACCATATTTTTCAATTAATAATAATTCTAAAAGCCTGTCTTTGTTATTGACGAGCCTACGCACCTTTTTTTTGGAAATTTAAACACATTTTTTCTAATATTTTACTTTTTAAAATGATTGAACAAAAAATTGTATTAAGCACTTAGCACGCCATCTACAATTCATTCTGAACACTACGGATGATTCAAAGAATTTGCTGATGAAATAATAAACAATCATATAATGCCCATATAATATAAAAAATATACATAAAATTTATATTTTTAAATTATCTCTTTTTATGCTTGTTTCTTTTTTATTGAAACGGAGTCTCAAAAAAAATATTAAAACGAGTTTTGTTATTATGAAAAACCAACGATTTTTAGGTTATAAAATTCTATTGTTTATGCTGTCAAAGACCTTGTTTTTTGGCAAGGTTTACGACGTTTCTGACGTATGTAATATACGTCAGAAATGTATGTCATATACGTCATAATTTCCGACAGACCATCTATGACCCTAATACACATTTTTATACCTTCCACCATAATATGGAAGGTATACGAGGGCGGTTCGGAAACTTCTTAGCCTATCAATGAAAGAGAATAATTAGTTTTTCAAAAACATTTTTATTTGTCAATATAATCTCCTGAAACTTCAAAGCACTTAGTCCAACGCATTTCTAGCAATTCTATCCCTTGATTAAAATAGTTTTCCTTAAGGTCTTCAAAATAGTGGTTTACAACTGTAATTGCATCTTCATTTGAGGTAAAACGCTTGCCAGCAAGGATTTTTTTTTAGATTTGGGAACAAGTAAAAGTCACTGGAAGCTAAATCAGGAGAATAAGGTGGGTGGTCAAGCAACTCGTACTTTAATTCGTTGATTTTAGCCATTGTTAAAACACTCTTGTGCGCTGGTGCGTTGTCTTGATGAAAAATTATTTTTTTTGTGTTGTTTTTTTTGTGTTCTCGAATTTGTACATTTAATTGATCCAAAAGGTTGCAATAGTACTCTGAATTTATTGTTTTACCCTTTTGCAGATAGTCAATCAATGGAATACCTTTGAAGTCCCAAAAAACCGTTGCCATAACCTTACCAGCCGATTGAATTGTTTTTGCATTCTTTGGGACACTTCCTCCAGCTTCAGTCCATTGTTTGGATTGTTCTTTTGTCTCTGGAGTATAAAATCCATTTTATTTCGCTTAAAACGATCCAAACAAGCTTGAGAAATGTTCATTCTTATGCGTTTTTGATCGACTGTTAACAAATGCGGCACCAATCTTGCAGAAAGCTTTTTCATCTGTAGTTCTTCATGCAAAATTAAATGGACTCGATCATTTGAGATGCCCATGCACTTTTATTCGTCGATCATTTAATACCATATTATGCACTTTGGCTACAATGTCTGTTGTTGTTGCTGTTTTTGGACGTCCACTACGTGGTTCATCTTCAATGCTTCCGACTATGGGCCCAATGGCAAGTTTCTGAGGCAAAAAATCTAATTTTCAAGTCATATATTTGAATAAAATAGTAACGGGATTAGATTCTTAACAATTTGGACCACTTAAAGAGAAAAACATTTCAACCTGGCAACGCTTCATGACTGCATACCCGATTGTCGCAGATATTGAAAAATTTTATAAAATTCAATCACAAGAAGAATAAAATTGTTTCACTCGACATTAACATAATTAACGTTTTTTAAAATGGTTTGTGATAAAGAATTAAAACAAGTAATAAAGTATCAGTCGGCTTTGCTGACAGAGATATACTAGCCAGTCAAAATAGACATTAAAATAGCAAAAATTCCCACACAGCTGAATTTTGGTGGAGAGCTAGGGTTTGTCATTAGAAGCAACGACCTAAAACTCCGATCCCATGTGTGCAAAACAAGTTATTTGGGGTTAAAGGTCAAATTTTAAGAGTTTTTAAGTTTTCGGATTTATTTTTTGAAAACGGTTGATCTAATCAAAAAGTGACTAAAGTAAATATTATAGACAGAAAAATTATCTACAAGTTTGGTCTTCATAATTTTTTCCTAGAAGGAACCATTCTTGACATATAGCTGTTCTAAAAAACACATAATTTTTATGCATTTATAAGGGAAATAAGCACATATTCAGACCAACCGGCTAAAATAACCGAAGTAACCGGGTCTGTCCCCCCAAAAATAAATAAATTTTCTAGAAAAGAGAGATTATACCTATATTTTAAAAAGAAATCCAACAAAATCGGAGAGTGTTTAGTAGAGTCATTCCATGTTAGAGTCATTTTATGCAAAAGCCCAACGGGAACGACCCCAACGAAAACTCCCCGATTTTTTAAAGTTTTGTCCAAATGTAGCGTTTGTTGCGCTGATTACGAAAAAAATATAGTTTTCATGGGCGGGGGATCCGATTCGCCGGTTATTCTACCCGAAAGGTCCCCGACCCCCTCCACTAATTATCAAGTTCGTCCAGCCATTTCAGAGGAGTTCTATTTCGAACATAATGACAGACCTGAAGAATTTTCTTTTTATATTTAGACATATTTATCTGAACCTATCAGAACCAACTTTTCTAGACGTGATTCTTAATTGAATAGGACTTACCGTATCAAGTTTTAATGCGATCGGATACAAATTGTGACCTTTTGCGACTTAAATATAAAATCGGATACAATCAGATGAAACATATATATGAAAGCTATATCTATATCTGAACCGATAGCTACCAAATTTTTTCAGATGTATTTTTATGCTCATTATATATGTACATCGAAACGAAATTTGAAAAGTCCAGCTGCTTCCTCAAAAACCTGTCATTGGGCCCATAGTACGTACGTCTGTTGAAATCAAGATACAGCTCGCAATTTTTAAGATGGACCTTTAAAATTGGGTATAGAAGTTGCTATTATTTCTATGATGTTTGATATTGAAATGTGCTATATCGATCCACGTTTTAATATGGCCCCCATAGAACGGTATCTCCCGCTTTTCGGTATTTTTAAGATTTTAGTCTCATTATCCAATCAAAATCGCTGATATTTGGTGCTTAGACTTCGTTGTGGTTATACAAATTTCCACCCGAAATTTGTCGATATAGGTACACGTCTTCATATAGCCCCGTAGAACGGCACCTCCCAATTTTCCATATTTTTAACGTTTCAACCTCCGAAAAGGCTGAAATTGGGTATTAAGCATTCGTTGTGGATATAAAAGTTCCCACCTGAAATTTGTCGGTATAGGCCAACGCCTTCTTATAGGCCACATAAAACGGTACCTCCCGATTTTCAATATACCACTAAAATTACTGAAATTTGATATTTAGTCTTCGTTGGGCGTTGAAATTTAGCCCCATATTTTAAGGTTTTAGTCTCACTGAAATGGCTAGAATTTGGTATTTATTCTTCGTTGGGAGTGTACAACTTTTCACCAAAAAATTTTCGGTACAGGTCTTCATATAGTCCTAAAGGAATAGCACCTCCCTATTTTCGGCATTTTAAAGATTGTGGCCTCAGTATCCCACCGAAATGGCTGAATTTTGAATATTTAGTCTTCGTTTTGGGGGTATAAAACTTCCCACCTGAAATTTGTCGGTATAGGTCCATGTCTTCATATAGCCCCCATAGAACCGTACCCGCCGATTTTCGGTATTTTGAAGGTTGTGCATAAATATACCACTAAAATGGCTGAAATTTGATATATGATTTTCCACCTGAAATTATTCGGTAAAGGTCCGTATAGTCATAAAACTTCATTGAGCGGTATCTTCCGATTTTCGGTGTTTTTAAGGTTTTAGCCTAAATATACCACTGAAATGACTGGAATTTGGCATTTGGTCTTCGTTGGAGTTTTAAAACTTTCCAACTGAAATTTTTCGATCAACGTCAACGTCTTCATACAGCTCCCAAAGAACGGTACCTTCCGATATTTGGCTGAAATTTGGTATTTGGTCTTCGATAGGGGTATAAAACTTTCCACCAGAAATTTATCGGTATAGGTCTTTATATAGCCCACATAGAACGGCACTCACAGATTATCGATATTTTGAAAGTTATAGCCAGGGGTACAAAACATTATAAAAGGTTCAAAACATTCCTTGCAAAAAATCAGTCAGCTTACATCCACGTTTTGCCAAAGGCACCTTACATGGTACCTCCCAATATACTATTTTTTTTTTGAAGATTTTAGTAAAATTGGTTGTTGGTTGGTTGTTAATTGAAATTTTGTGTTCCGTGATATGGAAGAAGCGTCCCTTTGGACAATAGGGATTAGCTGCGCAAAAAAATTGTCGAACAGTCCCTTCACTTATGCGAAAATTTGATTTTTTTTTTATAAGAGAAGTATCCGTTCTTGATCTACGTTTCTAAAAAAATGTATGATGTGCAATGATTTGGACAAATCGGATACTCAATTCGTAAATTATCGCACTCGTCACTGATTTTTTTTGCCGGCGTGGTTATTTTACATTTCGTGTGGACTTTACCCCGAAAAGGCAAGACAACATGCCCCAAAATAATGTCCTTTAATTGAACTTTTTTCGAAAAATATTGAACAAGACAACATGCCCCAAAATAATGTCCTTTAATTTAACTTTTTCGAAAAACATTTAACATTTGTGGGAAAAAGTTGACCGACCGACTTCAAGTTGTCTGAAGCCTATTTCGTCCATTTTTCGAGTCCGAAACGATTTTTGGGAAAACGATATCTATTTGATAGACTATTTTCACATTTTTTATAATTGTTGTTATAGTTGTTTCAATGGGGTGAGTTTAGGATAATTGCCTCAGCAAATATTTCCTGACTAAAATGAAAAACAATGTGAACATTTTTACAAAAGCAAATAATTTCTGTAATATTAATTTGTAATTTCGAACAAAAAACAAAAGTCAACTGATTCACTTGTTTTTGAAAAAATCACCACCGAAGCCACCGCTATAACTGGTAGAAGTGGCAACACTCTTAGAGAAACTACCACCGAAACCAGCGCCACCAAATGGACGACCAAAGCCACCGAAACCACGACCACCAAAAGCATGTCTATAGCCAACAGCAACTGGTACGGCTACGGGGACAGCAGTGTGGACAGGTACTGGAACTTTTACGGGAACTGCAACTGGGACGGGTCTATCAACTGGAACGGGAACCCTAACGGGATAAGGTCTATCCACGGCCACAGGGACATGAACTTTAACGGGAACTGGTACAGCTTGTTTTACGGGCACGGCAACTGGATATGGTACACCATATGGGATACCAACAGCACCGCCACCACCAATACCATCAGCGAAAGCGCCGGCGCTAGCACTAGCACTGGCATGTGAACCAGCAAATCCACCGCCGAATCCATTACCAAAACCATTACCGAATCCACCGCCAATGAATCCAGCCAATCCACAATCAATGGTAATGGCTAAAACCAAAGCCAGTGTAAGGCAGGAAGATTTACGCAACTAAATAGAAAAATATTTATATAAAAATAATATATATAATATATAGAATTTTTCACTTTTCGATTTACTTACCATTTTTAGTTATTTTGAGAACTATCGATAAACTGATTTTGCAATCTAATATCTCCTTATTTTATACTACAAAATATTATTTGCCAATCTAGTCAAATCTTGCCACTAAAAATGAACAATGGAAACTAAGCATGCTGCATTATTCTTAATCTTTAGTTGGAAGCAAAGAATTTATTTCAGCACATAATAACAATTTTATAATTGTCACCAATTGTTATTGATATTTAAATTTAATGCGAATAAATCTTTTTAATGGAACAAACAAAATTAGATCGTTTTTTCGATTATGTTTTAATTCAAACTAGATTTCTTTAGAAAATATTGGAACACATTTTATGTGGTGATCTATTTTAAATGGTTTCTCTAAATGGCAACGTGTTTTGTCAGTCGTTTTTGACGCAATATCATTATTATTTATGACAAATGTATTTAAAATAAAAATATATAAATTTAGTCTTTACTCGTCTATGATCACTTACTTTCTAATTTCTACTTTATCCATATTGTTCAACACTTACCTATTAACATAGATGTGGGAAAATCTTTTCATTTACCTGAATTGTTTAGTAGCACGTACTGTATATTACCTGATCTAATCCTTTTAATTCCCAAATCGCAGTTGTGTTATTTCGTATTTTCCCAGCGGATAATATCAAATTATATTGGGTATAACCAATTGCTTTTGGAAAAAGCACAATGATCAGTGAAAATGTGCATATGGCGAAAACCAAAAATCCTTTGCAATTCCATTTGAAATAAATTAAAAAATTTTTTTGCGAGCACATCTACAATTTTTGGCATAGAGGTTAAGAAAAAAATTCTGGTTTCAAATCTGTTCGCGTTCACAAAATTGGACGATGCGCGCAAAAATTACAGCGGTTTTTATTCTCATATAAAGAAAAATTTTTTAAAAATATCTTATTTGTTGTTATGAGAAAATGTATGCATAAATCGTTAACAGCATTCCATATCTATTCGTAGATGTTTAAATAGTTATTAAATTTATTATTATTTTCGCGGAAAATCTACAAATAATAAAAAAAAAAATTGAAGAAAATCCAAATTATCCTGTCCCAGAGTCCGTACAAACCCTCAAAAAATAAATTAAAAAATATATGAGGAATCTAGACAATGAGTAGAAAAATATGATACCAAATTTATAGAGATTGGGTACATATACTGCACACTATAGCAACAATAAAAGAGAAAAACTTATTGTTGGAAAATATTGTTGCAAATATATTTTTTGGTTTGATTCCAAAAATTAGAAAAAATATTTGGGAGCTCTACAACTATTTCGCTAAAATCCCATACAATAACTAATGTGCACTGTTAAAACTTCATCAAGAAATATGGTTTACCATCGTGAAAGCTTATTTGCTTACTGTGATGACTTATAAGGATAGGAAATTAAGAGTAATATTGAAATTACAATCATTCAAAAATTTGGAAATTAAAAAGCCTATTATTCGCGAATTAGTTAAAATCAGTTGATGCGCATTCGTTTTTGGATACAGCAAATCAATCTCTTTCAATATCTATGCATATTTCGCTGTTTCACTCAGCGGTCATCTATATACACATATTTCAAACAGATTCTTCAAGAACCGCGGATGTGCCTCCACATTCTATTTTTGGTAAAAACCCATGTTACTCGCGAATCTCTGTAATTTATGACAAGCGTTTTCGCAAATGTTATAATCGCGTATAAAGGATTCCCTATACGTAAAAAAATTGTAAAGAAAATCGCAGTTTAGTACGCGGATTTGTCAAAATAAATTTTTTCTGATTTTCCTATTTTCAGGGTATCTATATCCGCGGTTTAAGTGGATGGATTCGATCGCGGATGGGCTCATTAGATCCGTCGCGTAAAAAAACTAAATTCACGCGGGGTACAAAAATTGAATTGAATGGCACTTGTAAATTAAGCCAGAAATCGGAAGGGAACATAAAAAACTTGTTGGCTTCAACCCATTTTTACCTATTTTTCTACAGTGATTCCAACACAGCTTCCACGTAAATTAATTTTAATGATCGACCTTATGGGATTCCTCCTAAAAGACTTCATTTTAAAGAATGTATATCATACTATATAGAATATGTCAACAGTTCGCGAATTCTGAAAGGGTGAAACTCGGATTCATCGATTGTAAAACATTTTTGGTTTTCGCCATATACAATCTGTCGCATAAGTTAGTATGCAACATTGAAACCAAAATGTATTAGGGATAAAAAGGACTATAAATTATTGACACTCTCTAAAAACGAAGGTGGTGAGGGTCGTCCAAAAACGGCCGTTGTGCCAGAAAAAAATTAAGTTGTGCGTGAACGGATAATGCAAGATCGCCATGTTATATACCGTTAGATAAAGGCATCCTTGGGCATTTCTTCCACCAATTAACATTTGATATTGCATGAACACATGGGCGCAAAAATGGATTTTTCTCGTTAGATCCAGCACAATTGGACAATCTCTCAAAAAAGGCTCTTGTGGATTGGTGCAAAGAAATTGTGAATAACAACGATCGCGGTGCTTATAAATGACGTTTATAAGATCGTCATTGACGACAAACAAAACAGAAATCGACCGTTAGGTTTTCGAAAGTGAGCCAAACCCAACGAAAGTTGTTCATGTAAGAAGCAGAGAAGTGCGCAAGTAGCTGATTTTGACACTCATAAGACACATGCTAAAAAACAAGCGCATGTGCGGCTTGCTACTCTAACAAATAAATGCAAGTTTTGATTGCCATTCTCAAAATATGTACGAGTGTGGCTAGCTACTCAAAAAATAAGTTATTTAACATTGGATATTTTTTGACACTTGCGTATGCTTTGCCAAGTAGTTTTAAATACGCAATAACATTTTCTATCTTACTTTCTTGCTCATTGCACATCAAGTATTGTTTTCAACCCTTGTAATTCAACCGATTGTCTCGTGCTCTCCGAGAGAGTGAGAGCTAAGATCATTTTCTAACACTGATTTTCAAACGTTAAGAGAACATGCAAAAGCACGCATAACATTCCAAGCAAATAAAGAAAAGTATACACAAACGAAACAACAACAAATAAAATTACAATTGTTTATTTTTTGTAGTGTTGTGTGTGTGCTTCTACTTGATAAGCCAATTGTCAAACTATCTACGATTGCGGGTTTTGTATACTGTGCAAAATACGATGGACACTTGTTTTACTTATTGCGCACAAGCAACGGTCTTGATGCGTCGTAAGTATTTTTTGTGGTGGTGGAAAAATACCGAGTGCAAGAAAACACATGCGTTAAAAAAGCAAAAGGCCCAAAAAACTTTTGCGTGCTCAATTGGCTTACGGGGGCAAGTAACTCATTGATGATCTCTGGTAAGAAGCACTTCGAAACAAATGGTCGCCTGTTTCTTCGGCAAAACTGCCCGAGTGGCGACAAGCTCTCACACATCGATTCAAACCAGCGCCCAGTGGTCGCAATCACTGATCTAGCGGCGCGAAATTGATTACTTGCAAACGAATGGAGAAATTTTACACAAACACAGTATGTGTCCGTGGGTAACACTGAACAACATCGGCTAATATTTTGGTATAACCAACATATAACGGTACCTCCTGATATTCGGTATTTTGAAGATTTAATTGTTTGCAATTTGGTACTTAGTGTTTTAACTGGTCACTAAACTTTTCCACCAATAATTATGGACATACATAGGTCAACTTTTGGGTATAGCCCCCTTTTTAGATACCTCCCGATTTTTTCAGTATTTTGGGAGATTTATGCTACCTTTTCCGCCCAAATTAGATTAAATTTTGTATTTGGAGTTCCCAGTGGGCACACATATTCTCCACCAAAAATTGTGAACATAGGTCAACGTTTTAATATAGCCCCATATATCTGTACCGGCCGATTTTTTAATTTTATTCATCTTTATTAGGTATATATTATCATGTACAATTTATATATTCCGCGAAACGATCAGCTTGTCTGCAGGTATTTTGGTATTTTGAGGATTTAAGCTACATTTTCCATGAATTTATCAGCAAGACTTGCGGCTAGTTGCAGGCAAAAGTTGATTATTTGAAATCTAGGAAATCCAATTTAATTTGTCGAAAAAGAATTGGACTGTACATTAGAGAACTTTTGTAGTTACGCTCCATTTAACAAAAGTATATTACACTAAAAACACAAGAAAAATAATTATTTTTGAAAATTTATTGCTATTTAACTATGCACCTCCAAGCCCCAAACAATTTTTTTCATTTGATTTACACCCTCCTCTATTAATTAACAAGTGAGCCAAGGCTATAGTCGGGTTGGGGCCGACTATGTGATACCCTACACCACTACCCCTGCTTTTGACTAATAAAATGCTCTGAATGTCTTCATTAACACAAGTCAATTTTGTTGAAACGCATTTAAGTGCATCGACAGTACAAACCAAATAAAAAATGGAAAAGTGGGATGTATGCCAACCATCAATAGGCTTTTTTCTCTGTTAGACCCCCATCAACCCCCAAAATTTCGTGAGGATCCGATCAAAATTTCGTAGTGTGATTGCACAAAACTGGAAAAAGGGATGCATTACCGACTATTGCGATATCTCTGTTGTTTGACCAAATATGAGAACCTACTTCACATCGTTGTAAAGTTGATATTTTCTACTTTCCTTGCCAGGTTTTGCTTTCGATATACCTCCTACAGAAGGGAGATATTAACTTTGAAATAAAACGTTGGTCTTTTTTCCAAATATTTTTTTTCACATTCCGACCCTGAATAATATCCGACCATTATCAAAAATCAAAAGGTTTTTTCCTCTGTGGGACCCCCAATAACACCCAAAATTTCGTGACGATCCAATTAAAATTGCGACCTGTAGCGTGATTTCCAAAAAAGTGGAAAAATGGGATGTATTACCGACTATTGCGATAATTCCGTTATTTGGATACCTACGTCAACCTGCTTTACATCATTGTAATGATGGGATTTTTTACTTTCATTGTCAGACTTTGCTTTTGGAAGGTCCCGAACGAAAGCTGTGATATTCGTCATTATTATTAAAATCGCAAAAATGAAAAGTTGTGTTCTATTAGCGTCCTTTGCGATATCTTCGTTGTTTGACCACCTACGACAACCTACGTAACATCGTTGCAAAGGTGCTTTTGATATGCCCCTTTTAGAAGCGGAGATATTCGCTTTGAAATAAAACGTTGACTTTTTCTCCAAATAAGTTTTTTGCCCATTCCGACCCCTGAATATTATCCAACCATCACCAAAATCAATAGGCTTTTTTCTTTGTAGGATCCCCATTAGCCCCCAAAATTTCGTGACGATCCGATCAAAATTGCGACCTGTAGCGTGATTACAAAAAAAATGAAAAAATGGGATGTATTGCAGACTATTGTGATATCTCCGTTATGTGGCCACTTACGCCAACCTACTTTGTATCACTGTAAAGATGGGATTTTCTACTTTCATAGTCAGACTTTGTTTTTGGAAGATCCCCAACCGAAGCTGTGATATTCGTCATTGTTATTAAAATCGCAAAAATAAAAAGTTGGGTTCTATTAGCGGCTATTGCGGTATATTCGTTGTTTGATGAGAACCTACTTTACTTCATTAGAAAGGCGATATTTTCTATTTTCATGGCTAGGTTCTGCTTTTGGTATACCCCATACTGAAGCTGAGATGTTCGTTTAGGAACAAAACGTTGTCTTTTTCTCCAAATAAGTTTTTTGCCCATTACGACCCCTAAATATTATCCGACCATCACCAAAATCAATAGGCTTTTTTCTCTGTAGGATCCCCATTAGCCCCCAAAATTTCGTGACGATCCGATCAAAATTGCGACCTGTAGCGTGATTTCCAAAAAAAGTGGAAAAATGGGATGTATTACCGACTATTGCGATATCTCCGTTATTTGGTCACCTGCGCCGACCTAGTTTACATCATTGTAAATATGGGATCTTCTACTTTCATAGCCAGGCTTTGTTTTTGGAAGATCCCCAACCCAAGCTGTGATATTCGTCATTATAATTAAAATCGCAAAAATGAAAATTTGGCTTTTATTTGCGACTATTGTGATATCTTCGTTGTTTGATCACCTACGAGAACCTACTTTACATCATTAGAAAGGTGATATTTTCTACTTTTATTGTCAGGTTTTGCTTTTGGTATACCCCGTATAGAAGCTGAGATATTCGCTTTGGAAAAAAACATTGTCTTTTTATCCACATAAGTTTTTTGCCCATTCCGACCCCTAAATATTATCCGACCATCACCAAAATCAATAGGCTTCTTCCCCTCCGGGACCCCCATCAACATCCAAAATTTCGTGACGATCCGATCAAAATTGCGACCTGTAGCGTGATTACAAGGTTTAGATGGACAGACGGACGGACACACATAGCCAGATCGACTCAGCTCGTCGAGACATTCATTTTGGTATATATAAGTATGGGTCTACGACCATTATTTCGATGCGTTACAAACTTTTTGGCCAAAACCAACTTATAATACCCTCCCCACCACCGACGTACGCAGGGGGGGGCACGGGGGGCCCGGGCCCCCCCGAAATGGTTGGTCGAACAAAATTTGTTAAGCTGCTGTAACTAGTTATTATATTTTTTTCTCATAAAAATTTTTGTATTTTTGGAGATTTCAAATTAAAACTTATATTTTCTTAAGTTTCTGAACAGAAAATGTACATCATTAACAAATTTTGTAAGAAAATATTTAAAAAATTTTTGTTTGTATGCTGTTTTTGAGAGTAACTTCCAATGAAATCTGAATTACTTCTTCATGTCATATCATTCCACTATCAAATGCGAATTCCTTAATGAATATACTCCAAGTTTAAAACTCATCCTGTAACAACAAAAATAACGAGTTCAGTTTTGTGGGAATGCACACTGGTCCCAACCTGCGACAAAAATCGATATCAGCAAATCTCTGCGACAATTTAGCAAGTTTTCTCTAAATATATTATATTTTAGTATTCCAGCACTGTTTTTGTAATTTATAACACTATTTAACAAAACAATACTGAAGAAGTTGACATTTGCGTATAATCTCTTAGAAACTTTAAAAACATCAGTAAGGTTGTGACTTCTTACAATGCAAGTAACTCATAATTGAAAGGATAAAATTATTTTTTTTTTCGAAATGGAAGTTTTAGTACAAGATTTTCTAATTACTTTTACATAAAAAATTGTATACATTATTCGCATAAAATGTGCTGGAAATCACATTTTTATAATACTTTCTTGTGGGTTTTTTTTCCAAGTCCTAAAAAAGGTTTTTGATCATTGAGAACTCCAAATGGCAAATTACAACCAATTCGGGCCGAAAATTTTGATAATATCTTCAAGATACCTGAAAACGGGAGGTATCGTAATATGAGAGCTATACCGAAACCTGGACCTAAGACCACAATTTTTGGCGCAGAAGGTTTCTGACCATTGGGAACCCCAAATACCAAAGTACAGCCAATTAGGGCCGAAAATGCTTCGATATACCTAAAATCGGGTGGTACCGCTACATGGGGGCTATAGGAAAAACTGGACCCATATTGATGATGTTTTGGCTAAAGTATTTTTATACTAAAGAGGGTATTTACACTTTGATACGGCCAAAAATGTGCCTCATCGAAATAATGGTTTTAGACTCCAAGTATGTTTGTACGATATTCGTTTCAGACAATTTTGAGTCGATCTAGCAATGTCCGTCCGTCTGTCTGTCTGTCTGTCTGTCTGTCTGTCCGTCTGTCTGGCTGGTGCGCACGATAACTCTCGAACTGATCAATCGATTCGGTTCAAATTTTGGGTATCGAAATATTTTGTCCAGATTCGATTTAAGTTCGAAGATGGGCCATATAGGTCCACTCCTTCAGGTACCTCCCCCACAAATGTTCAAAAATTGTCGCAAAACTTGTGCGCATGATAGCTCTTGTAGGGAATAACCGATTTGGTCCATACTTTGCACATCGTGTAATTTCTACCAAACTTAGATTAGGTTCCAATATGGACTCAATCGGTCCACTCCTTCCGGTACCTCCCACACAAAATTTCGGAAAAGTTCAGTTTAGGACCTGGTCTCGGATCTCTTTGATTTTTGTTTACGCAAGTTGTATTCGCTGTCCTCTATACGACGCTGTAAGTTTCAATAGGGGCAAGTCCATACTTCCTGAGAAAATAGCCTGAAAGTTACAAAAAACCCAATGAGACCGTGTGTAGTGGTTGGACCGCAAGATAACTCTCGAACGGATATGCCGATTCGGTCCAAAATTTGGCTTTCGTAATATTTTGTCCAAACTTAGTTCAAGTTCGAAGATGGATTATATCGGTCCACTCCTTCCGGTACCTCCCCCACAAAAGTTCGAAAATGTCCGAAAATTTGTGCGTACGATAACTCTTGAAGGGGGTAATTTGGTCCATACTTTGCACATTATGAAATTTCTATCAGTCTTAGATGAGGTTCCAATATGGACTCAATCGGTTAACTCATTCGAGTACCTCGCACACAAAATTACGGAAAAGTTCAGTTTAGGACCTGCTCTCGAATCGCCTTGGTTTTTGTTGTAACATCTTGTATTCACTGTCCCCTATACGAAGGTACATACAGAGAAGAGTTATTGTTGGAACAATCATATTCTAAGAGCAAAATACTGTATTTTAAAAATCTGAAAAAATATATTGTTGCTTCAACCATATATTTTTTATTAGCAAACATGATGACACAAAATATATTGTTGCGCCAACAATACATATTTTAAGATTTTTAAAATACACTATTTTGCTCTTAGAATATGATTGTTCCAACAATATTTTTTCTCTGCGTGTACAAGTTTCCTCAGGGGAAGTCCATACTTCCTAAAAAAATAGCCTGAAAGTTTAAAAACAAAGTGCAAGATAATTCTCGAACGGATATGCCGATTCCGGCCAAAATTTGGCCTTCGTAATATTGTTTCCAAACTTAGTTTAAGTCAACAACATTTTTGTCGGTTCATACTACAAAAATTTTGAAACACCCTAAATACATAAGTTTTTGGTGAAAAAAGTGTTTCAATTTGCACAGGCTGAGGGTATATCTCTGTCGGCAAAGCTGACTGATACTTTTTTACTTGTTTGCCTTATCATCACCGAAGTTTAATTGTAGCCTCAGACTATAAGGTTACGAGATTATATACACTAGAATACGATGCAAATAGGTCTCATCAAAATAATGATTTTAGACTCAACATAAATATGTTTGGAGATGATGGAAGTACTTACCACCGTCCATCCGTCTGTATCTCTGTTTGTCTGGCATGTTGGAACTCATGATAACTGTCGAACGGATCAACCGATTTGGTCCAAGTTATGGATCTCGTAATGTTTTGTCCCAATTAAATTTAAGTCATATCGGTACCTCTGCCATAAAAGTTGAACAATTTTCAATAAAATGGTCGAAGGGACTAACCGATTCGGTCTAAAATCGAACCTAATATGGACTATCTCGGTCCACTCGCAAAATTACTTCCAAAAGTACATCAAGTTCCAAGAGAATATGTTTGGACAACATCTTCAGGTCACTCGTACAAGTCTAACATAACTGCAGTTTAAAGACAGTTCGAGGATCCTTTGGACATTTTGTAGTCTTGTTTACAGCGATATCCTATTTTTCGTGGACAAGTTCATGCTTCCTGACAAAGCTCTCAATGCTACGGTGACCAACTAAAATAGCTTATGGGCGCGGTAACTATCGAGAGGAGTGTCTCTCAAAATAAGATCCATTTCTAAAATGAATTAGCTTATTATTAGCGAATAATTAAGCGGGGTTCAATAAGGATCGATTGTTATTTGTCAAAACTATATAGAACTAAGTCCATCAAAGTGTTTGTCATCGAGTCCAAAAACTTCTAATCGTACAATTAAGAAAAAAATATAATGCTTCTTTTTTAACATTATATTAAAAGTAAAAAATAATCCTGAATCATAGTACGGCTTCACTATAGTTTTATGCCGGGTTAACCCACTTCGAGAGGATTTATTTGACGTTTGCGTAATGGAATTGACATTTGAAATCCAAACCCACTTGGTTAATCCGGTTAAGTGTAACCGGGGTATCAGACTCTATCTCTTCCGGTAAATAACACTATGCAACATTTTTAAGGTTATCTTGTGCAAACAATTTGAAGTGAGGATTTTTTGAAAGTACAGACCCAAAGTACAAAAGCCCTCGTTGCGTTCTGTTGAGTCAGATCTAGCTTGGATTTTATGGCCCCCGCTAAACATTGTTAATTATCGACCTTTTAAAGCAACACGGGGATATGTCCCTGAAACCAATGCAAATCTTCTTCTGACCTCTGACGCAAATTTGTAGATAAGGGTCAGAATAAAATACTTGGACAAATATTGAACTGGAAAAACTACAATTATTACCTCAAATATTATAATATTTCTAAAAATTATATAATTTGTATAGATTTCGCACCATATCTCCAAAACTGTAAATTTTTTCTTAATGTTTTCATTTAGAAACATAGCAACGACAACGGCAGCCGATATTCTAAAAAATTAGGCTAAGATCCTAAATATTATGAAATCTTTCTATTGAATTTATATACTTTGTACCAATATTTCATATAAAATTCGAAAAATCGAACATGTAGAATGGAATATGTGCCAAAATTGTCCTGTCCATCGGACAAAAACTTACGGAGATATTAGTTTTCGAAGGGAAACATTTATTGTGTTCTGTATGTAGCATAGAATCTAAAAGCGTCTTTTCCTCGAAGTGGCACTTTTGAAAGCGGTGTCCACTGTTGCTCGAAAACGGATGCTCCGGTCTTTATATGTTTTTTGGGACTATTATACACATAAACCATGTGCTTTACCGAGAGAGTCTTTAAAAAACTGCTGACGGAGTCCGTTTTTTTAAACCGAAAGTTTGATTTTAATTGTTAAAAATTTTCAAAAATTGAATTTTTTAATTCCGTTTCGTAATGATCCCACAAAAATATATGCTGATCAGTTTATTCTTTTTCGAACTACAGTGGGTACCACAAACTGCTTTAGTAAAAACAGTGCTTTATAGGCGGGCATTTGTCAGAAAGATTATACAAAAAAAAGTTAGAAGGTAACTCAAGGTTTAATAGATTTCTTATAAAAAATGCATGAAAATGGCTTTTCTGATACTTATAAGTGGCCATAACCCCTTAAAATAGCTTAACGTAAAGCTACACAACATTTGAATTTTTCAAGATTTTTGGCCAAGTTGGGCCCCCCCCCGAAATGAAATCCTGCGTACGTCCCTGCTCCCCACATAGTGGTGTAGGGTATAAAAATAAAAACAATAAAACTTATTAAAAATTCTTTAACAATTAAGGAAATATGAAGTTAGATCGCGCGATTTTTTGCAAAAATATTTTCGACTGCGGCGCTTTTTGTTTTTCAGAAAGTATTTGAATATTTTTACAAAAACTTTTTATTTTCTTAAATTGTGAAAGTATTTTTGTAAAAAATCGAGCGATTTTTTTCAATAATATTTTCGCCTGCGGCTCTTTTCGTTTTTCAGAAAGCATTTGAATATTTTTACAAAAACTTTTTATCCTCTTAAATTGTGAAAATATTTTTGTAAAAAATCGCGCGATTTTTTTTTCAGAAAGTATTTGTGAATTTTAACAAAAACTTCTAGCATTTTTCGTTTAAAATAGGTTTGAAGGCAAATTTTGAATTTAGTGCGATTTGAGATGACTACTACTTATTTTGTACTTAATTTTCTTAAAAATTTTAAATCAATTAACATTTTTTTATGAAATGAAAAATGCATATGAACTTAAAGTTAATTTATAATTTTTTTTCTTATACATTTGAAATAAAAATTTTATTTAAATAAAAATCACTTAAATTTTAAAAACGGACATAACTCCCATTGGGACTTATATCCGCTAAGGGGGGTCGGACATAGCTCACAAAACATTTGGGAGTTATGTCCGTTGGGAGTTATGTCACGGCACCTATCCACATACAATTTCGACTTTACATATTCCCACAGGAAAAAGTCTAACGGAGTGATATGAGACTATCTTGGTGGCCAATCGACTGGTCCAAAACGTGCTCACCAAAGTGTTCTTTCAATAAATCCATTGATTGATGCGATGTGTGGAAAGTGGCGCCGCACAATGGTTCAGGAATCGATTTTTCTGGCCAAAAATCAAAATTTTGTTTTGTCAAAGATATTTAATTTCTATATGGGATTCGATAGTAAAAATATTGAAACTAAGGAAACCAAAAAATTAGGCCCAAATATTGGAAGGTGTGGGCGTGGCGTGCCACTAAAGACGAGCATTTTCCCCATTTTTGCGAAATACGTAATTTTTTGCAAATTTCTGGAGAAAGACGAAGCAATCTCTCTGAAACTACAACAGTAATTGTGTTCCCTATTTTTTTGTAAGGTAGGTAGGATTGTGGCCTTTAAAAATCGTTTTAGTAAATTACCGTAGCGTTTACACAACATGATCTATTTTATTTTTCCTCGGGTACTAAATTTTATGAAATTCCAAATTTAGTGGACTAGAACTTTTGTGGAACAAAGTTCTGTTTTCACAGAAAGATGCCCGAAAGTCTTCTCTTCCAGCCCATATATACTTTTGTACCCGTCCCGTTCCGTCCGTTTAACACTTTTTTCAATTTATTGAAATTACATGGGTAAAAACATGTGTTTTTCTATACTGTTTCCATATGAATTACAGTTTTTTTGACACAAATTACAACTTTTTTGAGTATATGAGTTTTTATACGAGTTATATAAGTTTCATTAAACCCCAAGCAGAATTTTTTTAATTTTTGAAAAAATTTAAATTTTTTTTGTAAAATTTTTTTTACAAATTTTTGAAAAACATTTTTTTTTTCGAAATTTTTTCGAATTTTTTTTAGTTTTTTGGTAATTATTTTGTTTATTTGTAGGTGTTTGACCATCTTTAATACATATGAAGATATAAAAACCACATAAACACTCATACCCTGCAAGCAAAAACTATCGCGGAAGTGACTTAGGCGTGTCGCCCAGGGCGATGAAAACAGTCGCGGCGATAGTCCCAGAAGTCACCCTGAAGTGACCTCCGTTGTGAAGAAATGAACCACGCCGGAGTGTCGTCTTGGAAGTCACTCCAGCGACACTTCTAGAAGATCATTTCCGCGATAGTTCTAGAAATTAAAAAATATATATTTTTTTTTATTTTTTTATTTTATTTTTTATTTTTATTTATTTTTTTATTTTTACTTATTTTTCTTCTCTTTTAGAGAAATTATTCTTTGCAATTTAATTTTGTCATTTTAAAAATGTGATGTTTTGTTTGCCTGACTTGGGAAGCGAACCCGGACCTTCAGAGTGCAAAGCGAGCATGCTTACCACTGCACCACCGCCTCATATAACCATCAGATAGCAAATGTTCTATATTTGTTCAATATGTTGAATCATTAAATAAATGTAAACAATCGCCTTGGAAGTCACTCAGAAGTCACTCCGAAGTGTCGGCATACGATAAAACGTAATCACAATAAGGCTATAGAAATTGTTTGTGTAATTCCCCAACGATCTTCCTTGACGTGTCTCCGGAGTGACCTCTTAGGCGAGGGAGTGCGAAACTCACTTCCAATTGCTGGCAGGGATATTTTGATGAAAAATAGTTAAAAAACTCAAAAGTTTAACTTTGACCTTGAATTTCTCTGCAACTACCGGACCGAAATTTACCGCTTATAATTCGTCTGAAAGCTGATTGTGTTATCTATCTAACAAAAAAAGAATTATGAATATATCTCTATCCGTTCAAAAGTTACAGAATTTTGACCAGGAAAAAACGATTCTGAACCACTGTGCGCCGTTTTGTTGAAACCAAATGTCGCCGAGATTAAGAGCTTCAATTTCAAACATCAAATAGTCGGGTATAACGGCGCAATAACGGTCGCCATTGACGATGAAGTCATAACCGGCATCATGTTGAAGAAATAGGGTCCGACCATTACACCAACCCACAAACAGTTATTTTTTCTGGATGAAGTGGCCGCCCTGGATTTTCTTTAAGTTGCTCTTCTTTCCAAATGTGGCAATGTTGCATACCTATAAAGCCAGAAATGTGCCTCATCACTGAACAAAATTAGGCTGGAAACACACTCCCCACATAACGCGAATTTTCGTAATAAAGTTGAACGATTTGTAAACGTTGTAGAGGCGTACGACTCCCGCGTGATCTGTCAAAAAAGGCGTTTAAAAAAAGTACCTCTTGTTGGATCACCCGTTACAACCACTGCAGCGATAATAATCCTGTTGTTATGTCCCGTTTATGAAGCCTTTTCTACATTTTCCTTCTGAAATGGATGTAACTTGGTATTTTGGAAACTCAATGGATAGAAAACCTCAACGCAGAAAATTGATCAATATAAATTAATTATTATCAGTTAAGATATTCTGCTCCTCCAAGGAATAAACCTTAACGTAGAGAAAGAGCTTAGTACTATCATAAACCAAAGGAAACTAATTATTCCTACCTACTTCAATACAGTTGGTGGTTGAGGCCGAACTTAACGCCGTTCTTACTTGTTATACCCTCCACCATAATATGGAGGGTATAATTATATTTGTCATTCTGTTTGTAACACCCAAGCTTGATCCGCATACAATTCTAAGTCGATATAATCACGTACGTTCTTCTGTTGAAATGAAGATACAACTCGTAATTTTTAAAATAGAGCATTGTAATTTGGTATAAAAGTTTATATTATTCCTAGGATGTTTGGTTTGGATGGACTATATCAGCGCATATTTCGATATCCTTAATATCCTACTGAAATTTGGAATTTAGTCTTCTTAGGAGGCATTTAACATTCCACCAGAAATTGGTCGTTATAGGTCCACGTCTTCACATGGCTCCCATATAAAAGTCCCTCCCGATTTTCGGTATTTTGAAAGTTTCAGTTTCATTGTCAAACCGAAATTGTGGTATAACATTTTCCACCTGATATCTATCGATATTGGTCCACATCTTTATATAGCCCCCATAGAAGTGTGTTTCGATTTTCGGCGTTTTAAAAGTTTTAACCGCATTATTCAACCGAAATAACTGAAATTCGGTGTTTAGTCTTCGTTGGAGTTACAAAACTTTCCCCCAGAAATTACAGCCACCATAGAAAATTGAGAATAATTTTCGGTATTTTGAATGTTTTAGCAACATTATTCAGCCGGAATAACTGAAATTTGGTATTTAGCCTAAGCTAGGGGTACAAAATATTGCAACAGGTACAAAAAATCTCTAGCAAAAAATCAGACCGTTTTAAAATTTTTTGTTTCTAATTGGAATTTTATGTTCCCAGAATATAGGAAACTGATTCTGATTCCAGGGATTGTACTGAGAGCAAAATTCTACTACAGCATATGTCTACAGTGAAAATTGAGCCTCTTGATTTTGACTTAAATTTTTTTATCCACTTTTTTGGATACTTTAGCAAACCATTTAAATTTTCGATCCAACACTAAGATCGTCACAGACGACAAATCTTGGATCTACGAGTAGGAGCCCAAAACAAAACAAGAATCGACCGTATGGTTTACCTGAAGTCTCCTGAGAAATGTGAAAAACAATCAAGAGAAGACGGATCATTCTGCAACGTGACAATGCGAGCTCTCACACATCGATTCAAACTAGCGCCGGACAAAACGCGGACTTGATGGGTCATCCGCCGTACAGCCCTGACTGGGGATCCAATGATTTCATTTGATTCCAGATTATCAAGAAAAAGGCTTGGTCAGTAATTTTCGTCGGAAGAAGATGCTGTAAAAAGAGGTATCTCAATCAAGCCACTGTAAGCAACCCAACACATGGCTAAAAACTGTCAAACTTCCCAAAAAATGTCAAATGACGCCTGGCGACACTGTCCTACCCACAATTTTTGGTAGAACATTTTTGTGATTACTAGGAAACTTAAATGCAAATTACACCTAATATGGTCGGAAAATGTAGCATAGAAATTACATTTAATTTACTAGGAAAATGTGGCCTAAATCCTCAAAAAAACCGAGAATCGGAAGGTACCGTTACAGGGGAGCTACACCAAAACATTAGCTGATATTGTTCTTATTCGGGCAATGATTGTGAAAATTTTTAGAAACATATATAAATTCGTTTGCATGTTATTGATTTGTCCACAATTTTCTACTTTCCAATAAGTAAGCAGCAGAGAAACAATTAATAAGCATGGATCAACATTTATTTTTGGGAGAATCCAATTATATTATAGACCATGTAATGAGAAACGCCTAACCTTTTAAATCACAGTGATCGTTTTCAACAGTTTGTTGTGTATAAGAAAACCAATGAAAATGTAATGGGAAGAAATGGCTTTTTTCATTCAATTCATAGTTGCTTATAACCGTTGTTCGTTATATCCGAATTTAGCTGTATAAATCTTTCTTTTATCTCTCTTTTACATATAAAAAATCACTTAAAAATTTAAAAAATGTTTTAACTCCACTGATATTAATTTTTGCCAAAAAAAAAAAAATAAATAAATAAATAAATTTAGCTATAGTGCACTGGTGGTAGCTTGCTGCTAACACGGAATTATATATTCAATTCAAGTGGAAGCAAAGCGAACGCAATGTCTGTGGACAAGTATTTTCTTACGACTACTGTTCTTTGAGCAATATAAACCAAATAAATGCACATGCTTCTGTTAGGACTTTATATGATTAGAGAGGTCATGATAAGGAAACAATATAAATTCGATCGAGGTCGTGCAACAACTTAATTAATATTCAACTGATTATGTTAAATTATGCACACAGTTTCTGTGAAAAACATGTGTTATTTGATGCTTCACTGCAACTACATGAATTAATTAATAAATTTTTATTAATGCATATGCGGCGCGGACAAGGAAAATATGAGATACAATTTGCTCAAACTATTCTATTCCAAAAATTTATGTAAAGAAACAAATAAATCTTTTGTATTTGCTTCGCGTCATATTGCGTCATATTTTACAAGTTTTATCAAATTTGGACAGCCGTTACGTGTTTAGTGCGTCAACTACATAAAATCGTGCGAAAATATAAATAAGAGTTTAGCAAAATATTAACCGTTTTAAATGTAATTCGCGACCATATTGCTATATCAAAAATCTTGAAGTAAATCCAAATTAAATCAAATTATCCGTACAAATCTCTAAAAAATAAATTAGATAATGCACAGAAAAAAATGAAACCAAATTTATGGAGATTGGGTATATACATAAATCAAATACTAGCAACAACAAAAGAGAAAAAACTTATTGTTGGAATATTGTTCCAAATATATTTTTTGGTTTGATTAGAAAACTTAGAAAAAATATTTGGGAGTTCTCCAACTATTTCGCTAAAATCCCCTACAATAATTAATGTATTCAGCAATGACTTCGTCAAGAAATTTGGTTTAACATCGCTAAAGCTGTGTGATAGCTTAGTCTGTGTTTAGACCTATATCTAACTATGTATGTTGACAATTTTTGGTGGGCTAGAAATTGGGAGGTACCGTTATATAGGGGTTATAATAAAACATGGACCTATGTCGACAGTTTTTGATGGGAGCCTTTAATGTCAAATAACTCCTAATTCGGTTAAAAATTGCAGGTAGAATCCACAAAATACCGAAAATCGGTACATAACGTGGGAACTTCAAATGTCATTAACAGCTAGTTCGGAGGTATGTGGGCTATACGAAAATATGAACGTAAATGAAAAATTTTTGTTGCAGAATTTTTGTTGGCTTTTAAATTTCAAATTACAGAAAGTTCGTCCAAAAAATAAAGCTAAGGTACGGAAAATCGGGAGGTTTGTTTTGGGGCTATACCAAAACATGGACCTACGTTGGTTAAACATTTTAAGTAAAATCCTCAAAGTACCGAAAATCGGGAAGTATCGTTATATTGGGGCTATGTTGAAAATTGTTGATGCAGATGTGTGGTGACCACTACAACCTTCAAATGTCAAATTACAGTTAGTTCGGTTAAAAATTGTAGCTAAAATTGCAAAATTACTGAAAATGTCAAATTATAACCACATCGGTCTGAAAATGTAGCTAAAAACATCAAAATACCGTAAATCGGAGGGTACCGTTATATGGGGGCTATACCAAAACGTGGACCGATATAGCCCATCATCGAACTTGACCTGCCTGCAAACAAAAGACGAATTTTCCCAAAATTTCAGAGAATTTTGGTGGAGAGGTGTGGTGACCACTAAGAACTTCAAATGTCAAATATTCAAATTACAGCTAATTCGGTTAAAACTTGTAGGTAAAAATCTCAAAATACTGAAAATCGGGAGGTACCGTTATGTGGGGCTATACCAAAACATGTACCTATGTTCATAATTTTTTTCGAATATAAGTTTTTTGGTCACTAAGAACCCTAAATATCAAATTATAGCTAATTCGGTCTAGAAATGTGACTTAAAACGTCAAAATACCCGAAATCGGGCGGTAACGTTATATGGGGGCTATTCCAAAACATGGACCTATGTCCACTAGTTTTGTTATATAAGTTTATTGACACTTAAGAACCCTAAATGTCAATTTATAGCTAAATCGGTCTGAAAGTGTAGCTAAAAACGTCAAAATACCGTAAATCGGGGGGTACCGTTATATGGGGGCTATACCAAAACGTGGACCTATGTCCACAACTTTTGTTATATAAGTTTATTGACACTTAAGAACCCTAAATGTCAAATTATAGCTACATCGGTCTGAAAATGTAGCTAAAAACGTCAAAATACCGTAAATAGGGGGGTACCGTTATATGGGGGCTATACCAAAACGTGGACCTATGTCCACAACTTTTGTTATATAAGTTTATTGACACTTAAGAACCCCAAATGTCAAATTATAGCTAAATCGGTCTGAAAATGTAGCTAAAAACGTCAAAATACCGTAAATCGGGGGGTACCGTTATATGGGGGCTATACCAAAACGTGGACCGATATAGCCCATCATCGAACTTGACCTGCCTGCAAACAAAAGACGCATTTTCCCAAAATTTCAGCGTCCTATCTCCATTTTTGTGGATGCTAGAGTGATTACCACAGACGGACGGACGGACGGACGTGCACAGATCGACTCAAAATTTTACCCTGATATATATATATATATATATATATATATATATATATATATATATATATATATATATATATATATATATATACTTTATAGGGTCGCAAATGAGTATTTCAATGCGTTACAAACGGAAAAACAAACTTAATATACCCTCCATACTATGGTGGAGGGTATAAAAAGCCTGTTATTGTCGAATTAGTTAACATCAGTTGATGCGCATTTGGTTTTGGATACAGCGAATCAATCTCTTTCAATCTCTATGCATATTTCGATGTTAGAATCGGCGGCCAAAGTGTGCCGTCAGTTGCATCACACTGCAAAAAACCTTAAAGTGGGTAAAAGTCGCGCAATCCGATTTCAGTAGCACCCCTCTAAAATACGTTAATTATTTCAAATAGATTCGTCAAGAACCGTGTCTCCACATTCTATTATTGGTAAAAGACCCATATTACTCCCATATTTCTGTAATTGATGACATGCCCTTTCGCAAATATAATAATCGCACATAGAGGATTCCATATATTTAAAAATTTTCAAAGAAAATCGTAAGAAAGCAGATTTAATAAACTTTTACAGATTTTCCTATTTTCAATGTATCTATATCAGGGACGTACGCAGGGGGGGGGCACTGGGGGCCCGGGCCCCCCCCCCCCCCCCCGAAATGATTTGGTCGACTACAATTTTTTGAGCTACTTTAACAAATTATTACGTTTTTTCTCTAAAATAATTTTTATTTTTGGAATTTTGAAAAGAAAAGTTAGATTGTTCTGAAGGTTATGTACTAAAAATGTACTGTATGAACAAGTTGTCTAAGAAATATTTAAAAAAAATTGTTTGAATACTCTTTTTGAGAAAAACTTCCAGTAAAATCTGAATTACTTCTTTATCTCATGTAATTTCATTATCAAATAATTAAGGGTCGAGGAATTCTATAATGAATATAAAGGTCTTGAGGCTTTAAACTCATTCTGTATTCAAAAAATGACGAGTTTATTATTGTGCGGACATGTTTACTGGACAAAATGTACGATATATCAAGTGTTTTCCGTGGAGTATATCTCTAAAACCAATTAGAAAATTGTTGTACTACCTTATTTTTTTTATTATTTATTTAATGGAGAAAAATTTATTGTTGTGCGTCATAAAGTGCTAATATCTGCTATAAGTAGCATACCCACCAGAAATTTTTTCCTACCATTAACAAAGTTGTAGCTGAAAACAACCGTAAACGAAATTAATGCTCAAACATTGGTTAAATGGTATTAAAATCTGCTGTAATTTCGGCCTTTAGGCTAACGATAAAAATGTACCTCATCGATATAATGACCTTTGACTTCTCATATCTTTCGACAAAAGCCGCTTCAAATAATTTGGCGTCGATTTAGCACAAATATACAAAATATTTTGCTAAAATGGTGCGCACAATAACTCTCGAAGGTCCAAATCGATTTCTTCGAGACATTGATTAGGTTCGAATATGGATTATATCGGTTCACTCCTTCAGGTACCTCGCACACAAAATTTCAATATCCGATTTCACCGAAACTTAGAACATCCTAAAATTACTTCCGGACGTACATATAGCTCATTTACTCAAAGAGTGCCACATTTAAAAAAATCGAGTTTCGAGAAAAAATGCGTTTTAAGTTGGCGTTTGAAATTTGACTTCCCAACTTAAAAAGAATATTACATAAAAAACAAAATAACTACGTAAACCATATTTTTCAAACACCTAGCCAGATATCAGTGTTACATTTCTGTGCAGGATCAAGCATGATTTGAAGTGTTTTATTGCTTCATAAACTCCAAAAACTTTTGTGTTGAACTATGCGAAACTGGTAGTAAATCAGCTGTAACTCGTCGAGTTTTAGAGATATCAGCATGAAAATTTGACACAAGTCGTAGAAAAAATAGAAATTGCTAACTCAGAAAGTGAATTTTTTGAGTTATGCCACTCTTTGAGTAATTGAGCGATATGTATATCAAGTACCAAGAGGGTCTATATGCGACAACATCTTCGGATACCTCCCTCACAAAATTTCAACATAAGTGCAATTTATGGGCTGTTCGAAAATCCTTTGGACATTTTGACCAATGCTACTGCTTGCGGTCTTGGTTACAGCGATATTCTATTTTTCGAGGTAAGTCCATGCTTCCTGACATAACGGTTCAAAAGCTCTTAATCTTACCATGATCAACTAAAATAACGGCTTGACACCATAACTATCAAAAGGAATGACTTCCAAAATTCGGGCCACTTCCAAAATGGGCCATTCTTTCAGGTATCTTCTCCACAAAAGTGCAAAACTTTTGCGCTCTTATCGAATTCAAACTTATGAGATCAGCATAAGCATTTAGTCGCAACACCAACAATCTTGAAGTTTTACACCCAAATGTTTCGATATTTTTGTCGGAAAGTTTATACGTCCAAAAAAAGCCACGAAATTCTGAAACTCCCTGACTACACAATTTATAGGACAAAGATTTTGGTTATGAAGGCCGTATTCAATCTGTCTATAGATAAACGTCTCAACTTACACAGGCTGTCGGCAAACCCGACTGATATTTTTTACTTGGTTTCGAGAAAACAAAAGTTATGAATTTTCATAAGTTTACCTCCGCTGTGCCGACAGAAATCATAGTCCTTAATCGTACAATTATGATAGAAATAAGGCGGAACAACAACCATTGGGATATCAGTAGAGCGATTCTCTAACTCAATTTTTGAGTTACCGACAATTGTCGGTAAAATTAAAATACTTATAATTTCGGTAATTACCGATTTTTTCGGTAAGTTAGCGACGAATAAAAAGCAGTGTAAAGTTATACCGATAGTAAGACTGTTTTCAATTTTTATTGAACTTTTCATATATAATTTTGTGTTTAAATTTTACCGATTTTTGTCGGTAACTGAAAAAATGTGTTAGACAATCGCACTACTGATGGAGTTTTTCGACTTAACCTATTTTGTCAGGACTTAGCAAAAATTTTGCCGAGACAGAATGTGGATTTCGTAGTCTCAAAGAGTACTGCGAGTAGAATTCGGAGTCTATGAGTCGTAGTTGGTATCGCCCGACTCCTGATAAAAATGTTTTCTCATTTTTCTAAATGCCTGTTCCAGAACCTGCAGGAATCTACACATTTTTGCTACTTAAAATGAGTAGATTCTTGCAGTACTGGAACAGACCATAAATGTAATTTTCGGAATATTAGAGTTCATGCAACTCTATCACTTCTGTAAAATAGTAAAGTTTTGGTGTTTTTATGACATAAAAGAATATTATTTTCTAACAATAGTTCGGTACAAGCCCAATCTGCACTCGCGGATTCGATTTATTCTTTTTTGGAGTTATTGATTTTAATTAGTTAATGGTATACAAATAACATTAATAGTGTTTAGATAGATCTTCTTGTCAGAATCAGTCCTCGTGGTAAAAATGTGTCCAATTGATAACTTAATAAGGCAAAAATAAGACAAAACTTTTTTAATGGGACTGAAGTTTATGTGGGATATATGGATATGTACTTTAAAGAAGAATACTGAAAATCTTTGAAATAGAATCGAAAATACCACATAAGAGCCTCTGTGGTTAAAAATTCTGGGATACATTAAAACGTAAACCTATATGGGTAATGTTCATTTGAAAGATTTTTTAGTTATTGCGTCAATTGCGTTGGAGAATTTGGTTAAAATCTTCAAAGTACCAGGCGAAATTTGTGTATGGGGACTATACTGAACATGTTCTGATATGGTTAATTTCAATTCTAAACATCCAAAGACTAATTTATTATACTCTGTTCCCAATTTCAAAGTTATATCTAAAATATTGTAAACTCTCTCAATTGAAAGTATATACTTTGTGTCAATATTTCATATAAAATCAACTAAAAACCTTTTAAAATAGCTTTATGTAACCATACTCAACATTTTTTAATTTCATAATTTTTGGTCAAGTTGGGCCCCCCCCCCCCCCCCGAAATGAAATCCTGCGTACGTCCTTGATCTATATCCACCGTTTTAGTGGATGGATTCGAACGCGGAAGGGCTCATTAGATCCATCGCGTAAAAGACTAAATGCACACGGGGTTCAAGGAAATTGAATGACACTTTTAAATTTTACACGCAAAAACAGTTTTTTTAAATTCACGCATCAAATGATTGCCTTTAGTCTCCAATTACTAGGATTCTGTTCAGAGATATACATTAAACGACGTAAAATCACGAGTTCTATAATCCTATTGTGAGTTTTGAATATTAACTTGTTGTGCGTCCGGATAAAAAAAAACAAAAAACCCCGAAATTCCGGCTTCAAAATGCCAACATAAATTTTAGGTGGATTTCTCTACATTGATGCCAACACAGCTTCCACGTACATTAATTTTGATGGTCAACATTATGGGATCCCTCCTAAAACACTTCATTTTAAAGAATTCCAGTCATACTATATAGAATATGTAAACAGTTCGCGAATTCTGAAATGGTGAAACTCGGATTCAACGATTGTAAAACATTTTTGGTTTTTACCATATATAAACTTTTTGATTGATAAATTGATGATTTGATGAATCGGTTAACGGGTATCTGTGCCAACCTAGCGATTTTTGTGTCCATAGTAATATGAATGGCACCAACGGTCCATTTTCGCGAACGTTCTCTGAAGGCCGCAATTATGGTTCATTGTTGTGGCTAAAAAACGAATCCTACAAAAATTGTGAAAATAACCATACGACCGCAGTAGTGTGGTGTAGTGTATAAAAATGTATTAGACATACATATATTTATTCGAACGCTTTAGGAACACAAGTGTATAATAAACATCAACATTTGGGCTTTCCACTTATTCAAATTTTGCTCAAGATGTTTTAAAAAACTATTTAAACAACGGCAGTAAGCATACGAACAAAAACAACTAGCGTGTTAAGAAGACCAACCATCAATAACACTGGTCAAAACGACTTTTGTTTCATTCGAGATTTTTGTGTTTCTTACTGAAAACGGCGAGTTATTTTCAAATCTAGTCGCGGTGTTTCTCCATCAGCTCTTGTTTTTTTAGATATAGCTCAAAATCGTTTTTTAAGAATTTTTACATAGAATTTCGTAATTATCGGATACAAATAAATATTGTTTGTGGGTTTTTCGACACGAATATGTCAAGGAGATGTGGTACGCTCGAGACAAAAAGTTTCTGAAATAATTATGGCTATTATATATCAAACAATTAAGAAAGTATCACTGAGCTGACGGAGATACACCCGCCACTGACAAAAAAAATCGAACACAATAATTATGCCGTATATAAAATATATTGATTTTATATCAAGAGTTTGCTTTAAAATCTGTAGGTACCGTAATGTGGAGCTATTGGTATATGGGCAATATTTTTGAATGTAGCGTACACTGCTTCACAGAAATCTGCATCCAAATACGAAATTTGTCGATATAGGTTAACGCCTTCATATAGCCCCCATAGAACGGTACCTCCGGATTTTCGGTATTTTTGGAGGTTGTGGCCACAATAATCAACCGAAATGGCTGAAATTTGGTATTTAGTTTTCGTTGGGGGTATAAAACTTTTCTTCAGAAATTTGTCGGTATATGTCCACGTCTTCATATAGCCCCCATAGAACGGTACCTCCCGATTTTCGGTATTTTGAAGGTTGTGACCTCAATATTCCACCGAAATAGCTAAAATTTGGTACTTAGTCTTCGTTGGTGGTATAAAACTTTCCACCATAAATTTGTCGGTACAGGTTTACGCCTGCATTTAGCCCCCACAGCACGGTACCTCCGGATTTTCGGTATTTTGGAGGTAGTGGCCACAATAATGAACCGAAATGGCTGAAATTTTGTATTTAGTCTTCGTTGGGTACAGGTCCACGCTTTAATATAGCCCCCAACGGTACCTCCCGTTTTTCGGTATTTTGAAGATTGTGGCCACAATAGCCCACCGAAATGGCAGAAATTTGGTTTTTAGTCTTCGTTGGGGGTACAAAACTTTCCATATGAAATTTTTCGGTATATGTCAACGCCTTCATATAGCCCCTATAGAACGGTATCTCCCGATTTTCGGTATTTTGAAGGTTTTGACCTCAATATTCTACCGAAATAACTGAAATTTGGTACTTAGTCTTCGTTGGTGGTATAAAACTTTTCCCCCATAAATTTGTCGGTACAGGTCCACGCCTGCATATAGTCCCCATAGAAGGGTACCTCCCCATTTTCTGTATTTTGAAGATTGTGGCCACATTAGCCCACCGAAATTTGGTATTTAGTCTTCGTTGGTGGTATAAAATGTTCCCCCAGAAATTTGTCGGTACATGTTTACGCTTGCATTTAGCCCCATAGACCGGTACCTCCCGATTTTCGGTATTTTGAAAGTTGTGGCCACAACAACATACCGAAATGGCTGAAATTCGTCGTTATAGGCCTACGCTTATATAGTGGCCCTATAGAACGGTTCCTACCGATTTTCGTAATTCTGAATGTTGTGACGTCAATGTCCCACCGAAAGACTGAAATTTGTTATTTAGTCTTCCATGGGGTTATAAAATATTCCAGTAGTGGAATTCTGTAACTCATTTTTCGAGTTACCGACAAATATCGGTAAAATTAAAATGCTTATAATTTCGGTAATTAACAACATTTTTCAGTAAGTAAATAAAGTCGTTGCTAAGTTCTACCGATAGCAACAGTGCTGTTAACTTTTATTGATATTTTTCATTCATAACGTTGCGTTTTAATTTTACCGATTTTTTCGGAGACTCAAAAAATGGGTAACAGAATTCCACTACAGAAGATAATTATCAGTTTAGGTCAACGTCTTCCTATATCCCTATAGAATGCTACCTCTTAATTTTCGGTATTTTGAGGGTTTTAGCCACATTATCTTATAGGAAACTTGGTATTTAGTCTTCTTTGAGTCTAAAAACTTTCCGCCAGAAAGGTGTAGGTATAGATCGAGCTTTTGATATAGCTCCCATAGAATTTCGGCATTTTGCAGGTTAGCCACATTCTTTTACGGAAATGGCTGAAATTTGGTATTTAGTCTTCTTCGTAAACTACAGGAAACTAATTGTTCCCTTTTACTTCCATACAACTCGTGATGGAGGGTATAACAAGTTCGGCCCGGCCGAACTTAACGCCGTTCTTACTTGTTTGATATATAATCGCCAAAATTATTCCAAAAATTGTTTTCATATATTCGGGTCGAAAAATCCACAAAAATATTTATTTGTATTCGAGAATAACGAAATTCTAGGTAAAAGTTGTAAAAAAACAAGAACCTCGACCAGATTCGAAAATAACACGCCGTTTTCATTTAGAAACAAAAAAAAATCGGATGAAACATCCAACTTTTTTAATTTTGTTGAAGAGTGTAGTCAATATCAATAAAACTTCACACATATTGATTTTAAACTGATGCGACTGACAACAAACTAGCCCCACACCCATACTTGTGATTCATAAGCAATTCTCACAGACTAAACATGATGATCATCTTTGTTGGTCTATTGTTAATCATTTTGATGACGTTACGGCCACTGTTCAACATATTTTGAATGGTGAAACCAGTTTTTAATTTTAAGTTTATTCTAAAGTCAACATCAAAAAAAGTGTGGTGCGTAAATCACAAATTCGTCTAGTTTGTGATTATATGATTAAATTGCTAACATGGAAAATCCCAAACATTGCAAGTTCATTTTCAAGTTGAGGGTCATAGAAGACAATGCGCAGTCTACGGTCCAATGACACCGACTGCGATGATAGTAAAAGTTTTTTAGAACTATTTCACCCGTTTATGTTTTGATGCTTGTTCTAAGTTCTTAAGAATAAAACATAAATTTTTCAATTTCCGCAAAACATCAGAACTCAAATTTGGCAGGGATAGATAATAAATAAGTTGTTTTGGGAAAAATAAGTTTTTTTGGGAAAAATAAGTTTTTTGTGTGGGTGTTGCAAAAAATCAAAGATTTTTAGTATAAAAACAAATATTCTTGTCAATAATGCAACATTTAAGCTCAAAGCATAAAAAAGATAAAAACACTTTAATAAAATTAAATTGAATAAACAATTCAAATGTTTTCCAAGGTATGTATTAGAGGCATAAAGAGCAATTCTGATTTTAAATGGAAAATATTTACAAATACTTCTCTTTTTCAGACTCTAAAAATATTTATTGTGGCTGCTTGTGTGAGCCTTGCATTTGCCCAATACCAATATCCTGGTCAAACCGGTCAACGCCCAGGTGGTTTATTAGGTGGCCTGTTGGGCGGTGGAAACAGTGGTGGTCTTTTGGGAAATCTCATAGGTGGTGGTAACAGTAATGGCGGTGGTTTATTTAGTAGTTTAATTGGTAATATTCTTGGCGGTGGCAACAATCGTAACCCTGTTGGTGGCATTCCTCCACCACCACCAGTAGCTGCACCCCAGCAAGGCTATCCCGGTGCTTATGGTGGTTACCCAAGTGGCGGTTTCCCAGGTGCTTATGGTGGCTATCCAAGCGCAGGTTATCCAAGTACTTATGGAGGTTATCCAAGACCAGGTTATCCCAGTTATGGTCCAGTTGGTGGTTATTATGGTTAACTACCGCAATAACATACATATTTGTTGGAAAGTATTATGTATTTTTGTTAATAGTTTATAAGCAACGTTCTCTTTGTTATTTTATAAATAAAAGTTAGTTCATGAAAACATATGTAAAACATGTGTTTTAAAACTATACAATAATTAGAAAAAACAACATTATGTTGCCAAGTTAAAATGTGCCTTGTCGCTGACGTACAGTGGTTCAGAATCGTTTCTTCCTGGTCATAGTATTTGCAGAGGAAATCAAGGTCAAATTTAAAAATTAAAATTTAAAAAAAAAAAATTAAACATTTGAGTTTGTTTTCATATTTTGCATCAAAATATGTTTGTTTTTGGGTTTTTTCATATGTTCTATCTATTTAAAAAAGATCAAACAACCATAAACACAAAAATTAGAAAAATGGAAAAAAATTTAAAACAATTTTCAGCATTTTTTTTTTTTTTTTTTTTTTTGTAATTAAATTTATTTTCCAAAATTAGCAAAATGCTCCTTGGGTTTTCATAATACTCATATATCTCTTAAAAAACTCATATATAAAAAATATTTTTTACTCGCCCAAATTTGTCGTGTAAAAAGCTTTTAAAGAGAGAGTCATTTAGCGCCATTTTTGTTTAAAGAGAAGTGAACATTTTACAACTTTTTTGTGTATGGGAACGCTTTTTCGGGTAAAATGTGTAAAAGTGGTAAAAATTGTAAAAACTTGTTAGTTCTGGAACAAAGCTTATATGGGAACGATATGGAAAAAACACCTATGTAATTTCAAAAAATTTACAAAAGTGTTAAACGGACGGAACGAGGCGGGTACAAAAGTATATATGGGCTAAAAGAGGACACTCTCGGACATTATTCGGTGAAAACGGAACGATGTTCCAAGCTGTTCCCTAAAAGTTTTAGTCCACTAATGTTGGAATTTCACTAAAACTTAGTAGCTCTGGAAAAGTAAAATAGGTCACTTCGTGTTAACGCTAAAGTAACTTGTTGAAACGGTTCTTGAAGACAGCAATCCTACCTACCTGGTCTGTCAAATGACGTCACCTTGCAACCCTTGGATCAGACTATCTCCCCATAATTGTCTCTATCAGCAGACCACCCGATTCATCACCTCTGAACGCCGCAAATTCGTCAATCAGCGAATTGCCCAATCCTTCTGATGTTCAGGTAGCGGAAAGGACGTTCCGAGACATCATCAATGCTGCAGCCTCTCGCCATATACCTGCTGGTCGAATACCCGAAGTAAGACCAAATTTCCCAGCAAAGGCGACGCACAGTGGTCCTACTTGTATGGAAAGGAATGCCAAAAATAGTTCTAATCGAGCTACCGCCTACAAATTTTAAACATAGGTTTATAACGAGACAAAAAGATAGAAAAACAATTTTAGTGGATGTAGGTCCACATTTAGGTATAGCCCCCATATAAAGGTACCGACCGATTTGTGGTATTTTGAAGAATTTATACAAATTTTCCAACCAATTTGGTTGAAATTTTGCATTTTGAGTCCTGAGTGAACAAAACACCTCCTCGAAAAATTGTTCAATATAGGTCCACGTTTATGTATACCCCCATATAAAGATACCTCCCGATTTTCGGTATTTTGACGATTTTAGCCAAACTTTTCAACCGATTTAGTTGTAATTTTGCATTTTGAGTCCTGAGTAAACAACATACCTCCTCGCAAAAATGTTCAATATAGGTCTACGTTTAGGTATAGTCCCCATATAAAAGTACCGCCCTATTTTCGGTATTTTGAACTATTTTTGCTAAATTTTCCAACCGATTTGGCTGTAACTTTGCATTTTGAGTTCTCAGTACATTAAATACCACCTTGCAAAAAATGTTCCACATAGATCCAAGTTTAGGTATGGCTCCAACATAAACGTACCTCCCGATTTTCGGAATTTTTACAATTTCACAGGTGTGATATAAGCTGGAATTTTTTCATCCTAAGCTAGAGACTTTCCCCTGTATTTAAAAAAAAAAATATCGAGACTCACAAATACTCACAACGTTAGTAAAACTCAACATCAAATAATAGGAATGATATTAAAAATATCAGAAAAAGTCATTTACAAAGTGTATAAATTAGATACGTTGGCCTTCAACTTCCTGAGCCCAGTCGATCACGGTTGCTGATTGACAGCTCGGGTATCACCTCTACAAGTTCCCTCTGCGGAGACCGGAGAGGGTAGATACCAACGGGCGACGGTTGTTGTTGGTATGCTCATTTTGATACATAGGAGAGACTGTTCTCTCACTGGAATAATTTTAGTTGTAGTAGTAATAAACGAAGATCCTCTGCGATCAACACGATCCTTTGCGATCACTAAGATCCTCTGCGATCCACGTGAACCTCTGCGTTCACTTTTGCGAAAGCATCAAGGCCTCTGCGCCAACCCACGATTACAAAAGGTAATCTCTTTGTTGTTAGAAAAGAATTGAATACGACCAATAAACAGCAATCATATTTATATTAAGAATTAATACTAGTTGTTTTTATTTCACTTGTTCTTTTCTCCCTCCACTGCTCATCATATACGGTAACTGAGAAACATACGGTAACATATAGAAACATAATTTTGGAAAATGTACATTTATCTCTTAAATTTGTTATAATTTCGCACCTAATCTACGAATGCTTTGCGGATGTATTTTACTTCTTCAAGGCACCACATACAAATCACAACTTCTTCGACTTAACTTAGCATATTACAGCTATTAATTGACAAAAGTAATACTGGATATTTAAAATTTGACGTATTTAGGGATTATTTATTTCATTTACAATCAAATTTGTCGCCATCAATTTTTCGATTTTTGAGTGATGAGCTTCCTCGAACCAACCCCGACGACCCCACAGTCAGGGAGCTGATACTGGAAGTTAACAGGCTGCTCGGCGAACATAAGGGGAACAAGTGGTTAAATCATCTGAAGACTTGCAACATTGGAGCCGGTATAAGTAAATTATGGGCAACGGTTAAGTCACTCTCGAACCCGAAGGAGTGATGACAGGACCTCAGTGTGCAGGTTACTGCAATCGACAGTTTGTCGAGCAACCCGAGAGTGACAGGGCGAAGAGAAGAGTGTTACGTCGCATTAGATCTCTTCCTACCGAGGATGAACCACCACAGTTTACAATGGATGATGTTGCGAATGTCATCAGGAACGGTAAATCATCCAAAGCGTTGGGCCCTGACGGAATTTCCATGGTAATGTTGAAACAGCTGGATGAGCCGGGAGTGGAGTATCTCACTAAAGTTCTCAACCTGTCGCTAGCCACGCTTATTGTTCCCGAAGTCTGGAAAATGGGCAGGGTGGTCCCGCTACTGAAGCCAGGCAATGATGCCAGCAAAGGTGAATGGTACAGGCCGATTTCGCTTTTGTCACCTGTAGCGAAGACCCTTGAGGACTTAGTCCTCCCCAGCATTAGAAATAGCTATCAAGTTGCCGATCATCAGCATGGATTCCGTAAGCAGCACAGCACGACAACAGCGCAGCACGCCATCTCCATACATATTTGTCAAGGACTCAACCAGGATCGTCCGTGTGAAAGAACAGTGATGGTGGCGCTTGACTTATCAAAAGCATTTGATACTGTCAAGCAATCCACGCTTTTCGAGGATATCGAGGATACAACCCTCCGGAAAGTCTGAAACGTTGAATAATCAACTGTATGTGCGTTCGCCAGTCGTATGTGGAATTCAGGAACAAGAAATCCAAGCCCCGTAGAGTGAAACAGGGAGTTCCCCAAGGAGGGGTGATATCTCCGGAACTATTTAACCTCTACCTTTCCTGTATTCCGCCCCCTCCCCAGACGGCATTGAGATCGTAAAGTATGCGTATGATTGTGCGATCCCGGCGTCAGGTACATACCCTGATGATCTTACCACCTTTTTCCACGTGAGGAATATGCAGATATCCGCCACTAAATCGACGGCCACTCTGTTCACCACATGGACGGCGCAGCATAGAAGAGAGTTGAATATCAAGGTCCGACCACAAAACTGCACCAAAATTCTAGGGGTCACATTCGACACCATTTTCACGTCGTCCTCGCATGGCACAGCTATCTGCGATAAAGTGAAATGTAGGAACAAGGTCCTCAAGTCCCTAGCCGGCAGCACTTGGGGTGCAGATAAAGAAACCTTGTTGACCACGTATAAAGCGATAGGTCGGTCTGTGGTAAGCTATGCGGCGCCAGTTTGGTCCCCGAATTTATGTCACAGTGGACCATCTACATGAGGAGGCAAAGATTCTTCCAGTACGACAACATAATGAGATGCTATCGTCGCAGTACTTGCTCGGGTGTTACCGTGAGAGCCATCCCAATCACCATCAGCTGGCCACCGATACACCCAGGCATATCAAGAAAGATATTCATGCTCTAGAGACGGCGGTCCAACAATATAGGAGAGAACCCCTAGATCAACAAGCATTTGCTAAGACCATAAGCAATTATTGTGTGAATGCAGTCATGGGAGTACATCCCCCATCTATCGCAGCTGAAGAGCATTAGCTGCCACGACGGCTCTGCGAAAAATGGCCCCAGGAAGTATGGCCCCAAAAGGCATTGTGAAAAATGGCCCCAAATTTGGGGTGAAACTGTATAATGAATTTTGACCCCAATATACGTCGAACAATTTCCCCCAAAATAATGCAATATTGCCCCAACAATAAAATGAAAAATTGCCCCAAGTTTGGGGTAATTTTGCCTAATGAAGTTTTACCCCAAAATAAAAAATGCACTTTCGCCCCCAAAAATTTTATAATTTTTATTGGTAATATAAAAACAAACAATCATAGTATCGTTTACATTTTCTATGCAGTAAGGACAAATAAAATGTTTCGATTTACCCAATGTTGAACAACACTTTAACTGTTTGCAAGGAAGCATCACAAAAATTTAAAAATTGTCCTTCCATAATACATATTCACACAATTTCTTCTAACTTTCTGATAAAAATCTAAATATATCGACAAAATTAAAACAGACACAATTGAAGTAACTTGTATGATATTGCAAACTATAATCTATTTTAATATATAATAATTAAGCGGGGGAAAGATTGTATGATTAATAAATCGGAGAAGCCACTAGAGAAAATTAAAAAACCGCGCGATTTTTTAAGTTTCTCTAGTGGCTTCTTCAGTTTATTAATCATAAAATCATTCCCCCGCATAGTTATTTCACATAAAAACAGATTTTATAAACTCTGTGAAATCGATTTTTATTTGTAATACTTGTGAAGGAGCATAGGTGAAATTGTTTTAAAAATCGCGCGATTTTTAAAACAATCTCACCAATGCTCATTCACAAATTTGAAATCAATTTTTAAAACAAAAAACAGATATTATGAACTGTTTGAAATCGATTTTTATTTGTGATACTTGTGAAGGAGTATTGGTGAGATTGTTTTAAAAATCGCGCGATTTTTAAAGCAATCGCACCAATACTCCTTCACAAGTATCACAAATAAAAATCGATTTCAAACAGTTCATAATATCTGTTTTTTATTATAATATTTTAGTTATCTTATAAACATACTAACATCATATAATAATTAAGCGGGGGAAAGATTGTATGATTAATAAATCGGAGAAGCCACTAGAGAAACTTAAAAAATCGCGCGATTTTTTAATTTTCTCTAGTGGCTTCTCCGATTTATTAATCATACAATCTTTCCCCCGCATAGTTATTTCACATAAAAACAGATTTTATAAACTGTGTGAAATCGATTTTTATTTGTAATACTTGTGAAGGAGCATAGGTGAAATTGTTTTAAAATCGCGCGATTTTTTAAACAATCTCACCAATGCTCGTTCACAAATTTGAAATCAATTTTTAAAACAAAAACAGATATTATGAACTGTTTGAAATCTATTTTTATCTGTAATACTTGTGAAGGAGTATTGGTGAGATTGTTTTAAAAATCGCGATGCTCCTTCACAAGTATTACAAATAAAAATCGATTTCAAACCGCTCATAATATCTGTTCTTTATTATAATATTTCAGTTATCTTATAAACATACTAACATCAAATGCTCTCCAATACGCACACTTCTTACGACTTCCACAGAATATCTAAGAATAAATGGTTTGCAAAGTTGATATATTTTACAAGGGAGTAAAACGTAAATTGCTATTGTATAATTATAAATATAAAACAAATTTTTGTAAAATTTAAATTTCATTTTTGAAAAATATCTCAGAAACGCAAAAGGCCCCAAACATCGACAGAAAATAATTTTGGGGCCATTTTGCATTTTTTATGTTTGGGGTCATATTTCATTTTTATTGAAATGCAATTATGCCCCAATTTTTTGGTGCAAAAATACCCCAAAAATTTGTGAAAAACTGCCCCAAATTGCGTGTTGTTGTAATGTACACAATTTTTTGGGGTCATTTTGCACTTTTGCTTTGGGGCAGTTTTGCATTGGGGCCATTTTTCGCGGAGCCTGCCACGACAAACCAGAGTAGTTTTGGCTCAAATACGCTCGGGATATTGCAGTCACCTAAATTCCTATTGTGCGGGAATCGATCGCACCGTGCAAGCACCTATTTATTTGACATTTTTGCATATAAGGTCGAAGATCATTTTAATATTAATTTCAAATTAATTACTTGTTGGAGTCGAGCTTAATGGCCGAAGATTTTTTGCAAGTAAAAAAGGAAAACCGAAGATTCGAACCAACACAACCACCATTATGTGTTTCGCTTTTGGTAGCAGCTCAACAGACATATCGGCTGTGGAGTGGCTTCTCTGTCATCGAACTTTTCTTTTCGCAAATGGAAGTCGTTTTGTTTTTTTGGCAAATTTTCTAACCGAGGTTTCTTTAATTTGGTATTACGTTTTTTGGAGGATACAAAACTCTATTCCGAAAATTGTTTTGAAAAGATCAACGATGACGCTCTATGTGAGTTCTTTTAAAAGGCTTTGTTACATTTCCTCTCTGAAGTGTATGTAACATGGTATTTTGGACTCTCAATGCGTAGAAAATCCCCACGCAGAAAATTATCGATATAAAGTGATGTTCATCATTTTAGATATTCTACCCAATGAGGATAAAGACCTTAGTACTTTCATAAATGAAAGGAAACTAATTGTTCCCATTTACTTCAATACAATTCGTGGTTCTAACGTAAGTTTTATTCTATTTCCAGGCTCTCTATGTTAAGACATCATCAGATAAATCATAGATTTTACTTTTGTTCCCAATAGACTGTTAAAGTTTCAACATTAATTTCTAATGTCCTTATGATGTACCCATCATCATCTATCAAAAGTTTAGTTGAAAAATTTCTTCAACCACAATTCCAAAAGAAAAAATCTTAAAAATGCATTTCACTTACCTATTAGGTACTGCTTTGACACGATCATCTACCAGTTCCCATGATGTAATCTTTATTGGCCAAGCAATTTGGCCAAAGCTCTCCTTGACCAATGCTTCCCAGGCTGAAAATGAAGTTGGGGTTGTGGTCGAATTAGTTGCAGTTGAGCTGTTTGATGAATTGTCGACGGTTTGTAGGCGTTCGGAACGTTGTAGTCGTCCTTTTTTGCGATGCAATGGTGCGGTAAATGTTTGCACCAATGGTTGCAGTGGTGGTGTATGTGGGCTTGTGGCTGCTGAAGGTGATGGTGTTCGCACCAGGGGACAGCGTGTTGTAGACGCAATGGACGATGATGCGGGTGAAGAGGAACTGTTATTAGCTGCCGCATAATCGTCCTGTACGAGTTTTTCATCATTTTCCATTTTATCTTTGTTGTATTGATGGCTTTGCAATTGCAGCTGTGTCGGTATGAATGACTGACAGCCAGATGTGGTTATGTGGCCAGGTTGTGGCTGTAGGCATGGACTACAATATCAAACAATGACAGTAGTAAATTCGTTAGTTGGCACAAGAAGAGGCATTAATGTCTCAAGTTTATGTTGTTTTCATTTCCAATTGCTTTACAGCACTTGTTTTTTAAACTCGCTGGTATAAAAGTTGTCTCCTTTATGAGAATGAAAAAATACCACGAGCCATACAAACTTAACTCGTTTAATTATGGTTTCTTTAAAAAGTTTTTACTTCTAACTTTTTATGAGAATTTTTTTTCTTATGCGCTGTTCCGTTGGTTTGACTTCCTTAATTAAGCAGCTAATACCTTGGTTTGGTTTTGAGTGAAATAAATGTTGTCTATTTATTTGGATTCTTCTAAGAATTTTGCACCATCGCACCAATTCAACTTGGTCTTTCACAGAATATCATTTCCTGTTTAAACCTCATCAAAGAATCCTACAAATAAAGTTTGAAAAATGCAAAAGTTTTATTAAAAGAGAATTTTAATAAACCTTATGATGTATTTAAAAGAAATTAGAAAATATTTGAATTTTCACTACTTTTCACAAAGTTTAAATACACTGAGTGTGATTTTAAATAATAACAACATCTTGAGTAATATTTTATACAAATGTTATTCCTTGAAAATTTCTTAAATTAATTTGGTAAAGCTAGTTATTTGAAATGCTTTTGAAACGCGCAGTTTCGGTTCGACGTGCATTGAATTACTTAGAATATCCTTTTTCGCTGCACACAAAATTAAAAAAAAAAAAAAAAACATTTTAAACGTTATGTAATATCATAAAAAAACTCATTACTAATCGACCTAATAACCCATTACGTTAACAAGAACATGTCACAAGAAATAAGTATGTAGTTATATTTTGGTCACTAAAAGCAATGGTAGGCAATATATTTATCTATTGCATACTTTAGGGGGTGTCCTTTTGTGAGTGCCATATTTTTTCAATTAGTGTGAGAAATGTTTACACACACAATTACAAACGGGAGCCACATTGCCTTGGCTACTACATATCAGTATTTCAAAGGCTTTTACGTCGCTTTCGGCTTAAATCGGCTTCGATTTTGTCGACAGAGGACCATGTTTGGTAAGCCTTTTAATTATACTCGCCATAATATGGTGGAAAATTGAGGCGCTCAGCGCCAAAACGGCCCAACGCACATGTTCAAAATAATCAAACTGGCTATAAAGATCTAAGCGGAACCTTTTGAAATAAATACTAAAAAAACGTCATATTGCATTGTATAACACTATGTTATACTACTTGCTAAAACAATGCAATATGATGTTGTTTATACCCTCCACAGTAATATGGAGGGTATATTAAGTTTGTCGTTCCATTAGTAACTCATCGAAATAATCATTTACGACCCTATAAAGTACATACACAGAAAAAAAGACACCCAGAAAATTTTAATTAAAAGTTTCATCACCATTTTTGTCGCATGTCGATAAAATATTACAAACATATTAGGAAATATATATCAAACATGAAAATATCACTAGAAAACGACCGATAAACGATTTCAATCAAATGATTTATTGAAGTTTTTTAAACAATATTTGTTGTTATAATGGTTTTCAACGTTTGTCACATGTTCTCGCTCTCAAGAGCGAGAGAAAATCATTTTTATGGCATAAAGAGATTTTCCGCTACAACAATGGGCGGTGTTTGTCTGTGTCGTTGCTATGTTTATTTCAAAACATGGGTATGAAATTTTTGCGGCATGGAGGGAACGTGTGTGTGGTGTTTGGTTTATTTATCTATTTGTTCTCGGGTGAATGAATTTTTATGAACCTAACAAAAGAAGATAGCAAGAAAGTTTTGTTCTGTTTCAATAATGTAAGTAACATTTATTTTTTTTTAACAATATTTTGGTGGCAGTGTGTTTAAGACGTTTCTTCTGTGCGGATCGAAAGAGTGAAAATAAATCAGTGTCTATGTGTATAATAATGGTGATTATACAATTTATGATTCGAACCATGGTAATATTATTTTATATATTTGAAATACGATGTACCTATTTATTATAATTTATTTCAGTAGTGAAATTCTGTAACTCACTTATTGAGTTACCGACAAAAATTGGTAACACTAAAATGCAAAATTATGAACGAAAAGTTCAAATAAAAGTTGTCGACATTCCTATTATCGGTAGAACTTTGCGACTAATTTTTATTGGTCGTTAACTTACCGAATAATATTGTTAATTAACGAAATTATAAGCATTTTAATCTTACCAATTTTTGTCGGTAACTCAAAAAATGTGTTAGAGAGTTCCACTACATATGCCCACTTTCCGCTGATGATTTTTTGGCAGGAGAATTTAGTTTTATTTCACAACTAACGAGAAGCGTTCAACGATGTTCCTGTATTTTATATTCAAATGTGTTTTATTTCTTTTATTCTATTTAAACTCAAGTGTGACGCTAAATTATTACTTTTGTTATAAATTGTTCCATTCCGTTTTTCTTTTATTTGTTAATCCTTGTACGATTTATACACTGCACCCCGGTTATTTACCTCTCTGCTTAACTGCCTTTCCCGTTTAATTGCCTCACAATATGAGTCCCTAAAGTGTTTTCATATAAATGAGTTCAAACTGTCCCGCTTAACTACTTTTCTATAAGTACCCAATTCGGATATTTGCCCGTCAAATATTTTCCCAAAAAGACCATTTAATAATGTTTTTCATGCATTTATGCATGCATTTATGAGAAAATCAATTTCGACGACTACGTGAATTGTGATGAAGATGTCCAGTGTTATGTTATGGTGTTCTCACTGATGCTCACTGATGACTAAATTTCTTATTGATTAAATAATATAACTTATATATTTTTAGACTTTATGCGGGATTTTTGTAACTGCCTTTCCCGCATAATTGCGTCAATTTTTTGGAATTTTGTGAAAGGTAGTTAACCGGGGTGCAGTGTAATTGCTTGTATACCTATGCGTCGGTTGTTGCTTTTGTGTTTGGCATTCCTATACATTTTAATAACAGAAACAACCACCACCATTTATTAATGCGTGTATTTAACAAAAAATCAACAAAATAATTGTAAATATGTAAATATTTTTATCGACATTTACTTTGATATTTAACAAACCTTTTTATATATGTGACAATTTTTTTATCAAATAAAAATTTAAAAAATCGATAAACCACTTTGTTAAATTTAACAAAGTTCTTAGTTAATATGAGAATTGATTTATCAAAATAATTTCTAACGAAAACTACAATTTTTTTATCGACGATTGTCAATATGAACATTATTTTATCGACAAAAAATCATTTAAAAATTAATCAGATTTTTTAATTTTTTTATCAAATGGGTACAACTTTTTTTCTGTGTATATTCTTGATCAACATCGAATTCTAAGTCGATTTAGCCCTGTCCGTCTGCCTGTTTTCATCACGCTATCTTCACAATGAGTCAAGCTGAAATGTTTGTACACAAGTGTTTCTGAACTTAGAACAAGTTAGATGATGGACTATATTGATCCACGTTTTGATACAGTCCCCATATAGAGGTGCAGCCCGATATCAGCTATTTTTACGTCTTTAGCTACATTTTCCGACCGAATCAGCTATAATTTGACATTTATGGTTCACTTCTCCAACCAAAAGTGATGTACACAGATCCACGTTTTATATAGCCCCCATATGACAGTACCGCCAAATTTCAGGTATTTTTACGGATAGCTACATTTTCTGCTCGAATTAGCTAAATTTGGCATTAAGGGTTTCTCGTGGTCAACTAACTTTTCCAGCTAAAATTGTGGGCTTAGGTACTTCCACAACAGAAAGCCAAACTTAACGTTTTTAATACCGTTCACCATATTATGGACGGTATAATTAAATGGCTGAAATTTGGTATTTAGTCTACGTTGGATGTAAAACCTGTCCAACTGAAATTCGTCGTTGAACGCCATTGAACGGTACCTCCAAATTTTCGTAATTATGAAGTTTGTGACGTCAATATCCCATTGAAATAACTGAAATTTGTTATTTAGTCTTCCATAGGGTTATAAAATATTCCTGATGAGAATTATCAGTATAGGTCCACGTCTTCCTCTATCCCCCATAGAAGCTTACCTCTTGATTTTTGGTATTTTTTTTACAGAAATATCGAAAATTTGGTATTTAGTCTTCTTTCTTCCAGAAATTTGTCGGTATAGATCGACGTTGTGATGTAACCCCAACAGAAGGTACCTCCCGAATTTACGGATTGTTTGTCCATTCGGTCGACAATTTAAAAACTCGAAATAAGAAAATTATCAGCCCGTATATATTGTTAAAAAATTATCTTAGCTAAAATATTAAGAACTTTAGTGCCAAATGAAAGTCGCACTGCAATTATAAAGACAAAATATTTGTAAAAAAATACAAAAATAATTAACTTCTTAATCTTAATTGTAAGTATTGAGGATTATTACATGTTTCAAAAGGACAATGGTCCAAAAAATATGGGTTTCCTTCAAGAGATTCCCATTTTATCAAACAGGACAAATTGAAACTTCATCAAACTTTAGCTTCAGAATTCATAAACAGGACACAACGGAATTTTATCGCTACTAGATTTGTGATTATAGATGACCAATTATTCTGGATTTTTCGATCCGGTGTACGGTGGATTTATCATTATAGGTACTATAACTGTCATTAAAACTAGTTAATAACATTCTGAAACTAGTTAATAACATACAGATTTAGTTATATATTGTTAAAAAATATGAATATAATTTTTAACACACTTCCACAGGAGTTCTTCGGTGCTTACTTTTGCGATATACATTTTGTGCGTTTTGGGATTCATACATACATTTTCTTATGTATGCAAATTTTACACACTTTTCATTTTTATGACCGAAGACTTCGGGTCTATCTCCGAGGACTTCGTGTTTATCAAACAAAACCATTTGATTGTTGTTTTCAATAAGTTACAGTGCTTTTTATCCCTATGTTTCAATGTTGCATACTAACTTTTGCGACAGACAGTACGTGCATATAAATGATGTGTCTCTTAGAACAGTGATGCTTCGCCCTAGGAAAAATCATTCCGAAAAGCTAAACACAGGGTTTCGGAGACGAGCCATTGTTGATTCGACTCCAGCCTCCGGAGTCGACTCCGAGGATAATTTCAAATATCGCTCAAAATTAATAAAATATACAAAAGATTTTAGTTTTTTTTCTATATGTTTGTTAGAATACAATACTCAACCACATTGTTTCTGCTGTATCTTACAGGGAAAAGTAGCAAAACTTACAAATTAGAAAATTTTATTCAATCATTTGATAAATTTAAAAATTTTTTCCCCGGAGTCGGAGTCGAGTTATTTTTTTCGACTCAGACTCCGACTCCAGCAAAATTGCTCCGGTTCCGAATCCGAAACCCTGCCTAAACACCACTTAAAATTTTACCTTTGAGTCCGAATAACTTTTTTAACAGCCGGAAAAACAATCCTTGCGGATAACATATGTATGGGAATTTTTCGACTTACACTGTTTTCTCTGGACTTACCTAAAGAGTTCGCTGAGATTACAACCATTGTGGAAAACGGGGTAGGTACTAATTTTCGATTGGAAATGTTTTATACAAGTTATTCTTCTTTTTGGAAATATTCATTTCATGGAAGTCGCTTACATTGCCCTCCTGAAGTAAAGAAAGCCAGGCAGAGCGTGTGAAAATCGAAAAATGTGATGTTATATTTTATAGAACTTTTGATTGCCACATTGGTTCTTGGTTTCCGTTAATTGGACATCCCTCCCGTCTCCATTTTATTTATTTATTTATTTACTAGCTGACCCGGTCCGCGTTGCTGGCCCGTTGTTTGGGTTCTCCGTGTAAACTTTAGTTATCTATCCAGCATTGATACAGCCATAATTAGGCATCCCTCTAGAAACTTCATAATATAAATCAATGTTTTGACATAAATTCCATGCAATGGTATCCCCCAAATTTAAGATATAAAATCTCTTTTGTGACCCACATATAATGATCGGTGCACGTCAATTAACATTGCTATATATTGGATTGTTGGTCTCGGTTGGGGTCGTAATTATTACTGCAGAGAATTGTCAGTATAGGTCCACGTTTTGATATAGCTCCCATAGAACGGTACCGGCTGATTTTCGCTATTTTTGAGGATTTAACATCATTATCACACCGAAATGGCTAAAATTTGGTTTTAATGTAATTTAAAGAGGAGAGCATAAATATTCGTATCGACCGAAAGACACGCCTTTTTATTTGCGCTCGGTGTGCAACAGTTATAGGTTCACGTTTTGATACCTCCCGATTTTCGATAGTTTGGAGATATAGTCATTTTGGGGGTCGTAAACAGTCTTGCAGAGAATTTTCAGTATACGTCCTCGTTTTGATATAGCTCCCATAGAAGGGTGGCGCCCGATTTTCTCTATTTTTGGTGGATTTAACCTCATTCAGCCCGATCGAAGGTAACGCCTTTTTTCTTCGCGCTCTATATGCAATTGTGGTAAAATACCCCTCAGCGAAATGTATGTTCTTTCGGGATATGTATGGCAACATTTATATAATTCATAAAAAAATTACTTCTATAAATTGTAGTTGTTATTATCGAGATTTTGCTGTATTTAAAAAATGTATCTTTATCTAGCTATTCCAAGGATTAAAATCAATGCTCATGAAGTTTCACTTCCCACATTTTGAGATTTTATACGTAATTATAATATTTTCAAAAATCGAACACGATCGGGGTATTCTGATTCCAATGATGATATTGTATTGTATATCAATAACTTTGTCTGATTTCCAATCGATCTTTCTGGAATTTCGTTCTAGTGACATCTCAAGTTATCGGGATTTTACTGTATTCCAAAATGTGGAGTTGATCGCGCTATCCCACTTATTGTTTAGTGTTCAGCGTTTTTAGGCACGCTTACAAAATTATATATATTATCTGAAATGATAAATGTTTGCAAATTTTGTGATGACCGCCATATTTCACTTTTTGCGATATTTCACTTCCGCGAAGACCATTCAGGGTCAAGACAGTAATTACAGTAGTATTGCAAACAATCTGTAAACAATACGTTCAAAAATATCATGGACTTCAGATTTTTTTAAAAAAAAATTGAAGGAAAACCTCCTGTCACTACACTTAGCCGTATTAAAATAGCTCACGACCGCGCTATCCCACTTGTTCAAGCTAGTGTTTATATCATTTTTGTGTCACGCTTACTAAAATTATGTATATTAATTGAAATAATACATTTTTGAAAACTTTGTGATGACCGCGATTATTCAGGGAAAACAATCTGTAAACAATACGTTCAAAAATATCAAAGATTTCAGATTTTCTTAAAAACATTGTGGGGGAGGACCACCGGTCACTACTCTTAGCCGTATAAAAACAGCTTACGAACGTTCTAATTAATTGAAATAATACATTTTTGAAAATTTTGGGATGACCGCGATTTTTCACTTCCGCGACGACCTTTCAGGGTCAAGACTGTAATTACCATAGCATTGCAAACAATTTGTAAACAATATATTAAAACGTACCTTGAATTTCGCGGTTTTCTTAAAAAATTGTGGGAGGACCACCGGTCACTACACTTAGCGGGATAAACAATAGATTACGACCTATTCTCAGACCTAAAAACTCCACATACAAAATTTCATAAGATTTCCCAATCGATTTTTCGGAATTTCTATATAGTGACATCTCAAGTTATCGGGATTTTACTGTATTCCAAAATATGGCGTTGACGCATTATCACACATATTGAAGCCAGTGTTATAGCGGTTTTGTAGTCACTCTTACTAAAATTAGGTATATTATCTGAAATAATACATTTTTGAATAATTTGGGATGACCGCGATATTTCACTTCCGCGACGACCATTCAAAAAAATATATAGCCTATTTTCACCACCGGTGTTCCCAGTACATTATCTGAAATTTTCAAGAAAATCTATTCAGCCGTTTTTGAGTCTATTCGGAACATACAAACATACAAACATACTAACATACACACATTGCCTTTTATATATTAGATACTAACATACACACATTGCCTTTTATATATTAGATTACAATTTTACTTTTCAAAGTATTAAGATTCATAGAAAAATCAATAAGATTGTATACTTTATTAAAATCTTTAGACATTCTTGTTGAGGGATCAGCATTTGTATAATTCATTCTAGTGGTACAAAATTGCGAGTAGCTTTTTGGGGAATATTAAAGCTAATATTGTTGATTAGAAATCCAGCGTCACCCATTATCACATTAAAAAGGAATTATACGTTTATCATTTTCCTTCGGCTTTTTAAAGTTGGCAGCTTATGGAACGAAAAGTTTAAGCTCCGTAAACAGAAACATAGGAATTGCTTTTGAACGGACTCGATGCGATCGCTGTTGTTATTATATATAGGATCCCATATGATCGATGAAAAAGCGTTGTGTATAAATTTTTTGTGACATAAGGATCCATGAACTCCTTACTCCACCGTTTAACAAATCCGAACACTAATGGGTAGTTACACTATATGTAAATGTCATATGACATGAAATTTTCCATCATTATATAGTCGCTAATATGTGCAATATTGGGGATTTTCCTTACGCCACTTACTTTGTGTGTCCACACCAGCAAAAATGTAATAAAATTACGTCTCCACATTGCCTGCGTGGGTAGATATGGAATGTTTTTATTTCGTGTCATATGACATTAACATATAGTGTAAACTACCCCTAACTTGGCTTTGTTTATTATTACCGAAATGTGTGAATTAAAACTCAGTTTACGATCCAAAAGACCTCCGAGATCCACAAACATGTTTACTTTTTCCAGAGAGTAGTCGTTGAGTGTATAACCAGTATCCATTAACCTCTTTCTCGTAAATCTCATGAGTTTGCATTTCGAGTAATTTATTTCCATAAGGCTAATATTACACCAATTAGCAAACAAATTCAGATTATTTTGCAACAGCTGATTAATTGGCATATCTGCAAAACTGAGAAATACATATTTTCACAGAGTCGGCGTACATCAAAATATTTGAAAACTTTATTGAGGTAAGTCGTTTATAAATAAGGAAAACAGAAGTGGTCCTAGATGGCTGCCTTATGGTACTCCAGAGGAAACTTCAATACTCCTCGATATTGTATTGTTAAAATTTACATTTTGTGTCCTATGTTTTAGGTATAAAGAAATCCAGTTGACATTTCTGTTAGTTAATCCTATGCACTCAAGTTTTATTCGTAAAAGCTTATGATTTACTTTATCGAAAGATTTGCTGAAGTCCGTGTAAACAGCATCAGTTTGCTTTCCTTAAAGGAATCCCCAATTGATTGTTGTGGAAAAGTGAAGAAGGTTAGTTGCTGTAGAGCACTTTTTCTGAAAACCGTGCTGATAGGAAGATATAAGAGAACTAATATGATGGCTAATGTTATCAGTGATGATTTTTTCAAATAGCTGTGGAATCACACTTAATTAATGATTAATCGAAGCGTTAAACAGCACAGTTAAAGCACATTTTTTAAATGCAACTTGGGATTGTATCAGGTCCAAAATCAATGCCATATTTTAAAGGTTTCAATCCATTTAACACCATTGTACTATCCAATAGTTTAATTGATATTGATTGGTTAGAGTTGAGTTGAAAGGGTATATTAGGTTTTAGTTGAAATTCACGATGTGCAAAGTATGGACCAAATTTCCGAACATTTTCGAACTTTTGTGGGGGAGATACCGGAAGTAGTGGACCGATACAACCCATCTTCGAACGTAAACTAAGTTTGGACAAAATATTACGACATCGGTTGATCCGTTCCAGAGTTATCGTGCGCTTCAGCCAGCCAGACACACGGATGGGCATGGCTAAATCAACAACAAATTGTCTGAAACGGATTTCGTCTGAACATACTTGGGTTCTAAAACCATTTTTTTGATGAGGCACATTTTGTCCGTGTGAAAGTGTATATACCCTCGTTAGCATAAATGCTGAGGGTATAAAAACACAACGAGTAAAAAAGGTGCATGTTATAGAATTTTGAATAACAATAGAATAGTATTTAGCGGGCAAAAGAGTATTGCTAATATATAAGCGGGTTCCTTCATTTTTTTTTTTTGGTTTGTGTGTAAAGGAATTGGTGGACTATAGCCTTTCTTACTTGTTCATTATAAGTTCCTACAGAAAAATTTTTAATACTTTCGTTGTTTTAATAAAATTAAAAAATATATATCAATTAATATGTAACGCCTAAATCACTTTTTTGAAACACTGCACTATAGGTAATTTGCCCTGTTTTTGAGACAAAAATTAATAACAGCGGAATTGAAGGATTTTTTAACTTTTTAAAATATTTATGTATAAAAGTGAGATAAAACAAAGATCTTTATAGATAAATTCGGATATAAGGAACAACGGTTATAAGCAACTACGTATATAACGAACAAAGCTATTTTTTCCAATGTCATTTTCATTAGTTTTCTTATACACAACAAACTGATAAAAACGATCACGGTAGTAAGTAACACAAATTTTGTCCCCGCGAGTAGATTTTCCAACGAATTGTTACTACAGTTTTGTATATTTTTAGAATATACGTTAGTAAAGACGAGTTTAGTACTCCTTTAAACCGTATTAATGATTAATATGTAATAGAGAGATAAAATAAAGCTACTACTGCCGCACCGTTTATAGAAAACCACGGATATACCGAACAATTTGTCGCCATTACTTATATTACTTGCAATGAAATTGTAAACAACAATATTTTTTACACTTATTATTTATTTCCTCAAACCAAACTTCCACAATTTTAAGACTTTTTATTGAGAAGTAACATAATAAAATCTCATAAATATCAAAAACGGGCAAAATCGGGTTTTGAAACCTAGTAATAGCAATGCAGAAGGCTTTCAGTAATGTGTTCTAGGTGGCAAAATCACGGCCAAACACGGCCAATTTAGTATAAGTCTATATGAAGTGAGTTTAAGAAAAATAAAATATTTATTTCTGACTTTTTGTGTTTTTTGGTCGCTACCCAAATTGTTTAAGCTATAATATATATGAAATAAATTCCACTCGCAATTGCCAATCTACTCCATTTTACATATATTTATATTTGGTTTATTTTTCCGCGGTTTTAAGTACGTTGAAATATGCCTCACAATATATATTTTTTTAGTTCTTCTTCGAAATTCTCACTTTGACTGCAATTTAAACCGCGATAATGACGCCATTTTGAAAAATGTCATTCATATTAATAAATTTTGACATGTTCTTTTTTCAATGCCAACTAAAAAATTATTATTATTAAAAGTTGCAAAATCGACTTTTTGCCTCAAAAACAGGGCAAATTACCTATAGTGCACTGTGACAAAAACCACAATGATAACGTTCACAATTCCATGGTAAGATTTATTTTTTTATTTAAATAATATTTCTTATCAATTCTTATGAATGAATGGTAGATTGTTTTTTTTTTTTGTTTTTAAGGAAATATATGTTTATAAATTGAGCCGACGATTAATGTTTGGGTATAAAAAGTTTTTTATTGAAGAAGTTATTGAAAAATAACTTTGTTGCAGAATATCCACAAACAAACAACTGGTTTTCCCTGCCTTACCCCTTGGCGAGCAATGCCAAACTTTAATAATAAATTGGCGTACAGAAATAAGGCCCCATGAAATAACACCCCAAACTGAAAATGAAAATAGACCCCAAACAGGTATATGGAAAACAACAACAAAGCTTTTGGGGCCTATTTTCGTCTTTTTGGGACCTTTTTTCATTCAGCTGTTGGAGCCAATTTGTCTTCGCAACATGTAAATCGAAAATTTGAAAATCAAATTGGCGTCTAATTGCATTTTTCATTGGGGCCTTTTTCCACATGTTTAGGGCCCAAATGCAACCGAAACAATAAATTGGGGTTAGTTTTTGAAAGTTATTATTAAGGAAACGAAGAAGGGTGTAATTTCATAAATTTTGTTGAGAACAAACAAAAAACAAAAACAACGGTGCCCGGACGTAACACCCACGGACATAACTACAAAAAACGCGGCCATAACTCCCAACGACTTAGTTCTTAATTTCAAATCTATTTTTTTGCTTTTCGAAATTTTTCATTGATCAAAGAACTGTCTCCACAAAATCCTCTAGATTTCATAATATTATTTAAAAATGAAATTATATCTGAATTTGTCAGTAGCAGTTCGGAGAAATTTTACCAGACTACAGTATTCGACGAAGATACAGTCGTATATAAGAGTATATTAATTATTTAATTTGCAAAAAATTTAAATCAGGAAATTTGTTAAGTATTTGCATTTCTTTACAAAAACGCTGTATTTTTTAATAGTAAAAATGTTTTTGTAACAAATCGTGCGATTTTTTTTTAAAAATATTTCGTCTGCGGCCCTTTTCGTTTTCATACAAGTATTTGCAATTTTTTAGAAAAACTTTGTAATTCCAAAATTATGAAAATATTTTTGTAAAAAGTCGCGCGATTTTATCAAAAATATTTTGCTTGCGGCGCCTTTCGTTTTTATAAAAGTATTTGCAATTTGTTAGAAAAGCTTTGTATTTTCAAATATAGTGAAAATATTTGTGCAAAAAGTCGCGCGATTTTTTCAAAAATATTTTCGCCTGCGGCGCTTTTCGTTTTTATAGAAGTATTTGCAAGTGTTTAGAAAAACTTTGTATTTTCTAAAACTGTAAAAATATTTTTGTAAAAATTTTCTCCTGCGCACGGTGGTCGAAAGCACTGATCTAGCGGCGCGAAATTAATAACTTGAAAACGAATTGAAATTTGGCACAAACTCAGCTTGTACCTGTGGGTAATAATGGGCCAAATATGAACAATATCGGCTAATGTTTTGGTATAGCCCCCATATAACGGTACCTTAAGATTTTCGGTATTTTGAGGATTTAAGCCACAATTTCGTAGCAAATTAACTGTAATTTGGTACTTAGGGTTCCTAGTAGTCACAAAATATTTTCACGAAAAATTATGGACATAGGTGCACGTTTTGATATAGCCCCCATGTAACCATACCTCCCAATTTAAGGTATTTTAAATATCGTGAACACATTTTTAAACCAACACGGCTGTAATTTTGCATTCCGTGTTCTCAGTGTGTATAAAATCTTCTTACAAAACATTTTCAACACGGATTTATGTTTCGATGTAGCCCCTTTTATGGTAGCCCCGATTCGTTGAATTTTTACTTGTTATCCAATATTTAATAACATATTTAGCTATAATATGGTATTATAGTGTCTCCGGGGGTAGAACTATATTTTGATTTAGGTCCCATACAAATACGCAGCTAAATTTGTATGAATATCATGCAAAATCCCTTATTTTAAAAGTGCAGTCATCAAAAGATTTGCAAATATTTGCAGTCCTAATGTGGTTATTCCGTATCCAGAGAGTCCAATTTCATTCCCAAAAAAATAATCGAACCTAAGTTCGGCTAAGTTTACAAGATGCACTCTATGGAACAAGCGCGTACAACCCATAAAAACAAAAAAAAATTGAATTTTTGAAAATTTATTGCTATATAACTAAGTACCTCCAGACCTCAAACTAAATTTTATAATTTAAATCACACCCTCTGCTATTTATAAAAAATAAATCTTGTCCAGTTTCATTACGAATTTATTTAACATTTAAACAAAAATGAAGTTAATTTTATTGCAACAGTTTTTTAAAATCTGATGCAGCAAAAACTCTTGTATTTGGTAGTGAACAACTGAGTGAATATTTACAACAACAAAAATGAAAAAAACAAAATCTTTGTCTGCAAAGTGTCTGTAATCGATACATTGGAAAATATTTCGCAATTTTATAGTTCGATTTTTTGACTTTCGCGCCGCTAGATCAGTGGTTTCGACCAGTGTGCTGCGGCGCTTATCGTAGTGAAAATATTTTTGAAAAAATCAATTCAAACAGAATTAGAAAAAATGGAGAGTAGAAGTTTCAATATGTTTAAATTATAAAAAAGTATAGCCATCAATTAGAAATTTTGGGGCATAAATGTAATATTTTTTTGGGCCAAATTTCCTAGTTTGGGGCCTTTTTGTATTGGGGCCATTTTTCAAATTGAAAAAAAAAAACACCCCAAAAATTGGGGTCCATTTTCATTTCCGTTTGGGGTGTTATTTCATGGGGTCTTATTTCTGTACGCCAATAAATTAGAATAAATAAAATATTAAAACAACAACAATGGGATTAAGCCTGTGTTTATATCTCTTTCAAAGTCGATGTAAACAAGTCGATATAAACATATCCCTCCGTCGGTTGAAATCAAGATACAGCTCGCAATTTTTAAGACAGAGCTTTGTAATTTGGCATAGAAGTTTCTATTACTCCTAGGACAATTGGTATTGAAAATGGGCTATATGGGTCCACGTTTTGATATAGCCCCCATAGAATAGCACCACCCGATTTTCGGTATTTTGAAGGATTTAGCCTCACGCTGAAATGGCTGAAATTTGGTACTTAGTCATATTTGGGGGTACAAAACTTTTCCCCAGAAATTTGTCGGTAGAGGTCAACGCATTCATATAGCATCCATAGAAGGTACCTCCCGATTTTCGGTATTTGGCGGTTGTGGCCACAATTATACACCGAAATGGCTAAAATTTGGTATTTGCTCTTCTTTTGGGGTAGAAAATTGTTCATATGAAATTCATGCCTTCCTATAGCCCCCATAGAACGGTACCAACCGATTATCGGTAATTTAAAGGTTTTAGCTTTATTATCACGCTGAAATGGCTGACATTTGATATTTAATCTTTCTCCCAGAAATTTGTCGGTATAGGTCCACGCCTTCATTTAGCCCCCCAACGGTACCAACCGATTTTCGGTATTTTAAAGGTTTTAGCCTTAATATCACGCTGAAATGGCTGAAATTTGTTATTAAGTCTTCGTTGGGGGTACAAAACTTTCCCCCAGAAATTTGTCGGTATAGGTTCATGCCTTCATATAGCCCCCATAGAACGGTACCTCCCGATTTTCGGTATTGTGAAGGTTGTGCCCATAATAATACATCGAAATTTGGTATGGCTGAAATTTGAAATTTGGCCACAATAATCGACCGAAATGGCTGAAATTTGGTATTGAGTCTTCATTTGGGGTATAAAATTTTCCATATGAAATTCGTCGGCATAGGTTCACGCCTTCCCTATAGTACGGTACCTCCCGATTTCCGGCATTTTGAAGGTTGTAGCCTCAATATTCCATCAAATTAGCTGAAATGTGGTATTTCGTCTTCATTTGGGGTATAAATCTTTCCACCTGAAATTCGTCGATATAGGTCCACGCGTTTCTATATCCCTTATAGACTTGATCTTGATTTACGTTATTTTAAAGGTTTTAGACATTATCTTACCGAAATATCTGAAATTTGGTATTTAGTCTTCTTTGAGTCTAACAACTTTCCGCCAGAAATTTGTGGGTATAGATCGACGTTTTGATATAGCCCCCTATAAAACGGTACTCCCCAATTCCTTTTTTACAGGTAAGCCACATTGTTTTACCGATATTGCTGAAATTTTTAATTTTGGCTTTTTCATAAACGAAAGGAAACTAATTGTTCCCTTTCACTTGAATGTAACTTGTGGTGGAGGGTATAACAAGTTCGGCCCGGCCAAACTAACTTGTTTGAAATACTGTGACAAAAAACCACAATGATAACGTATAGAATTCCATAGTAAGATTTATTTTTATTTATGTGATATTTCTTATCAATTCTTTTGAATTAATGGATTTTTTTTTGTATTTTCAACAAATTGTGGTGTTTACATAGAATTTCAAAATTATTATTTATATGCGTATTTTTCATATATTTTATCGTAGTCAACACATTAACAGCGAATTCCATATGAACATCTGTAAGACAGGAGCAATTTCTTATTGTTGTCGTATTAGTTCTTTAGTCATCTTCAACCTATGCATCAATATAAACACATTGTAAAGCAGAATTAAAGTAACAGGGTATGCATTAGCTCGGAGGCTGTGATATGATCACATTTTAAAGGGGGTTCTTAACGATTTTACGAAAAAAGATAAAAAAAACCTAAGGGTTAACATTTTCAACAAATATATTTCGTATTTCCTTCTCAGTAAAGCGGCCAAAGACACAATATAACTAAAATTCCAGGATTCCAACATATCTTAACTCGAATATTAAAAGAAAAAAACTAGAAATGGACTGAACTTGCCGCGCTTACTTTGGTTACTTTCCGATGTAAACTTTAAAACACCGATATACTTGTCTTATATTTTAAGTTCTAATTTCATAATCTACACTGTTTTCCCAACATTTAAAAAAATGAATTTTGTTGCACAGTGTTATTATTACATTTGCAATGGTTGCTCCAATAAGTAGATGTTGATTGAGGAATAATTAGTTTTGTCTATAGTCTATAAAATAAGTTGTTTCACATTTTTTAATGTATACTTTATTATAATGTTTTTCTGATTACAGCTGCATATGTTTCACTTTCACACAATTTTTAATATTATTTTTTTAGCAATAATGTTTAAATCGCTTCTTGGAATACTGTAACAAAAAACCACAATGATAAGCTACACAATTTCATAGTAAGATTTATTTTACTTTTCAATGTCATTTCTTATCAATGCTAGTGAATGGATGGAATATTTTCATTTCTTTTTATTTTCAAATACTTAAATATTTACATAGACCATAAAAGTTATAATTTATAAGACAACACATTAACATCGACCTCTATTTGAAGAACATCTGTTGCCTATAAGACAGGGGCAATTTCTTCGTGTTTTCGTTCCAAATCTATCGTCAAAACCTTCTACATTTTTATTCTCTGGATATTTTGGACCAGCGTAATTAATAGCATTAATAGCAGGATTTGCATTATCATTAGTTTCTGCTCTGCTTTGTCGATATTGCGAATTATCAGGGAATATTATTGGTCGTCCACCAGCACTACCTCTTCTTGTTACATTTGGACGGCGTTGAACTCCAGAGTCAACTTGCATTCTATTTTGTGTTTGCCATACTCTATAACCGCCATATCTGTCATCATTATCACCATTAGGGAACAAAATTGCGTCATTAGCTGGACTTCCAGTGCATTTAGTCAGATATATATTTACTATAGTTATTATTACATATAAACTAGTTGTATGCATTTTACTAAATCGTTTTCCGAAACTTTTTTTATTGAAATAAAACAATCTGATCTTAAATATACGTTTATTCGCTTCTGCTTTCTTTGTGCAACTAAAAATTTTGTTTATTTCAGAAATAAAAATAATCACCCGAATGGGGTATTTAATTTATCGCTTTGTTTTGAATGTGTAGCACAGTGTTGTGAATAGAAATAATTTGGAGAATTTTATTAAAGCAAATTAATAAATAAACAATTCTAGCCACAACAAATATGAATAAGTCATTTCTACTCTTTCGGTTGTTTTATGCTGGGTTTACATTTACGAAATACACTCGATTTCAACTGTCAATTCCATTGATGAAACGTCAAATGAAATCCAATGGATTTCAGATTAGATTTCATTTAACGTATACACAAAGGAATTGACAGTTGAAATCCGCTTCGCAAATGTAAATGTATTATTAGTCTGTTTTAGACGTTAAATTGATATGAGTGTAAACACTAGACATTGGCAAGTTCTTTCATTGCCAAGTTCATTCATTAAAACTACCTTATTTAGTCCTAAATACATATTTCTTGGGGCCATAAGATGAACAAGTAAGATGTGGTTATACTTAGATTGGACCTACCATACCCTATCTACCTAATTGATAACATTTGCAATCAATTCTACATCTCCTTGCTTTTATGTGTTTATCTTTTAACTAGAAACATCTGACCATTTCATTCATCGACCGTTTAATTTTTGGAAAATATTATTATTATTATTTCCCCATAGGGATAATAGGAAACTTCCGGAGTGTGGCCATCTAGATAGGAAAGTGAAACATAATCGAAACAGAAACATTATTATTTCTCTCTCCTTTACGCGCAGCTTTGCCGTATTTAACTTGGTGTTCCGTTCCATTTTCATTTTCAATTAAAAGTTTGTTTTTCCACTTTATTGACAGACAGCCACAAATCAATTCCTCACGGCACTTTATCTAGAGAGTATCGTCTCGCATTAATAGAAAGAGGAAGGCAACCATAAATTTTCAATAGAAAAAATCATTTCATAATGCTCTCATAATTAGAACTTTAAGTCTTACAGAAAAACAAATATTTTTGTTATGTAGGCAAAAAACAAATAAATAATAAATACTAAAGTTTGTTTTTATGTTGTTAAATACTAATTCCTCCATTAACACAAATGAAATGGGAGTTTGTAAAATGTGTGTATACCCACATTCATTTAGACATAATAAGCTTTTTAAAGAACCCTGCATAACCCTTGAAAAGCATTAAAAACATAAATCTATGTTCCATGTTGATGAGTTTTAGTTAAAAAACACAAAAAACAAATTCTAATCAGTTATAGCATATCTCTTTTTAGGAAACACCCTACAAAAGTTGTATGGAAGTAAAATGGAATAATTAGTTTCCTTTCGTTTACGAAATAAACTAAATACCAAATTTCAGCAATTTCAGTAAAACAATGTGGCTAACCTTTAAAATAAAGAAATTCGAGAGGTACCGTTCTATGGGAGCTATGTATATCAAAACATCGATCTGTAGGTATAGATCTGGCGGAAAGGTTTTAGACTCAATACCAAGTTTCCTACTTTTCGGTAAGATAATGTGGCTAAAACGTTAAAAATACCGAAAATACTGATAATTCTCTCCTGGAATATTTTAGAACCCAATGGAAGACTAATTAACAAATTTCAGTCTTTCGGTGGGACATTGACGTCACAACATTCAGACTTACGAAAATCGGGAGGTACCGTTCTACCGAAACGTGGACCTATACCGACGAATTTCAGCCATTTCGGTGGGTTGTTGTGGCCACAACCTTCAAAATACCAAAACTCGGGAGCTACCGCCCTATGTGGGCAAAATGCAGGCATGGACCTGTACAGACAAATTTCTGGGGGAAAATTGTATACCACCAACGAGGAGTATTTTCGCCATTTCGGTGGGTTATTGTGGCAAAAATTCTTCAAAATATCGAAAATCACGCCATATGAAGGCGTGGACCTGTACCGACAAACTTATGGGGTTTTATACCACAAACGAAGACTAAATAACAAATTTCAGCTATTTCGGAGGAATATTGAGGCCACAACCATCAAAATACCGAATACCAATTTTCATACAATTCATAATTTCATATGGAAAGTTTTATACCCCCAGCCATTTCGATGGATTATCGTGGTCACAACCTACAAAATTCCGAAAATCGGGAGGTACGGTTGTATGGGGGCTATATGAAGGCGTGAACCAGTACCAAAAAATGTATGGGGGCAAATTTTATACCCCCAACGAAGACTAAATACCAAATTGCAGCCATTTCAATGAATTATTGTGGCCACAATCTTCAAAATACTGAAAATCGGGAGGTACCGCTATATGCGGGCTATATGAAGGCATGGACCTATATCAAAAAATTTCTGGGGGAAAGTTTTATACCCCCAACGAAGACTCAATAGCAAATTTCAGACATATCGGAGTGATAATGGGGCTAAACCTTAAAATACCGAAAATCGGTTGGTACCGTCCTATGGGGGAAATATCAAAACGTGGACCGTATATCATTTACAATACCAAACATTCTAGGAGTAAAAGAGACTTCTATACCAAATTACAAAGACGGACGGACGGACGGACAGACGGACATGGTTATATCGACTTAGAATTTTACCCTGATCAAGAAAATATATTTTATAGGGCCTCCGATGAATATTTCGATGTGTTACAAACGGAATGACAAATTTAATTATACCCTCCATATTATGGTGGAGAGTATAAATAAAAAATAAAACATAAAATATAAATATAGAATATAAAATATGAAATATAAACATAAAATATAAAATATGAAATGTAAAATATAATAATGAAATCCAAAATATGAAACATAAAATATAGAATATAAAATACTAGCAAAATGCCCGCTACTTCGTATGCGAAAAAAAATAATATACAAATAATAAACAAGGAATAATAAACAATATTTAATATGGAGAACACGGCAAATTTTGATGTGCTAATACCTATTTGAATTGATATTTAATTTCTTTCAAGTACTGCTCGTACACGTTTTGTTCGAATTTCAAAAAATACCTCTACACTTCAACAGCGGTCTACATTATAAATTCCAGTCCATGTTTTATTAGAACGGTATGTGTATTTTGAAACTTTTATCCACATTTGCTAACCGAATTTTGGAATTTGTGATATCAAAATGTAGAAAACCATTGTTCAGAAGATGTTACCCTATATAACAGTTAATTTTTGAGACATTTTATTTAGGCCTTTTTTCTCAGGATGTAAAAACCTTCTTGTAAAACATTAGCCGCATAAATCTACCTTTTCAAATGAACTTACTATAACGTTCAGAATAGACAACAAAGATAAAAATAATTTTGTTGAAAAGGTACGTTTGACTTTCTGATTTCAGTACATTATTTAGAAACCAAATTCGTGTTAACCTAGAAACAATAGTACATTATTCAGTACAATTTTTAAAATCCAGTACCTTAGCTCAAATGTTACAGTTTTAGTTCAACTTGTTCACCCAATGTCAATGGTATTACATGTAGAAACCCTTCATACATTTAAAGGCGGATTTAAATAAACATTCTGATCCAATCTCAACAGTGATCCTCATAACAAATTTCATTTATCGATTCACCCAATACCATTGCTTCAATATTAATATTATTTAATACTTCTAGTATACTTATTGTACGACCCTCTCTAACAATGAAACTGACAAATCAATAGCCCAATACCAAATTTATTGCAACTTTGTACTTTTCACGCACTAATGATATAATTCTATCTTCATTGCTACACTTAACGTCAAATTTAATAGCATTTAGTACATTTCGTATTTTTCAATAAATCATCCAGCCCTCAGCTTTTAGAATTTGTATGCATTTCAAAAAATCCGTATCTAAACACCAACACAATCCCTCATACAACAATTCGAAATTCCACCTATGTATATCCCTTCATGCAACACCAAACTGGTACCAAATTTAGTACTTATAGTATGTATAAGTTTCAAAAATTACTTCCTTTTATCCAAAACTATATCCCAACGGCGATTTAGTATTTTTCGTATACATTAGTATGAATTTCCAAAACTTCCTCTCTATCTCCACTCTAAACGTCAACTGCTATACTAATACCGAATTTCACAATTTCAGCTCTACCCCTTTACACAATAACAATTTCGACCAAATTCTGTGTCATTTAGTAATTTTCGTACACTTATTGTACGTATATCTACAACCACATCCACATCTATACCCTACACACCAACAGCGGGTGTAATACCAAATTTCTGAATTTCTGTTCATAATACCATTAATACTTTTCGTATGAAAGTAGGAATTTCAATAACTATCTCTAACAGTAATTGCGAATTTCAGGATTCCACCTCTACCCGTCCACCCAAATTTAAATCGTACCAAATTTAGTACTTTTCGTACCCATAAGTACGAAATTCCAAAACTTCCTCAATCCCACACTCCAACAGTAACCTTAACTCGAAATTTCAGGATTCCAGCTCTATTCGTTCATTTAGTACTTTCCGTACCCTTAAGTACGAATTTCCGAAACTACCTCAATCCTACACTCCATAAGTAATCTTAACTCCAAATTTCAGGATTACAGCTCTACCCGTCCACCTGAATTTAAATTGTACCAAATTTAGTACTATTTAGTACTTTCCATACCCATAAGTATGAATTTCCAAGACTAAGTCAATCCTACAGTAATCTTAATTCCAAATTTCAGGATTCCAAATTGTACCAATTTTAGTATTTTTCGTACCCATAAGTACGAATTTCCAAAACTTCCTCAATCCTAAACTCCAACAGTAACCTTAACTCGAAATTTCAGGATTCCAGCTGTATCCGTCCACCAAAATATAAATTGTACCAAATTTAGTACCATTTAGTACTTACCGTACACATAAGCACGAATTTCCACAACTACCTCAATCCTACACTTCATAAGTAATCATAATTATAAATTTCAGGATTCCAAACTTAGTACCATTTAGTACTTTCCGTACCCATAAGTACGAATTTCCGAATCTACCTCAATCCTACACTCCATAAGTAATCTTAATTCCAAATTTCAGGATTACAGCTCTACCCGTCAACCTAAATTTAAATTGTACCAAATTTAGTACTTTCCGTACCCATAAGTAAGAATTTCCAAGACTAAGCCAATCTCACAGTCCAACAGTAATCTTAATTCCAAATTTCTGGATCCCAGCTCTATTCGTTCCCCCAAATCCAAATTGTACCAAATTTAGTACTTTTCGTACCCATAAGTACGAATTTCCAAAACTTCCTCAATCCTACACTTCAACAGTAACCTTAATTCGGAATTTTAGGATTCCAACTCTATCCGTTCACCCTAATATAAATTGTACCAAATTAAGTACATTTAGTACATTCCGTACTCATAAGTATGAATTTCCAAAACTACCTCAATCCTACACTCCATCAGTAAACTTAATTCAAATTCAAATTTCAGCACTTCAGCTCTATCCGTTCACCCAAATCCAAATTGCGTTCCTTTTCGTACCCCCTAAGTACGAATTTCCAAAACATGCTCAATCCTACACCCCAATAGTAATCTTAAATCAAAATTTCAGGATTCCAGATCTATCCGTTCAACTAAATTTAAATTGTACCAAATTTAGTACCATTTAGTACTTTCCGTACCCATAATTACGGGTTTCCAAGACTAACTCAATCCTAAACTCCAAAAGTAATTAAATTCCAAATTTCGGGATTCCAGCTCTATCCGTTCACCCAAATCCAATTTGTAACAAATTTAGTACCGTTTACTACTTTTCGTACCCATAAGTAAGAATTTCCAAAACTACCTCAATCCTTCACTCCATCAGTAATCTTAATTCCAAATTTCAGGTTTCCATGTCTATCTAAATTCAAATTGTACCAAATTTGGCACCATTTAGTACTTTTCGTACACATAAGTATGAATTTCCAAAACTACCCCCATATCTCAATCGTATACTTCTACGGTATTCCAAATTTCAGGTTTTCAGCTCTATCCGTTCACTTTTCCCGTTTGCCTAATACAAAGGGTACCATATTTAGTACCTTTTAGTACTTTTCGTACCCTTCTAGGTCGAATTTCCAAAAACCCAGCCTTATCTCACCCCTACACACCGACAGCAACCCACAGTCAAAATTTCAGCTTTCTGGCTTCAGCGGTTTCGTCTGTCACTCACTCAGTCACTCACTCACTAAGCTCTTTTATATATATAGATATCAGGAATATTGTCAATTATTTCATATTCCATTTCAGAAAAAAAGGATAAATTTTTTCGCGCTACATCAACGATTTTTGATATGTAGGTTAAGAAAAAGATTCCCAGTACGAATCTGGTCGCGAGCCAATTTTTGGTTGTTGCGGACAAAAGTTATGGCGCTTTCATTTCGCTTTTTAAGAAAGAAAATATTATAAAAACGCTAATTATTTTAATAAGCACAATTGTTACAAAAAAGTTCTCCCGAAGTGACTTCAGCGAGTAGATTGCATAATACGTGCAAAATGTTACACAGAATTCGCGGAATGTACATAAAATTGATAAATTATTGAATATAAGTAAACTTTTTTCAAAATTAAGGCCCATTTAGTGGTCATAAAATTACATAAAAATTTGTTGTGGATCAAAACTTCCCGGCCAATCAAATGAGACTACAATCATACAGATTGGTGTTACAGTTTCGATGTTACAAGCAAAATAAGCAAATATTTTGGTCAAAAAAATAATTTTTTGTTTGAAAAAATATTTTTTCACATCCATTATGTAGTAGAAAATATTGTAAAAATCTATAGGAATACTTCCTTTATTTTGCTTAAATCTCCCAATAAAAAAGATGGATTTTGCTTTATTGACATTCATATTAAAGCTTTTCCATTAGGGAAGCTAATTGGGTTGATGAGGATATATGTCAAAGCTTCTGAAATGGAAATAACCCATTTTTATTTACATGCATTTTAAAATACGTGTAAATCGCGTAATTATCAAAATCATTTTGTCCGCATGTGATTTTCATGTTCAGCAAGACCATATCTGTTAATTTGTATATATTTTTCGAAATTTAATTTGGTGGCTAAGATGTAGCATCAGCTGCATCTTAGCATTAAAATACCTATAAAATATCGCTAATTAGCGCAAAGTGGATACAATTATGTCCGCATCCGATTTCAATGTCCACCATGAAAATCTACATCGATATATATCTATTTCAAGGCGATCAATTAAGAACCGTGGATGTAGCATCGCACACTATTTTTTGGGATAAAATGAATGTAGCTCCCTTATTAGTGAAGTTTTCAAAACTCTGTTTCCGCTAAAACGAAGATGCTGTATTAGTTGTTTCATTGCAGTGGAAACGAACCGCAGAAAACGCGATAAAATACGCGATATTTCCAAAAACATTTTTAGGTGATTTTTCTACTTTGGACTTTCTTGTAACTCGCGTTTTAGTGGATGGATTTTATGGATTTATTAGATCCGGAACGTGAAAAACTAAAATGTGCAATAGAGTACGAGGCAATCGAATGACAATTGCAAATATTAGACCCGAAAAATATGATTTTTAGAAAAATGTTCGCACAAAATTTCCGCATTTGGATGCAGATTTCTATGAAGCTGTGCAGACTACATTCACAATATACAGATCAAATACCTCAGAATCGCAAGTACTTCAATCCTATATATGATTTTTTGAAAAACCTGTTTGCGGAATGAAATTAGAAGAAAATGTCAAAAAACACTGTAAAACTGGCTTCAAAATGTCAGCATAATTTAATGGTAGAAGCAGTTCAAATTTTGAAAAGTAATACATTATTGAGATGATCCTTATTTAGTTTGCTTCTACTTTTACTTTCACAGGAAAATCGAGAGAAGTGTGGTTTACTCAAATATCGAGAGAAAACAAAAAAAGACATGGTGGCTTCAACCCATTTTTAGCCATTTTTTAACATAAATGTAGCCACAGCTTCCACACAAATTATCTTTTAAGGCCAATATTTTTTGCCACGCCCAACAACATTTCATTTTATCCAAAAATATTTAATTTGTATAATATAGAACCACAAGTCGCGTATTCTAAAAGGGTAAACCTTGGCTTCAGCTATGTTAAATTTTCAAAAATATTGGTGATATATAGATAATGTATAAAATATAAAATATAAGATATAAAACATGAAATATAAAAAATAAAATGTAAATATAAAATCTTTATAAATAAAAATCAAATGTCTTTCGTTGGTAATGGCATTAGTTGAGAACGGCTAGACCGATTTTTTGAAATGTTCGCCATAACCCGAATTTTATGCAAAGAAAATTTGACCACGCCCCCTTTTTTTTCAATTTTTGTAATGAACCGATTTTTCTCAAATTGTCGGGGAATGTACAGGTATGGCCCCGGTAAAAATGGGCTACAAATTTTGTTGAATGCTATATCTATTTAAATAAAAATCAAATGTAGTTCGTTGGTAATGGCATCAGTTGAGAACGGCTGGAACGATTTGGATACTACCCAGCAAAAATTTGGTAGGCACATGTCATTACTTTCTGCATTACCAGGTAATGAGTACTCATTACCCTCCGCATTATCAGACAGTACATATATAACAGTTAACGTATAACTAGTTACATCCTTACTTACTACTTACATACAAAGGAATAAGTACGGTGGCACAGGGCTAGTGTGTCTGACTACAAATCGTAGGTTTGTGTGTTCAAAGCTCACCGTCAGCATGGGAGTTTTTTGTTGAAAAAATTACGAAGAAATCTTAATGTACATGAATGTTTTTAAACAACCCTTACTATTTGTACGAGTGGTCTAGTGTGTAGTGTGTTTGGCTAGAAATCAGAAGTTCATGAGTTCGACACCGGGAGGGACCGGAATAAAAGAAAAAGAAGAAATAAAAACGACAAATAATTGGAGTGTTGAATTTGAATATAATTTCACCACAATTGTTTTAAAAATAGAACATATGCTTTTACCTTTTTTTGACTACTGGTAAGTAGTTAAATATGTACTTAAAAAACACATTTAAGGAAGTACTTCCTCCCTATGACATCCCCATGTAAAAATAATGACTTTTACGGTCAATTAGTAAGTAGTTACAACTGCAAAAATTTACTGAATAAAGTCATTATTTGGTAATGACTTTTTTTGCTGGGTACTTATTTTGAAATGTTCGCCATAACCCAACTTAGTTTTTTATGCAAACAAAATTTGACCACGCCCAATTTTTTCACTTTTCAATTTTAACCTTTTCTACAGAAACTACTGAACTGATTTTACTGAAATTTTCAGAGAATGTACATGGTTGGACCCCTGTGCAAATAGGATGCATATTTTCTTGAATTTCGTATTAAAAAAGCCATATCCTTATGAATAAAAAATCAAATGCCGCCATAACCCAACTTAGGTTTTTATGGAATGAAAATTTTAGCACAACCACTTTTTTAATTTTTAATTTAAATGTTTTTTTTTAATTTGTTGGTTGTTGTTCGACCTTTTTTCTTATTCAAAATTAATAATTTAGTGACCTCGAGCTTGACTAAATTACTAATTTTGATTAAATGTTTTTTTTTTGCAAAAACTATTGAACTGATTTTCCCGAACTTGTCAGGGAATGTACAGGCCTGGTCCCCGAAAACAGGCTACATATTTTATTGAATTCCAGAGAGGGAGGGGTACCTCCCCTAATCGATATTTTTTAAAAACGCTATTTTTGAAAAAAATCTGTTTAAAAATTTACGGATTAATCTATAATCTAGGTACTTCATTGGGGCCTAAAGACCCGACCACGGCCGTTTTTTTAAATATGTATGTTATATCCCCAATACTACTGAACCGATTTCCTTCAACGTTACAGCAAAAGCTCAATGTTTGCCGATGTTATGTACATATATTTTATGAATTTCGAATTTCTATAAGCCAAACTTATGCACGGTGCTCTTGAAGCAACTTTAAATGGAAGGTAATTACACCTGGGAAGTTTTTGCAGATTCTGAAACTACAATGTTCATAGATGAGAAAAAGCAAAAAATCCCCGGAGCGCTTTTTATATAAATCGCGATTCAAGTTGACATTTTTAATGGCTTTTTAGGTTTTCACGATTTTACTTGGAAACCGCAAGTCCTATCGAAATAGGACTGTAGAAAATGTTGTAGCTATGAAAATTCTCTACAAGATTAAACTTTATGATAATTTCGTAGATTTTACCGTTATTGAGACATAGAAGTTCAAATTGGGACAATGCATTGACTCTATCGCTACCTTATAAAACAATAACATACATGGTGCGCCTTATCTAACCTTAAGTGAAAACCGCTTACACCTTACGGATTTTGAAACAACAATGTTCATAGGTGAGAAAAATCCAAGAACAAGAAAAAAATCGCTGGAGGGATTTTTAAATAAATCGCGGTCAAAGTTCACATTTTTAGGTTTATTTTAGGTTTTCGCAATTTTGTTTAGAAACCGCAAGTTCTATCGAAATGTGGCTGAAGAAAATTTGGTAGCTGTGAATATTCTATACAAGAGTGTCCTTTGTTTTACCGTGTTTGAGATGTAGAAGTTCAATTCACATTTTCAGGTTTTTTTGTTAAGTTTTCTCGATATGCTTGAAAACGGTAAGTCTTATCGAAATGAGACTAGAAAAATGTTTATAGCTGTGAAAATTCTCTATAAGATTGGTTTTCGTCATTTTTCCCAAGGTTCTACCATTTTGTGAGATATATAAGTTTAAGTTGGGAAATTGCAGTCATGACCTTGTTTTATAAGGAGACAATACAATCAATGCATTGTCCCAATTTGAACTTCTATGTCTCAATGACAGTAAAGCCTAAGAAATTATCATAAAGGTCAATCTTGTAGAGAATTTTTATAGCAACAACATTTTCTTTAGTCCTATTTCGATAGGAATTCGGTTTCCAAGCAAAATCGTGAAAACCTTAAAAACCACTAAAAATGCCAACTTGAATTGGGATTTATTTAAAAAGCGCTCGGGCGATTTTTTTTTTGTTTTTTGATTTTTCTCATCTGTAAACATTGTAGTTTCAGAATCCGCAAAAACTTCCCAGGTGTAAGCACGTTCCATTTAAAGTTGCTTCAAGAGCACCGTGATGATTATATCAGTTTCAGCATAAATTTTTGGAGGCAATGGGGTTGTGTGTACCCTAGGTACATATTTGGAGCCAAAATACCGGACCACGCCCACTTTTTTAAATATGTTATATCTTGAAAACTGACAAATAACTCTTTTCAATATATTATTTTTCCAAAACTACTAAACCTGACTTCATGCAATTTTCAGAAAATGTTCGGGAATGTCCCTTGGTCCAAAATGCTATATATTTGTAGACGACTTAGCCATTATTTTATCTTTTATAGTTAGATCGCTTTAGGATAAAGACAGGGGACATGGACGATAATAAATCCTAAACAGCATCAATGGAAAAATCCGACAAAGTCCGTAAGAGAAAAGAAAGGTTACCGACAAAATCAGTTGATAATTTTAAAACCCTCCTCGAAATACGAGCAATAGAATTGAAATTTGAAACCCGGTCGGTTTGTTAAATCCGGTTATATATAAACGTACTATAAGGTAGAAAATACCTATTTTTGAATTGTCAAGTTGTCATTAAAACTCATTATGACGGGCCAACAACGCGGACCGGGGTCTGCTAGTATAAAATATAAAATTAAATATTAAAACATAAAAATATTAAATTTATAAAATATATAATATAGTTTCAATCAAAATTGTACAATACTCCCATGTGGTTTTTAAAACAAAATTTCAGTTTTTTTAACTCTGCTAAGGATTTCTCAGCTCGTTTTTATTATAATTCGGAATTTTGGGCCAAAGGTTTGTAACACATCGAAATAATGGTCGTAGGTCTACTTATGTGTAAAAATCAATATCTGACGAGCTGAATGTCTCGATAGTCTGGTCTGGTTGTGTGTCCTGTGTCATCTAAACTTTACAATCACGTCACGGTCATAGTTTTGATCGGATCGTCACCAAATTTTGGGTGTTGATGGGGGTCCCGGAGGGAAGAAGCCTATTGAATTGTCTAACCCCAGACATGGAGATTGATTGTTTATTATTTTTATTATGAACGATATTTTAGAATAAACATTTTTATTTTAATAAATTACTGCCTCAAACTAAGTCTTTACCATTTCATCAAATTATGATTTATTTATTTTATGTCATTAAATGTCATTTAAATTTGAACAAATTAAATTTAACTTTTATGAAAACATTCTTAATTGCTTAAAATAATTATATGCAAATCAACATTTCAGACTTAATGAATTGAATAATTTTGTTTAATTCATCTATGAGTTTTCGTTGCCTACACTTACAAATTCACCTTTTAATTAACTTAAAATATTTCTATCTAGTACATCATCCAGCCTCAGTAAAATTTTTGGTAAGTCTATAACACAAAATTATACAAAGAATGTTAGATATGTTGTGAAGAAATGTAGGCGAAGTTTGTAGAAAACCCATTTGTGTATAGTACATCCACCAGCACCACCCTTTTTTCAGGTTCATATTTCAAGTATGAAAAAGTACTTCATAATGTTTGTTGATGGCATGGAAAACAACTCAGGATAAAAAGCTTGCACATGAAACCTCCTTACATAATTTGTGCAGTCCTCTGGTTTTGGTATTCTATTGCTTTACTTTGAAAATGTTCAAGAACTACAACTTGAATTGCATGCCCAACAACAAGAGCAGTAGTACCGTGAGTTAAGTGCAAAAAATATCCTGTCAGACATACAGACTACGTACATACATATTTCTCCGACTGACTATTTCAAATGCAACAATAGACGAATCATCATGAAAACAGAGCGAATGCCATTGACGTACAGAAAAAACACATAGCGTTGTCGGAATGCATTGTAATTAATTCACCTGTATTAAGAGTACCGCCATGGTCATGGAAAATTCATTTCGTTATTACAAAAGGAAGAGAAGAAAAATCATTCTGGAATATGAACATCGCGCAAAAAAGATTAACGACCTTGAACGAAAAATGTTAACAGTAACGGTGACGACGACCTTGTTTGGCAGGCATCATTATTTTATTTTCACAACAATTTCAATACAATGTTTACACAAAGAAGGAGCAGAAGGAGCATACATAAACAAAAAATGATAACAAAGCGGAAACACCCAAAACTTTGTTACTTGTTATTATACTACATTTTGATAAAATGAATTTAAGAATTCTTGGAATTCAAAATTAGGGCAATTTTACATAAATACTGATTACACTTGCTCCACGTTCCGCGAAATAAATTTACCATAAACACTGGAGGACAAAACAAATGAGAAACTCTTTTCTGGGACAATAAGTTTAGTTACTTGTAACTTAATGAAATGATAAATTTTCTTTATAAAGCTCCGTTCCAGTACTTTTTTAATGGTAAAATGTGCAAAAGAGAGAACCGTCAAAAATGAGTTCAACGCACACATTTTCCAAAATGTACGGGAACGGAAAAATGGCAAAAACGTCAAAAAAACTGGAACTAAAAGTCAGCGTGTCAGCCAATCGGAAGCCGGCAAACATGTTGCACATTTTTGCTCGCTCAAATTCAGCGCCATTTTTGTTCAAAGAGAAGTGAACATTTTGCAACTTTTTTGGTGTACGGGAACGCATTTCGGGGAAAAATGTTCAAAATGTGTAAGTCAGTACGATTGGTCACTTAGCATCTACTCTGTGAGAATAAGACAATTATGTGATTCTAGATTCTAGAGATTAGATACAGATTCCAGATAGATTCTTTAGTGTAGATCAGTAATGGATGCCAACACAAACGTACGAGTACACATAATTTCCTATTCCCACTAGCAATGAGCTCTGTTGTCCGTGTGGCTTATTGCTGTTCTAAAATCACATAACTTTACTATCTATTTTGACAATTTTTCGCCGAACTCACGCCGATCCCGCTTCGTTCGTTTGCTTTACTGTGTAAAGTAGGAATAGTAATGTATAAGTAAGAGAAAAGTTTACTCCTCCTCTCCTCTTCTCTGTTAAAGTCAGTAGTTTTGTTTTCAAACAAGTTTGAAGCTGCAGCACATTCATCTCCTTACATAAAATGTCCTATCCCAACAACAAATCCCATTACCAAATAATAGATTCGCTTAGTTCTTTGGTAACCATAACTACTTACAAACCAACCAACTAACTTCATACATGCTGTGTAACTGTTTATAACATTAAGTGTTCTTTAAAGAGTTACATATACATTAAAACACGTCGTCGTATTGTCGTATTATACCCTTTGCCTTGTGTCGTAATTATTTTGACTAAATCTACTTTTGTCGTAAATTCAATATAATTATTACCTTCATTTGTGTAAGGAGATTTTAATTGTTTAGGTTTTTTATTTCACCTCCCAACAGAAAAACAATGAATATACGAAATATGTTACAAAATATATTACATGATTTTGGATATGATAAGACAAGGGCATTTTGACAACTCATAAATTTATAAAATTTGGAAAGGTAAACGTAATTTATGTTTGTATTTGCCATATCATTATTTTTTAATTAAAAATTAGCAAACAACTCAAAGACTTAGAATTGAATAAGGAATTTTATTTATTTCGGTGATGGAATTATATAATTATTAGATAATGTTTCACTTATCTTCACTTAAGTCAGGATACCAAAATGCTGAATATATATGTGATACCCTACATCACTAGCCCTGTGCATAAGCTTTTCTCGGATAAATATTTTTTTTAAGGAGATTCTAAGGTTACCACGATTACTTTAGAGCTATGCCCGAAGAAAACTCGAAAAACTGGTGTAATATCATCGACATAATCTGTATTAATTTAATGATGGCAGTTTTCTGAAAACTATGACACAAAATGTAAAATCTTGTTTTTTCAAAATAGTCTGGCTTAATCCCATTGTTGTTGTTTTATTATTTTAAAACAACTAATTTATTAGTGGAAAAAGGTTGGCATTGCTCGCCAAGGGGTAAGGCAAGGAAGACTAGTTTCGATCCACGCCACTGGATCTCATCAGTTCCCTTGTTTCTTGTTTGTGGATATTCTCCACCGAAGTTATATTTCAATAACTTCTTCAACAAGAAACTTGTTATACCCAAACATCAATCGTCAGCTCGAAGTATAAAGGTGAACAAAGAAAACACTTCAATGAGAAGTTTTTCCTTGGCAACCTAACACAACTCCGACGAAAGTGTTTGCGAAACAAACCATACTTTTTCCCATTGCTATGTGTCGTCGAAATCCGACGAATGCACATAACAAAATGTAGTTGGTAGCTTGTCGCAGCCAACCATACAAACGGTGCCAGTGTTTCTCTAATCGAACATTGGCGGCGTCGTTTTTTTATTGGGATATCTAATACAATTTTGTTCTCCACCGAAGTTATATTTCAATAACTTCTTCAACAAGAAACTTTTTATACCCAAACATCAATCGTCAGCTCGAAGTATAAAGGTGAACAAATAATAAAACAAGAACAGACTATTTTGAAAAACAAAATTGTATTAGCTATCCCAATAAAAAACGACGCCACCAATGTTCGAACATTTAAAACCTTGTTTTTCATGTTTAATGTTTTTCTTCCACTTCATCAAATGATATGCAATTATATTATAGATCGTGTAATGAGCAACATCTAATCTTAGAAAGTTGTCTATAAAAAGAAGATTACAATAAAAGATTACCAATTGAATATTTATATTTGACTACTGCGTCTGTCTTGTTTTCCTTGATGTTCGTGATGTAGTTTTTTCATACTGTACAGGTACCTCACATGAGCAGTTTCTAATATCCACTTAAAAGCCAAAATTTTTTCAAAAATATGTAAGATTTTCATGAGATGCAAAATGACTTTCCTATTTTCCCTACATTCCCGTTATTTGCTCTCATATTTCCTCTCTTTTTTGGTAAATGCTCTCAACTTTGTTCTCGGTTTCTTGTAAATGGTCTCATCGTCTCATCACCCCATTCAAAAAACTTATCCTGAAATAGTTACCATTTTATTGTCTCTTTTATACTTATTTTACCGATCTTCTACTCTGCTTCTCTAACTTTGGATGCCATGCTTTGTGATATCATATCGAACTTGATCTTTCCATTGGAGTTTTGTTCTTCCCTCGGGTGGCGTAACGTCAAATGGCTCGTATCAATATACCGGTGGCATCTTTATCCATCCTGTTCATATGGCCCAGCCAACCCAATAATTGCAGCTCGATATGTTTTACTATATCGGTGTTGGTCGGCTGGTGGAGCTCGTGGTTTATAGACCGGGTCTTTTTCATACTTCATTTTAATATCCACAAAACGAAACAGGTTTCCAAACACAAAATATATTTGTCTTTTGTTTTATATCAATTTACATTGTATTTTTAATTAAAGTATATTAATTTTGCCAGTATCGATCACTTTCATCTGACTTTTATTTTCATTTTAACAATTACTTTTGCAAGTACACAATTATTCGGGTACATGAGTATTTAATAATTTATTGTGCGGGTACTTATCAATTTATTTAAACTCATGACAATATTATGACAAAGATCGGATCTTTCACCACCTCAATTTCACTCATGAAAATTCGATGAAAAAGATCGGATCTTTCACGACTTCAATTGCACTCCTGAAAATTCCATGAACAATATCGGATCTTTCACGACTTCAATTGCACTCATGAAAATTCGATGAAAAAGATCGGATCTTTCACGACTCCTTTCGCACTCATGCAAAAGAACCAGTGAAATCATGATTTCACATGGAATCACTTCAATTTAATTTTGCTGGGATAGTATCAGTCGGCTTTGCCAACAGAAATATACGCGCAGCCTGTGTGAATTGAAACGTCCATCTATTGACAATATCGAATCTACGGATTACGGATTTTGTAGTCTTTTTGAAATTTGCCGACAAAAATATACATATTTGGTTTGAAGCTCACCGAACGACATAGCCCATTTTGGAAGTGAATCTTATTTTGGGATTCATTCCTTTGGATAGATTTTGTGCCCACCAGTCATTTCAGTTGGTCACCGTATAACTTAGAGGTTTTGGGCCACGATGTCAGGAAACATGAACTTGCCCACGAAAAACATAAAATCGCTTAAACAGGACCACAAACAGAAGCACCGCTATAATTTTCCAAAGGTCATGGAAACGATGCTAAACTGCGCTTTAAACAAAATTTAAAAATTTTCTGAAGTAAAACAACATTTGGACAAAATATTAGGAGATCCACGGTTGCTCCGTTCAGCAGATATAACACGCACTATTTTAGTGACATTTTGGACCGAATCGGGTGATCCGTTCGAGAGTTATCGTACGCATAGGTCCATATGTACTTGCACCTAAAAAACTTGCGCCGTCGTGATGGGGACAGCGAATACAAGTTGTTACAACAAAGATAAAAGCGATTCGAAAGCAGGTCTTAAACTGCATTTTTCCCACACAAGGAGCTACCTGAAGGAGTTGACATATAGTCCATATTCAAGGAGTTGATATATAGTCCATCTCGTAGAAATATTACGTTGTGCAATGTATGGACCAAATCCGTTATTGTCTTCAGGAGTTATTGTGGGCACAAATCTGCCGAACATTGTCGAACTTTTGTGGTACCTAAAGGAATGGACCGATGTGGCCCATTTTCGAACATAAACTATGTTCGGACAAAGTATTACCATGGCCAAATTCTACACCGAATCGGCAGATCCGTTCGAGAGTTATCGTGCGCTCCAACCACTTTACATGGTACCATAGGGGATTTTTACAACTTTCTGGCTACTTTCTCAGGAAGTATGGACTTGCCCCAGATAAAACTTGTACCATCGTAATGGGGGCGGTGAATACAAATTGTTGCAACAAAAATCAAAACGATCCGAAGGAAGGTCCTAAATTTGAACTTTTGCGAAAATTTGTGTGGGGGATAGCCAAAGGAGTAGACCGATGAAGTCCATATTGGAACCTCATCTATATATGGTAGAACTTTTATGTGCAAAGCATGAACCAAATCGGTTACTCCCTTGAAGAGTTATCGTGTGCACAAATTTTCCGAACAATTCCGAACTTTTGTTGGGGAGGTACTGGATATAACCCATCTTCGAACTTAAACTAAGTTTGAACAAAATATTACGAAAGCCAAATTTTGGTTCAAATCAGTTCATCCGTTCGAGAGTTATCGTGCGCACCAGCCAGCTAGACAGACGGACGGACATTGCTAAATCGACTCCAAATTGTCTGAAACACATTTCGTCCAAACATACTTGGGGTCTAAAGCCATTATTTCGATAAAAAGTGTATATACCCTCGTTAGCATAAATGCTGAGGGTATAAAAACAAAGTGATTGGACGATATAGTTCACATCTGCAAATTGTTTTAATTTCTTCAATATAAGGGCAACATCTAATATCTGAACCTAGTGCTGATAGACTCATATTGTTCATATTGTTCTGCTATGCTCACTAGGATTATGACTTTTTTCCAACCTCGTATCCCTGTATGATATTTTGATGAGTTTTTACCTAAGATTACATAAAATCTTAATTATAAAGTGATTCGATAAAAAAGCTTCCGCACAAAAAGCTTTTAAAGTTTTTATTTTTCAGAACTTTTGTCATTTTTTGAAATCACTGTAAGCAAATACTTAACTGAAAACCAGTTAAGAGATACCCGAAAGAGGCTGTAAGGAATAAAATTGGGTGCCACTGTGGGGCAATGGTATGCACATCCGCCTTGCACGCTAAAGGTCGTGGCTTCGATTCCCACGATAGGCAACATCAAATTTTCAACGGTGGCAAAATACCCCTCAGTAATGTTGGCGACATTTCCTGAGTATTTCAGTCATGTAAAACTTCTCTACAAGTGGTGTCTTAGGACACGTCGTTCAGACTCGGCAGTAAACGGTAGGTCCCATATCATTCAGCTAATATGAATCGGGGTGCACTTATTGATATGAGAGAAGTCTCCCTTGTCCCATCTGGGATGTTTGTGGAACAATTATATATAAGGAATAAAACGATGTCAAGAGTTGGAAAGAAATCGGAAGAATCCTTCGATTTTTTCTTGTTTTTGGATTTTTCTCATCTATGAACATTGTAGTTTCTGAATCTGCAAAAACTTCCCAGGTGAAAGCGGTTTTCAATTAAAGTTAGTTAAGATGCACCTTGATGACATGGTTCTATAAGGAGATAATACAGTCAGTGCATTGTCCCAATTTAAACTTATATATCTCAAAAATGGTAAAACCTACGAAAATACCATTAAGGTCAATTTTGTAGAGAATTTTCACTGCTACAACATTTTCTCCATTCCCATTTCGATATGGTCTTCGGTTTCCAAGCAAAATCGTGAAAACCTTAAAAAGGCTTAAAACTATGAACTTCGACCGCGATTTATTTGAAAATCCCTACGGCGATATTTTTTTCTCATCTATGAACATTGTAGTTTCATAATCCGCAAAAATCTCCCAGATGTAAGCGCCCTTCATTTAAAGTTAGTTACGGCGTACGGTGATACTCCTTTGGTTTTCATGAAACTCATATACATATTTAACAAGTAAAATGTCGTTAAGTTCGGCCAGGCTCAACTTTTTATACCCTCCACCATGAAATAGTCTTAATTATACTAGTCAGTTATTTTCCTTTCACAGTTTTAGGTGGAAACATTTTTCGACCATGGATACCCTAAATGCCTAAATTATGTAATCTAATCTAAACCAGTAAATAAAGAATATGTAAGAAATACATGGGGACTATATTCAAATTCAATATAATTTGGCACATCTATACAGTCACACATTCCAAATTTCATCAAAATTTGACTTATATAGCATATTGAGGGCATCAAATACCTCAAATCGTCCGAAAATATATATGAGAGTTATATCCAAATCTGAACCGATTTCCATATAATGTGGCAAATTTATTTATAGATCAACTTCCGCCACACGTTCAACATTGTATCAAAATTGGACAGATATAGCGTGTTTGGTGCATCAAATATCTCAAATCGGCCGAACTACATATATCCAAATGTGAACCGATTTCACTAAAATTTGGCACATTTATGTAGAGCTCATTCCGTCACACGTTCCAAATTGCATTAAAATTGGACAGATATAGGGGTTTTGGTGCATCAAATACCTCAAATCGGCCGCAAATATATATGCGAGGTACATATATCCAAATTTGAACCGATTTCACTAAAATTTGGCACATTTATCCATAGACCTTATTCCGTCACAAGTTTTAAATTGCATCAAATACCTCAAATCGGCCTAAAAAATATATGGGAGCTATATCCAAATCTGAACCGATTTCGATATATTTTGGCACATTTATTTATAGACCTAATTCTGTCACACATTCCAAATTTCATCAAAATTGGACAGATACAGCGTGTTTGGTGCATTAAATGCCTCAAATCGGCCGAACCGATTTTGATATAATTTGGCACATTTATCTGTAGACCTGATTCCGTCATATATTCCAAATTTCATCAAAACTGGACAGATCGGCCGAAAATATATGTGGGAGCTATATCCAAATCTGGACCTATTTTCAGCCAAATCGGACAATAAATGCGACCTGTACGTTGTAAACGGACGGACGGACATGCATAAATGACTCAGAAAGTGATTCTATGCATATCCCTAGAAGGAAGTATGGGTCTATATTTATACCCTACACCACTATGTGGGTAGGGTATTATAAGTTGGTTTTGGCCAAAAAGTTTGTAACGCATCGAAATAATGGTCGTAGACCCATACTTATATATACCAAAATTAATGTCTCGACGAGCTGAGTCGACCTGGCTATGTGTGTCCGTCCGTCTGTCCATCTAAACGTTGTAATCACGCTACAGGTCGCAATTTTGATCGGATCGTTACGAAATTTCGGATGTTGATGGGGGTCCCGGAGGGAAGAAGCCTATTGATTTTGGTGATGGTCGGATAATATTTAGAGTCGGAATGGGCAAAAAACTTATGTGGATAAAAAGAAAATGTTTTCTTCCAAAGAGAATATCTCAGCTTCTGTATGGTGTATACCAAAAGCAAAACCTGACAATGAAAGTAGAAAATATCACCTTTCTAATTATGTTAAGTAGGTTTTCGCAGGTCGCAAATAAAACCCAAATTTTCAGTTTTGCGCTTTTAATTATAATGACGAATATCACAGCTTTGGTTGGGGACTTTCCAAAAGCAAAGTCTGCCCATGAAAGTAGAAGATTCCATCTTTACAATGATGTTAACTAAGTCGGCGTAGGTGACCAAAAAACGGAGATATCGCAATAGTCGTTAATACATCCCATTTATCTTTTTTTTTTTGGAAATCACGCTACAGGTCGCAATTTTGATCGGATCGTCACGAAATTTTGAGGGTTAATGGAGGTCTCACAGAGGAAGAAGCCTATTGATTTTGGTGATGGTCGGATAATATTTAGGGCCGTAATGGGCAAAAAACTTATTTGGATAAAAAGACAACGTTTTTTTCCAAAGCGAATATCTCAGCTTCTATAAGGGGTATACCAAAAGCAGAACCTGACAATGAAACTAGAAAATATCACCTTTTAATGATGTTAAGCAGGTTCTCTTAGCTGATCAAACAACGAAGATATCACAATAGTCGCAAATAAATCCCAACTTTTCATTTTTGCGATTTTAATTATAATGACGAATATCACAGCTTTGGTTGGGGACTTTCCAAAAGCAAAGCCTGACTATGAAAGTAGAAGATCCCATCTTTGCAATGATGCAAACTAGGTCGGCGTAGGTGCCAAATAACGGAGATATCGCAATAGTCGGTAATACATCCCATTTTGAGGGTTATTGGGGGTCTCACAGATGAAAAAGCATATTGATTTTGGTGATGATCGCATAATGTTTAGGGGTCGTAATGGGCAAAAAACTTATTTGGATAAAAAGACAATGTTTTTTTCCAAAGCGAATATCTCAGCTTCTATATGGGGTATTCCAAAAGCAAAACCTGACAATCACCTTTCTAATGATGTAAAGTAGGTTCCCGTAGGTGATCAAACAAAGAAGATATCACAATAGTCGCAAATAAAATCCAACTTTTATTTTTTAATAATGACGGATGTCACACCTTTGGTTGGGGACCATCTAAAAGCATAGCCTGATTGAGAAAGTAGAAAATCCCATCTTTAAAATTATGCAAAGTAGGTTGGCGTAGGTGGTAAAATAATAGAGATATCGCAATAGTCGGTAATACTCGTACATCCCTTTTTCCACTTTTTGTGCAATCACACTACAGGTCGGAATTTTGATCGGATCATCACGAAATTTTCTCACAGAGATAGAAGCATATTGATGTTGGTGATGTCGATAGTAGTCAAATATAAAATTAAATATTAATTATTTTGGTTCAGTTCGCCTTAAGTCATTTGGTATAAAAGATAGGTGAAAACTTTCGTATCTCCACAAAAGAAATGTTTTCGAGTGAAAAGATTATGCACAGAGGTAGTGGTGTAGGGTATCACATAGTCGGCCCCGTACCGACAATAGCCTTTTCTCACTTGTTTTTCCTTATGCATGTTACATACAAATGCCCTAACACATAATACCCCTTACCACAGTGTGGTGTAGGGTATAAAAATGTACAACCTACGGGGCTATATCAAAGTGTATACCTATCTTTACAATTGTTGGTGGAAAAGTTTTACAACTGCAGGGGTCCTCAAAAGTCAAATTACGGGTAGTTCCGTCAAACAATGTAGCTAAGACCCTCAAATTACCGACAATCGGGAGGTACCATTATATGGGAGCTATACCAAAACATGGACCTATGTTGACTATTTTTGGTGGAACACTTTCGTGACCACTAAGAACTTCAAATGACAAACTACAGCTAGTTCGTTTAGACATTGTAGCTAAAATCAAAATACCGAAAATCTGTCGGTACCGTTATATAGGGGCTATACCAACCAATGGACCTATGTTAACTATTTGTGGTGGAGAAGTTTCCTGACCACTGAGACCCTCAAATGTCAAATTACAGCCAATTCGGTTAGAAATTGTAGCTAAAATCTTCAAAATACCGAAAATAAGGAAGTACCGTTATATAGGGGCTATACCAAAACATGGACCTATGTTGACGGTGTTTGGTGGAGAAGTTTCGTGACCACTGAGAACCACAAATGTCAAATTACAACTATTTCGGTTAGACATTATAACTAAAATCCTCAAATTCCGAAAATCGGTCGGTTATATGGTGGCTATATCAAAATATGGACCTATGTTAACGATTTTTAGTGGAACAATTTAGGTACCACTGAGAACCTCAAATGCCAAATTACAGCTGGCTCGGTTAGGCATTGTACCTAAAATCCTCAAAATACGGAATATAGGTCGATCATCGAACTTAACCGGTCTGCAAACAAAAGAGGTATCATCCCAAAATGTCAGCGTCCTATCTCCATTTGTGTAGAGTGATTAGCACAGACGGACTGCCATGCATAGATCGACTCAGAATTTAACCTTGAAAGACGACACTCTCAGGCATCTTTCTGCCAAAGCAGAACATTGTTCCGTGAGGTTCTCAAAAATTCTAGTCCACTAAATTTGGAATTTCACCAAAATTATGTACCTCAGTAAAAACAAAATACTTCAATTTGCGTAAACGCCACGGTAATTTATTAAAAATTTAAGGACAACAATCCCACATACCTAGAAAAAACATGGACACAATATCTATTTCCGAGAAACAGCAACTTCTTTCTACAGAAATTTTCAAAACTTACGTATTTTCCAATATGGGGGAAACTTGTCTTCTTTGATCTTATTTAATATAGATATATTTTGTAAATACATATACTTGAAATAAGCAGGAATTGTAGACAAAATTATGGGGAAAGGCTATGATGCACAAGATAAGAATTTTTTTGACTTTCTGTGGCCAAGACAAACATGCTATCCCCTATAATTATATCAAATTTTACCAACCTTGTAATTGATTCTGCTTATCAATTTCTGACTGTGTTTTATCTTCTGATTTACATAATGAATATCCTTTTTCTTATTGACTTTATGTAAAAGTAAACGTATTTTTCTCACATATTTGGACCTTGTGGCTAATTTGTTTATTCACTATGCTACACATACACCCCCATACACACATCTAAGGTCGAAGCAATTTAATTACCATATAGGTATAAAGAATTCGTATATTGGTTTCTACGGAAGAACTCTACAAAGTAACCGTGGTTAGTTGTTTGAAGTTTAATTGAAATTTCGAATCCATGCTGGTAACAGCATTACCTGTAACATGATAAAATATTTATATGCTAATATCTTTTAGGATACAACAACAAACTAGTCCTTTCAGCATGGTCAAATACCAATTATGGCAATTTAATGGTTGGTAACATATTTGCTAAAAGCTTTCTAACCAACACCAGTTGAATTGATGTTACTCTCAAATGTCATTTTTCTCATGCTTTTCTTATCATTTTTGTTCTCCGTTTGAAAGTCCTTCTCCCATCAAAAGCTCTTGGTTCGTTCGATGTTCGAATTTGAGCGCATGTCTTGTCTGTGTATGTGTGTTATAAAGCCAGCATTCAACACGCATTATTCTTAGCTGACTGTTGAACATTATGACCACGTTCAACAAACAACTTTACAACGCGGCATGCCTTAACTAATACAAATAAACATAACAAGGAGTACTCAAGTTGCGTTAGAGCGTGTGTATGTATATATAGAGCGTTTGTATATGTGCATGTAGATGAGTTTTGTTTATCCTCGCACCTGAACTTGATATTGAAATATAAACAATATGTATTAGCAACACATACACATATACCCTGATACATTTACGATACCACCTTGATACTGTGTGCCTTCAGATGGATATTGTTTTTTGATTGTTTGTGCCTGGCTGGACCTTTAACTTTTTCATGCATGAATTATTTCGACTATTGGTTATTATTTTACTATTTGGGGTGTGTTCTTCTTTATCATAGCGGTTGATTAATGGGGAAATATTCATTATTATCATGAATGGTTTAAATGTGAGAAGCCGTTCTCGTTAACTTAACCCATTTCTGCAGAAAAATTGAGGGTATATTAAGTTTTTTTTCGGTTTTAACGCATTGAAATATACATTTCATATATACATCATTTATTAAGTATATATATTCCTGATCAGGATATCTGAGTCGTCTGTAGTAATCACTCTAGCGTCTACAATATTTTAACGACAGCGCTATATTTTTGCACCCGATTGTATTTTTCCATAGGCAGGTCAAGTTCAATTTTTGGTATTTTGATACCTGTAATTTGATATTTGAGGTTCCCAGTAGTCACAAAACATCTCCACCAAAAACATAGGTTCACGTTTTGGTATAGCCCCCCATTCAACAGTAACCCACCCCCCCCCATCCCCCCTTCGACATTTTGAGAATTTTTGCTACATGTTTTGACCAAACTACCTGTAATTTGAGCTTTGAGGATCCAGTGGTCGCAAAATATCTCCACTAAAAACTGTCAACATAGACCCATGTTTTGCTATAACCCCCATACAACGACACCTCCCGATTTTCGGTACTTTAAGGATTTTAGCTACAAATTTTAACCGAACCAGTAATTTGACAGTTGAGGTTCCTAGCGATCAGAAAACACCTCCACCAAACCTGTCAACATAGGTAAATGTTTTGGTATAGCCCCCATATAACGGTACCTCCGATTTTAGGTATTTTGAGGATTTTAAATACATTTTTGATCGAACTTTCCGTAGTTTGAGGGTTGTTGAGTTTGGGGTTGCCAGTGGTCGCAAAATATCACCACCAAAAACTGTTAACGTAGGTCCATGTTTTGCCATATAACATTACCTCCTGATTTTCGGTATTTTGAGAATTTTTGCTAGAATTTTTAACCGGACTATCTGTAATTTGACAGTTGAAGTTCCTAGTGATCTCCACCAAAACATCTCCACCAAATACTGTCGACAAAGTCCACGTCTTCAAGTAGCCGCCATAGTACGGTATCTCCATATTTTCGTTTTAAGAAGGTTGTGACCTTAATATCTTTAATTAATTAATAAGGGCACCACCCGATTGAAGATTTTAGCCATATGTTCCTACCTAATTGGTTATTAACCTTTTCGGTGATTCTAAAAAATTTTGATTGGTGGACCCTATACATTGTTATGTCTCAAAGAGCGAGCGCTCCTCGTTCGATATAAAATACCATCTTATAATTTTATATATTTTATTAACAGAAATTATTTTTTTTTAACTTATTGTAATCATTGCCTTAATAACTAAAACGAAAAAAGATCGGAAATATAGTTCAATAGAGCTGCCAGATTTTTTATATTTCATACTATGTCATATGGCATAGATTTTTCCCAACGGAAATGTTTCACTTTGTTTGACTCCCAGATATTCTATAGTAAAACCCCTAGATCTTCTATAAGAAGACCTCCAGATCTTGTATAAGTAGACCTCCAGGTCTTCTATACGAAGGATTCCAAGTCTTCTATAAGAAGACCTCCAGATCTACCATAAGAATACCTCCAGATCATTTATAAAAATTCCTGCAGATTTTCTAAAATAAGTCCTCCTGATCTTCTATAAAATGTCCCCACGTCTTCTACAAGATAACCACCAGCACTTCTATAGGAAGACATTCAGGTGTTCTATGAGAAGTCCTTCAGATCTGCTATAAGAAGACATTCAGGTATTCTATAAGAAGTCCTCCAGCTTTTCTATAATAAGGCCTCAGATCTTCCATAAGAAGGCCTCAAATCTTATAAGACCCTAGGTCTTCTATAAGAAGCTTTCAATGTTCTAAAAGAAGACCTCCAGATATTCTATAAGAAGACCTCCTATGTGAAGATTCCCAAATCTTTTAAAATTGGACCTCCAGATCTTCTATAAAAAGTAGATCTCCTGGTCTTCAATGAGAAGACATTATGCTTTTCTATAAAAAGATCCCCCATCTGCCCTTCGACGGGTGCCACCGTGGTGCAATGGTATGCACACCCGCCTTGCACGCTGAAGGTCGTGGGTTCGATTCCCCGGCCAGTTAACATCAAAATTGTCAACGGTGGCAAAATACCCCTCAGTAATGTTGGCGACATTTCCTGAGTATTTCAGCCATGTAAAACTTCTCTATAAAGTGGTGTCTTAAGACACGCCGTTCGGACTCGGCGATAAACAGTAGGTCCCATATCATTGAGCTAATATGAATCGGGGTGCACTCATTGATATGAGAGAAGTCTCCCTTGTCCCGTAGGGGATGTTTGTGGAACAATTATACCTGCCCTTCTACGAGAGGACACTCTGCTCTTCTATGAGAAGACGTCCTGATCTTCTATGAGAAGACGTCCTGCTCTTCTATGAGACGACCTCCTGCTCTTCTAAAAGAAGGCATCCTGCCCTTCTGCTCATTTATGATAAGACGTCCTACTCTTGTAAAAGAAGAGCTCCTTCCCTTCTATAAGAAGACCTCCTGGCCGTTTATATGCAAACGTGCTGCTCTTCTATGAGAAGACGTTCTGCACTTTTATGAGAAGATCTCCTGTTCTTGAATAAGAAGACATCCTGCTCTTCTATAAAAAGATGTACTGCCCTTCTATATGCAAACGTCCTGCTCTTCTATGAGGCGACCTACTGCTCTTCTATGAGACGACCTTTTGCTATTCAAAGAGAAGACATCCTGCCCTTCTATGAGAACACCTTCTGTTCTTCTATGAGAAAACGTCCTGCTCTTCTATAAGAAGACCTCCTTCTCTTCTATAAGGACTACTAGTATTCTATAAGATAAAATTGAATTAAAAACTTGCATATTTTAATTTTGTTTTTATACCCTCCACCATAGGATGGGGGTATATTAAGTTTGTCACTACGTTTGTAACTACTCGAGATAATCATTGTAGACCCCACAAACTATATATACTCTTGATCAGCGTGCAATTCTACATCGATATAGCCATGTCCGTCCGTCTGACGCGTCGTCGTTTTAAGGAATTTTTAAGATATTTGTCCCATTTTACCACCGAATTGGTTGTAATTTGGTATTTTATGTCTCCAGAGGCCAAAAAACATTCCTACCAAAGTTGGTTTATATAGGTCCACGTTTTGGTATAGCCCCATATAACGCCCCATATAAAGTACGCGTCATTTTAAAATATTTTGAATGTATTAGTCCCATTTTACAACAGAATCGGTTGTAACTTTGTATTTTGTGTTTCCAGAGTCTAAGAAACATTTGTACCACAAAACGTTTATATAGGTCCACATTTTGATATAGCCCCATAGGACGATATCTCCCGATTTTCGGTATTTTGAAGGTTTTGGCCTCATTATCACACTGAGATGGCTGAAATTTGGTATTTACTCTTCGTTGGGGGTATGAAACTTTTCCCCAGAAATTTGTAGGTATAGGTCCATGCCATCATATAGCCCCCATAGAACGGTACCTTCCGATTTTCGGTATTTTGAAGGTTGTGGCAACATCAATCCACCGAAATGACTGAAAATTGTGGTGGAGGGTATAAAAAGTTCGGCCCGACTGAACTTAACACTTTTCTTACTTGTTTTTCTTTTAAATACATTCTATGCCATATGTCATAGTGTCCAAAAACCACTTTTCCAAACAAAATGTTAAAAATTAATTTTGATTATTAAAAATTAATTTTAATTTGATTAAGTATATATAAAAAATGGAAAAATATATTTTTCAGATCAAAAACAGAAAAGAAGCACCGAAAGGGTTAATTGGAATTTTGCGTTTCCACAAGATATCCGCATATATGAATGTAGGTTTTAGTCTAACCCCCATGAACCGGTATTGCCCAATTTTATGTATTTCGAGGTGTTTTGTCAAAATGCTGTTATTTGTTATTGTGCGTAGTCAGAGGATAGTGACATGTGAGCTCTTTTTAAGAGTGTCACTACAGTTTCCTTCTGTAGTAGATATAACATGGTATTTTGGAATTTCAATGGGTATAAGACATTCACACAGAAACTTATCAGTATAAGGTGAATATCATCAGTTAAGGGCTTAACTCTAGTTTAGTAAAAACTCTGCGATTTTTTCAAATTTTTTCCAGAGGTAGATATTGTTGCTGATCACGAGAATGTATAATTTTGTTGGGAGATGGATCCGGTTACCCGGTTATTGTAACTGAAAATTCAAACTTATAATTGTGGGAATATATATGTATGTAAGATTGCGACACGTTATATTTTATTTTCATTATTTCGTAATGGACTGGTGGATCATTTTGACTACATATACATACATCAGGGACGCGCTTCTTTGCAAAGACAGTATAGTGAGGGCGCCCACTGAGTTGTTTTTGCATTTGCTTCTCTCTCTCACGTACAGTGTATACTGTACATAAACAAACGATGAACATCATGTGGTTGTTGTTTTTTTCACCCATGCATACACACATGCTTTAGTAATGATGGAAATATTATGGGCGACGCTGACATACATACATATTTCTTCAAATTCAAAATTTGCATTAAGAAAGAAAAAATACCAAACGTATTTAGAAATAGCTTTCGGCGATTCGATCAATGAACGAGATCAATATTTCGTGGTATTACATTACTTCTAATCAATGGTAGCACAAACACTTCAAAACCCCGTACGGAATCGTGATTTAAATAATCTATTTTAAATGTAGATAAATGACCGTTGGGATATGTCAAGTGAAATTAAGTGCCGAATCGAAATGGCAAGAAATTCATTTTTCAAATATAAGAAAACGCTAACCAGCCATGACATAAGCCTTTCAACGAAAATACGTTTTGTCAGATGCTACATATGGTCAGTATTATTATACTCTGCAGAAACTTGGACGATAAAATTAGCCGACGAAAAACGACTAAATTCATTTGAAATGTGGATTTATCGTCGTATTCTAAAAATTCGCTGGACTGACCACGTTTCAAATGAAGAAGTACTACGACGGATGAATGTGGAACGACAAATAACACGCGATGTAAAAAGCCGAAAAACATCTTATCTGGGTCATATAATACGCAATGAAAAATATAAGCTCCTCCAAGCCATTATCCAAACCACAATAGATGGAAGAAGACCAAGAGACAGAAAAGAAACATTATGGATAAGAAATATTCAAGAATGGGCGGGACTGCAAGACGAAAGAAACCTCCTGAATGCTGCCAAGAATCGAAACCTATCTATAATGGAATAAAAAATATAATTAAATTGTTAACAATGTAAAACATAATTGTATGATCGCTAACACCCGAATACGGGTTGGCAAATAAAGAAGAAGAAAAATGTAATAATAATCTATTTAAACAAACTGGGTATTCCTCTATAATGATTTTAGTACTTTTCCATCATGGTTGTGAAATTTTGTAGCCTGGAAGGTAAACGTAGTCTTGCATAAACAAACCAAAACTATATAGGAAAACACACATATTGTCACGGTGCGACTGAACCAATTTTAGATGGAAGGTGCTTACAACTAGGAAGTTTTTGCGGATTCTGAAACTACAATGTTCATAGATGAGAAAAATGAAAAACAAAAAAAATCTCTGAAGCGCTTTTTAAATTTATCGCGATCAAAGTTCATATTTATAGGGTTTTTTAGTCCTATTGATATGGGATTGGAGCAAATGTTGTAGCTGTGAAAATTCTCTACAAGATTGACCTTTATGACTTTTTCCTAGGTTTTACCATTTTTGAGATATAGAAGTTGAAATTGGGACAATGAACTGAATGTATCACCTCCTTAAAAAACAATGTCATGAACGGTGCGCCTTCACTAACTTTAAATGGAAGGTGCTTATACCTGGGAAGTTTTTGCAGATTCGGAATCTATAATGTTCATAGATGAGAAAAACCAAAAGAACCAAAACAACGACGAAGGGATTTTTAAATAAATCGCTGTAAAAGGTCACATTTTTAGGGTTTTTAGGTTTTCAGGATTTTGCTTGGAAAGCGCAAGTCCTACCGAAATGGGACTAAAGAAAATGTTGTAGCAGTGAAAAATCTCTACAACATTTTTATTCCCATTTTGATAGGTCTAGCGGTTTCTATGCAAAATCTTGAAAACCTATAATAAACCTAAAAATGTGAACTTTGACCGCGATTTATTTAAAAATCCTTCAAGCTATTTTTTCTTGTTTTTGGATTTTTCTCATATATAAACAATGCTGTTTCAGAATCGGCAGAAACTTCCTAGGTGTAAACGATTTTCATGAACATTGTTATTTCAGAATCAGCAAAAACTTCGCAGGTGCAAGCGGTTTTTATTTAAAGTCAGTTGCGACATTGTTTTATAAGGAAGTGATACAGTCAATGAATTGTCCCAATTTGAACTTCTATATCTCAAAAATAGTAAAATCTACGAACATATTATAAATGTCAAACTAGTAGAGAATTTTCCCAGCTACTACATTTGCTTTAATTTGACATGTGGTTTCCAATGTTAGACAGTAGTTAGATAAACTGCTACATTGATATAACTTGCATCATGTGAGAGGTCAAGAGTTGGTTTTAAAGTTTAGTTTTCGTAAGTTATCCGAATATGCCCCCAGAATTTAAATTACTGATTAAAAATTAAATTTGGATATTTTTCCCACAAAAGTTATGGTCAATTTCACACACTAAATGCTATCCGATCATTATCAAAAATTATTATCACTATCCTTGACCAAAACTATTACCATTTGTCAGTATTGAACTATAACTGCGATCTTTTGAGTGATTAAGGTTACACTACCCACAGTTAAACCTGGGGGATCCCTGCATATACTGGCCAGTAACTCTGTTCTCTGACCACGTACATCAACATAATTAGCATCAATGGAAAGGTCAAGCATCCCTCTTCAAAATATAACTTACATTGGTTGGTCCAGAAATAAAGATATAGTCATTTCACTGAAAACATTTTCAATTTTCACACAAAAGCTTTGGTCAATTTAACCCGCTAAATATTATCTGATCATCACGTTAAATTTCAAGCTACTTCTCTGTCGTAAACCCAAACCTAGCATAACATTTCGCTCCGATCAGACCTACAGAGCCGCTACAAAACTGGATACAAATTTTGGTTTTGCTGCATTTCACCCCTAAATATTTCAGGATCATCGCCAAAAACTATAGGGGTCTATTCGGTCTGAACCCAACCTCTGTACAAAATTTCGTTGGTCCATAATTGCAGCCTTTAACATGCGTACAATTTTTAATGGACGGACGGGAGGACACACATCTCAAAAAACTCGCTTTATCTCGTCGAGATGTGAATTTCGGTATAACATATGTGGGGTCTGTGACGAATATTTCGCGGTGTTACATGCATTTTTCGAAAAACAGCCCTTACCCTTTCGAAAAAACAGCCTTACCCTTTCCACATTGCGGTGTAGGGTATAAAAAGTGTAAGAAACGGTATCTGTAGTTTTGTCCTTAAAAAAGCGTTTTAAATTTAATATAATTTCATTCAAATATTTCCTCTTCCCTGCAACATTTTCCGGATTATTATCTGTCTATTGACTAATAGCGAAAATCTGATAAAAATAAATTAAAAAGTCATCTTACTTATTCTGAGAATAATCCAATTGTGATTCAATTTTAAGTTACAAATCTATCAAATTAAATTGAAAGATCGAATCAATTTAAAGGAGATTAGCTATGAATTAAAGTCAAATATGAAAAGCCATTTCCCAATGCGGGATACCTCAAATTCCTTTGAAAAACTCTGTACATTTGAACACAAAAAAACATTAAAACACTTTTTGCTGTTTTATGAAGTTCACACATTTTCGGGTAAAATAGGTTATCTGTGTTCTGTCGTATACCATTCCCAGAACTAATGCAGGTGGTAAGGGAAAGTTAACTACCTTAAATTCTTTGAATTTCAGAGGCAAAACAAAAATTCATTTTGCTTTTCGAGTAGCAACAAATATTTGTCTTCTAATTCTGAGAAAAAGGCATTAACTTTATGAAAAGGATCCAAATTTGAGTTTCCCCATTTCAGTCGATTGTTTTTCTTAAATTTTTCTTCACTTTAAAATATCTCAATATATAGTGAGCGCTCTATTTGTGGCTGTTATTTAAAAAATATGTATTCCCGCGGTACAAATATTTTAATACGACCAAATGAATGTTAAGGAATGTCATAAAAGAAAATACACAACACACGCACATTCACTTGGCACGTTTTCAAGTATTATACTCTTGAAAACGAGAATGGGAGCAATTTAATCTCAACCCCAGTGTGACAAGTGTGAAGCTTATGACAAGAAAATGTCATGGACGGATACCGTTAAGTCGAAAACATTTTACACGGTTCAAATTTGACATTGAAGACAAGACAAAATGTAATAAAAAGAATCATTTCAGAAATAATATGCCTAATTTTGGAGAATTGGTGAATAAATGAAATGCTGAACAAAAGTAAATAAAAACCATCGAGTCAAAATGATGTACCTTTTATCATGCGGAAAGGTTACATCTTTGAAAACCTGTGGAACCAACTAAACGCTTTTGAGGACACAATGACAGACCCACTGTGGCCCTTTAAATTTCCCTGAAACAATAAACTTAATGATACCTTTAAATATGGATAAATTTTTGTGAAAACCGATCAGGGTTTCGGAGTCGAGATATTATTGGCTCGACTCCGACTCCAGACCATTATTTTGCACGACTTCGTCTCCGACTCCGAAGGTAAATTCCTATACCACTAAAAATGAATAAAATATAGGAATGTTATACTGAACTAAAGAACATATGTTCATTAGGGATATAACCAAAAAAATACCACCACATAGCCGTGTAGAGCATGGAAAACTATTTATTTTTTTGTTATCTAATTTAAAATCATTATCAAAGCGTTATGGACCAATTTGTTCTCAAATCGCGCCATTTCGGAGCATATTAGGAATTTTTTACACTATTGCAATTTTTGGTTTTTCTTTATAAACTCGTGAATTTTACGTTTATGGGGTCATTTGCAACGAATTCCCGAAAGTTACAGGCTGTTTTTGTTGACTTTGGCTGTGAGAATCGTATTTGTTTTCTAAAGGTGTGGTAACGATATCACTGGTAAATGATATCTCTTTAGCAGTCTTCATGACGATTTTTAGGTTATGGCCGAATCATGGGCGCTATGAACTTTATATTATATATTTGAATACTGGACCATATAGTAGACACCCTAAGCATATCCGGTATGCCATATGAAGATCCTATGACTTCCCCCGATGACGTAATCACAGCTTATAGTACTCAAAATATGCAATTTTTACAAGGTCCGTCGAATGTTTTCTATATTTTTATGATATATATTCACTATAATTATTTCAAAAACTGTTTGTATCGAACGTACAATATCTCCTTAATAGATTAGTGTCGAAAACCCACAAAAAATATTTGTTTGTCTCCGGAAATAACGAAATTCTGGGTAAAACTCGTAAAAACGGATTCTGAGCTATATGTCAAGAACAAGAGCTGATGGAGAAAAACCTCGACCGGATTTGAAAATAACGGTTGAAACAAAAGTCGTGTTGACCAGTGATATTAAAGAACGCACAATTCATTGGCGACACTGAACATTTCAAATACGTTTCACATACCTTTCATTACAATTACAAAAAGAAAATATTTAATAATCGTTGTTTATTTTGCATATTATCATAGATTTATAAACAACTTAAATATTGAAAAAAAAAAAAACAAATTGCAAATAGGGTCACTTCGACCTGCATTTATACCCACTTATTAAACAAGAAATGTATAAATTTTTTCATAACTACACGCACTGGGATCCTATAAACAATATCTGACCCTTTTTAGTGTAAATTGATAATTTCTTTTTATGTTTGGCCAGGTTTTTTGGAAAATCGGACACTGTGCAGTGACTTGAAAAAATTTCTTTGCGAACAAATGGAATTTACTTGTGAACATTTTCGTCCGAAAATTTTTTACAACTTTCGACGTGGATAATCACGGCAAGAGTGCATCGATCAAACTAAATTTTGGTATGTCGATAAAGGACCATCAGGTAGGACTATGAAAAACTGATTCAATGAATTCAATCGTGGCGAACACTCGCTAAAAAACGAAGGTCGTAAAGGTCGTCCAAACACGGCCGTTGTGCCAGAAAAAAATTATGCCGTGCGTGAACGGATAATCCAAGATCGCCATGTCATCGCCGTCAGATAGAGACATCCTTGGGTATTTATTCCACCAATTAACATTTGTTATTGCATGAACACCTGGCCGCAAAAATGGATTTTTCTCGCTAGATTCAGCAAAAATTGGTCAATCGCTCAAAAAAGGATCTCGTGTATCAGCGCAAAGAAATTGTGCATAAAAACAATCGCGGTGCTTCAAACGGCATATATAAGATCAGCACAGATGACGAATCTTGGATCTATGCTTAGAAGCCCGAAACAAAACAATAATCGACCGTTTAGGTCTCCGAAAGCGAGCCAAATCCAACCAGAGTTGTTCATGGAAATAGACCTTCGAAGCAAATGTTCGCCTGTCTCTTCGGCAATACTGACCGTGTGGCGACTCTACGGCTTGATAAATAAAGGACGTTAAATCTGAGCATTACACTACAATTAATTTGCCTGGAGTCTCCTGAGAAATTCGACAATGCGAGCTCTCACACATCGCACAGAGGGGAAACATATGCCTAAAGTTGCTCAAAACTCAAAATATGAAAATCGTTTTTTTTATGAAAAAATTTTGATAAACGGCAACCAGACTCTTTTCTACATTTGCTATAACCATCCTCGACTTTGTAAGATTAACCAATCCAATGCAGCAGTCGATTGAACTCAGCCATACTGAAAACAAAAAGTACATTTTCGAAAACTAAGAAATTAGGTGAACATTAAAATGACATTATTTTCGCGAAAATTTATATTTTTCAAGATTTATTGTTTTTGTACAGTCTCCGAACAAGATTAGCATTTAAAATTTTCAGATTGGTTATACATTTTTGCTCTTTAATTATGGTGATACATATTCTCTTTATGAAAATTTTTTTATGATAATTTTTAAGATTACTATAATTTCAATAGGGAAAAAGTCTATTTCCCCGTCGTTTCCCGACCATAGTTTCTTCTAATGTTTTATGCGCTTGAGTCTCAAATATCAGATTCAATCATAAAAAATTGCGCATATTTGCGCCATTCCGAAAAAATCTAATTTTTCTCAACTAAAATATGAAATATTTTTTATATGGAATTGCAAGGTTTACTCACACTAAATTTTGCTCCGCCTTATAACCGGGGCTCTTATTTATCAGACTAAACCAACACCTATCAAATATGTTTGCATTATTCAGAAACATTCACGGCTTTTCTCATGTGAATTGAGAAAAATTTAATTTAAGTAAGTTTCAAAAAATAAAATTTGGAATGAAATATATGTATATGGGACTATATATACATCTGTACCGATTTGTTTGAAAATTGGCTCAATGTTTTTTAGGCTAGTTCAGGTTGATGTGTCAAATTTCAGTGATTTTGGTGCATTTTTATCTCATATCAGATGCGAATTTATATGGAAGCTGCATCCAAATCTGGACCGATTTTCATTATTTTCTATAGGATTAATCCTTGTACAGAAGATATGCTTTGTGCAAAATTGTATATCAATCCGACTATAAATGAGCTTTCTAGGGCTTTTGATCAACTTTTAACACAAATTTCCCCTCTGTGCATCGATTCAAACCAGCGCCTGTTTGACCGGACAAAACGTGGAATTGTACAGCCCCGACTGGGGATCCAATGACTTCATTTGATTCCAGCAAAGCAAGAAAAAATGGTGTGGTCAACGATTTTCGTCGCTAGAAGATTTTGTAAAAGCGTTCAAAAACCATGTTTTGGAGGTGTCTCAATCAAGCCACTGTAAACAACCGAACACATGGTCATATGTCAAACTGACCTGAGTACGCTTCGGTTAAAAACTGTCGAACTTTCCAAAAAAAAAATGTCAAATGATACCTGGCGACACTGCGAGTTGCCTAGGCCAGAAGTTTTTTAGTACCCCTCGTATTGCTAACTTAATCTGCTTTTGATTTCTTTTGTTGAAAAATGTTAAAAAGGTTTGTGATAAATTACATCCAACGAAATCCTACTTTAATTAATTAATTGAATTAATCGAGCTAACATGGCCTAAGAAGTTTGTATTGAAAAATGCTACGTTCACTATGCTACGATCGTTTCGGTGGTGGTTTAAGCCAGCTCATCAGGCATATATTGAATGTAAATGGCTAGAAGACAAAGGCTGATTTTGATAATTTCTATTTATACAAACATTTTTACAAATTTGTAGATATGAAGTATTTTTTGAAGTCTTTTTCTATATCAAATCACCCTAGTGTCTTGTCTGGGAATCATTTTCTCAATACAAACACATGTACAGTCGAAAGGGGTTTCCTTCATGAATTGTAATGCCTTCCATTTCGGAAGTTTGTCGATATCATATCAAGAATATGATAGGTTGACAGTGGCTTAGAACGCTAAGACCTCGACAACATTGTCTGTTTGTTGGAGATGACCAAGGTTCAAACCTCAGCCGGAGCAACCGGGCTCTGTTGTGAGTTTTTATACCCTACACCACTATGTGGAAAGGGTATTAAAAGTTTGTTTTGGTAAAAATTCATGTAACACCGCGAAATATGCGTCGGAGACCCCCAATGTAGTATACCAATCTTCATATCTCGACGAGATAAAGCGAATTTGAGATGTGTGTCCGTCCGTCTGTCCATTATAAATTGTAATCAAACTACAGGACCGGCCGCCACGAAATTTTCTAATGAGGTCGAGTTCAGACCACAATAAATCCCTATTTTTATTGGTGATGATCGTGAAATATTTGGCGGGTGAAATGGACCAAAAACATAATTTTTATCCAATTTTGTAACGGCTCTGTAGGTAAGAGTAAGGTAAGAGTATATGACAAAGACGAAGCTTGCAATATGAGATGGCGATCAGATAATATTTAGAGGGTTAAATGGACCACAACTTTTGTGTGAAAATTGTGAAAATTTTTAATATCCAGCTTATGTCTTTATTCCTGGAAGAGACATTCCGGGCAAGTAAGCTATACTTGGAAGACGATCTCTTGACCTTTCCATTGATGTCAATTATGTTGATGTACGTGATCACATAACAGAGTTACAGCTTAATATATCCAGTTTTTTGTTTGTAGTATTATCATAAACACGCTAGAGGTCGCAATTATAGATCAATAATCACGAAAATTTGCACGAGGTTAGAGTTTAGGTCGGATAAGATGCTTACAATTTTGGATGATTTTCTGATATTATTTAGCGGGTTGAATGGACCATTACTTTTGTATGAATATTTTAATTCCTGGATGGCATATACCGGCAAAGTAGCTTACATATGGAAAAAAACAACTGATATTACCCCTGATGCAAATTGCAATTATGTTTCTGCTTGATAACTGCCCTACTGCCTAATATATAATGGGTTTTGTGTAGAGAACTTCCCATACTACAAATTGTCTCTATCATGACAGAGAAATTATCAGTTCAGTTGCCCAATGCGATTTTTTATACAAATATTGCAGCTTGGGGTCGCTTCGCCACCCATTTTATACCCTTAGCATTTTGGGCTAATAATGGTTTTAGACCCCAAGTATGTTTGGACGAAATTCGTTTCAGACAATTGGGAGTCGATTTAGTCAGTTCATCTGTCTCCCTTACTGTGTAGATGGATGGTGCACACGATAACTCTCGAACGGATCTACCGATTAGAACCAAATTTTACACATACATACATATGTTCCCACAACATCCCCGAAGGGACAAGGGAGACTTCTCTCATATCAATGAGTGCACGCCGATTCATATTGGCTCAATGACATGGGACCTACTTTTTATCGCCGAGTCCGAACGGCGCACAGTGGTCGAAACCACTGATCTAGCGGCGCGAAATTAATAACTTGGAAACGAATGAAGATATCTTTCTGAAATTTTGCACAAACTCAATCTGTGTCTGTGGGTTATTATGGACTAAATATGAACAACATAGGAAAATATTTTGGTATAGCCCCCCTATAACGGTACCTCCTGATATTCGATATTTTGGGGATTTAAGCCACCTTTTCCTTCCAAATTAGTTGTAATTTGGTACTTAGGGTTCCTAGTGATCACTAAACCTTTCCACCTAAAATTGTTGACATAGAACCACGTTTGGGTATAGGCCCCTTTTAAGGTATCTGCCGACTTTCAGTAGTTTGGGGATTTAAAGCTACATTTTCCGACCAAATTAGGTGTAATTTGGTATTTGGGGGTTCCCAGTGGACACAAAAATTCTCCACCAAATTGAGGATTTAAGCTATTTTTCAAGACCGTTTATCAGCAAGATATGCAGCTATTTGCAGCTAAATTTTGGTTATTCGGAATCTAGGGAGTCCAGTTTAATTATTAAAAAAATAACTGGACCGAACCTCGGTGGACCTTTGTAGTTACGCTCCATCCAACAAAAGTATATTGCACTAAAAACATACAAAAATAATAATTTTTGAAATTGCTTTATTACTATGTAACTTCAGTCCCCAAACATTTTATTTTAATTTAACTTAAACCCTTCCCTATCAATAAAAAATAAACTTTGTTTAGTTTTATTAGGAATTTATTTAATAATTAAACAAATATGAGATCAGGTTTTTAGCAACAATTTTATTAAAATCTGATCCGTCAAAATTTCTTGCACTTGACACTGAATAACTGAGTGAATATTTACAACAACAACAAAAAGTAAAAATAAAATCTTAGTCAGCAGAGTGTCTGTAATCAATATAATGGAAAACATTTCGCAATTTTATACTTTGATTTTATGACTTTCGCGCCGCTAGATCAATGATTTCGTCCTCTGTGCGGCGTGTCTTTCCTCAAATACTCAGGAAATGTCGCCAGCATTACTGAGGGGGAATTTTGCCACCGTTGTAAATTTGATGTTGCTTGGCCTAGGATTCGAACCGCAGACCTTCTGAGTGCAAGGCGGACGTGCTAACCATTGCACCACGGTGGCCCCCGAAAGAACCAAATTTTATACTTCGTAATATTTTGCCCAAGCTTTGTTTAAGTTCGAATGTAGGCTATGTCGGTCCACACCACCTCCAAAAAAATTCAAAATTGTTTTCGAAACATTGTGTTAACGATAACTTTCCATATATTATTATTCCTTCCAGGTATAGATCGGATACGTCTAGATCGGTCCACACCTTAAGGTACCTCCCACACAAAATTCGGAAATGAGAAATTTAAGATTCATCCCGACTCGTTTTGGATTTTTTTCAGCAGATTTTCCTCGCGGCCCCATTTACGATGGTGCAATTGCAATGGCAAGTCCATACTTTCTGAGATTATGGCCGAAAAGCTCCAAGAAACCCTTAAACCCTAAAATGGCAAATCCGCAAGATAGCTCTCAAGGGGGTTTTCTGATTGCTCCAAACTTTGCACATCCTATTAGTTCCTCCATTCATGTATCAGGTTGGAATATGGACTATATCGGCCCCACACGAAATTTGGGAAAAGTGCAGTTTGAGGACCCGTCTCTGATTTATTTGAATTTATTTGAAAAAGGTTCTTTTCACGGTCCCTTTTGCAATGGTACAATTTATCCGGAGTAAGTCCATACTTCCATATAAAATCCACCCATAAAAAATATGTTCTAACTTAAAAATATGTTGGTACTTAAACAAATAAAATTTAGATATGTTGCAAAATGTTGCAAACATATACTTGTTTGGATCCAACCATATTTCTAACATATATTTTTCTGGTATATTGTGTGAACGACTAAAGGCTATGGTCAACGAATTAGTTGGGCCACTCCAATGCGTCTTGTCTCAAGAGTATATCAAGCCCTTCCAGCGAAAAAGATGTAAGCGACATTTTTTCGATTTTCTTCTTTTTTACGGAAATCGATGAAGAAAATTCCAACACACCATCTCTCAAATTGTCAGAACTATGCCATGTACCTGTTGAAACATTTAGGTTTTACTGTGTGGAGTGATGTTCTCTATGTTCTAGAGAGTGAAAGGCAGGTCTTTACTGTTCGGCATCTTTATTGAGAGTGATCTTATTCTACTTAAATGCTACACACGAAACCTTATTTCTACACATAAAACTATTTACAATGTGTGTGCATGATCCTAATTACATTTCAATTACCTACCATGTATGTATGTGTGTTGCCATAATGTAACACATACATTTGGTACTTCCAACACTCCTCCTCAACACACATACATACGAATCTACACAAGATTCTAGCCGAATAATTCTTTATTTCCTAACTTACATACTACTCTTGTAAACACATTACAAATACACATCATATACAGTTTTATCTTAATGTAAGTATAAAGAATTCTAATCATTAATCATCAGGCTCCTCCTGAATGGTGTCTCCCATTGACGTTCAATGGCACTCTTCTTCGAAACACATTCGAGATTTTCTATTGCTTGCGGTCTGGTTGTTGTCGTGGAATCTCTCCATTCGTACAACTGTTAGGTTATTGCTATCTCATTCTTTTACTCCGTTTGCCTGCCAGAAACACACTCGATGGCATGAACAGATGTTTGACCCTTTTCGCCGTCAGCTTGATTATTTAGGATCGTCGCTTCTCTCGCGTCAATCTTTACGACGTCCTCCTCTGCTACTTTACCAACCGCAATAGACGTTGCAGATTTTGGGAAAACACATCATTAGGCTCGATGTCTCTGTTGTTAATTACCACTTTCCCTTTTGTTCTGCGCTCGGTCATCATCATATGTCGTAAACTCATTACGATCGCTGTCTAGACACCACATGTTTTTTTTTTTTTCATTAACAGTTTTATTGTTCATCGTTGCCAAAACCGTGTACGCATTCACTGTGGGGTTTTCCTTACCCTTTCTCTTTACCTGAGAACTCGGACATTGTGCTGCATTGTTTTTCTGCGTACTCGATGAACTTCTCCTTTGACTCTCTCTCCTTGTTGTTGCTTCAATTTGCGTGGATATTGCTGCCTTTCCTCGATGCCTGCTCGTTTACAACGGACGTAAACACACACAGATGTACTCTTCGATGACCAACATCATTTTTCATCACCAATACCTGCTTGGATAGGGATACCTGACACACTGGTTCCTTTGGTCGATGAATTTCTTCCAGAGTACTCCACGCTTCTTTTGCCGATTCACAGTTTCTGGTATCTCTCTTCTCTGAATCACACTCCACACCTCTTGATGAATCTACACGGACTTCATCTTCAGGCTCCAGGTATCGCAATTGTCATCTGACACTCGACGTTGGAAAATGAACTAATCATTTCCATTCTCGGACTCGACACACGATTTTGATTGACAAACAATCGTCACGAGAATTCCTGGGCACTTCCACTTTGGACATTTTCTGGCTGCTACTCACACAGTTTTACAGGAACTTTTCTTCTTCTCCTCTGAGAGTGCTCCTGGGCCCATAACCTGTTGAAACATTTAGGTTTTACTGTGTGGAGTGATGTTCTCTATGTTCTAGAGAGTGAAAGGCAGGTCTTTACTGTTCGGCATCTTTATTGAGAGTGATCTTATTCTACTTAAATGCTACACGCGAAACCTTATTTCTACACATAGAACTATTTACAATGTGTGTGCATGATCCTAATTACATTTCAATTACCTACCATGTATGTATGTGTGTTGCCATAATGTAACACATACATTTGATACTTCCAACAGTACCGTTACGAAATTATAGCAAAAACAATTTTGATGTAAGCGCCCTTTTAGTTTTTTTTCATTTTTAGGTGACAGCGAATTTTCCCTTACATCAAAATTGCACATTAAGATACGATGTCGTTATTCGACTATATTACAAGAAATACGCTTCAATCTTATAATTCTTCGAATAAACACTTGCTATAAAAATAACTTGCTTTGTTTTTAAATTGTAGATGTGAATTACTCTAAAAATGAGTTGTTTCAAATAATTTTTTTAATGTAACCACCACTTTTGAATGTATTAGCCTGATTACGTGACAGCGTGTTAGCGACACAAATTACCGTTATATTAAAGATATTCCACAAATTATTTATTTTTTTAGCAAAAAGGATTTAGTAACTGAACTATACCAAAATTTAATTAAAAAATTCTGGTTAGATCTAAAGTTAATCGATAAAAACCGTCTCCTGTAAAATTTACTTTTTGTTGTTTACACCTTTTTCGCGGGAAGCGCTCGATATGTCCTTTTTTGTCGATTAAGTCATCACGGAATTAAGTAATCACAGAGCTGAATTTTGGTGGAGAGCTAGGGTTAGCCATTAGAAGCAACGTCCTAAAAGTCCCCATCGATCCCATGAGTGCAAAAAAAAAAAAAATATTCGGGGTCAAAGGTCAAATTTTAAGGGTTTTTTAGGTTTTCGGATTTATTTTTTGAAAACGGTTGATCTAATCAAAAAGTGACTAAAGTAAATATTGTAGACAGGAAAATTATCTACAAGTTTGACTTTTATAATTTTTTCCTAGGAGGAACCATTCTTGAGATATAGCTGTTCTAAAAAACACATGATTTTTATGCACTTATAAGGGAAATATGCACATATTCAGACGAACCGGCTAAAATAAGTGAAATAATCAGGTCTGTCCCCCAAAAAATATATATATTTTCTTGAAGAGCGAAATTATAGCTATCTTCTAAAAAAAAATCCAACAAAATCGGAGCGTGTTTAGTAGAGTTATTCAATGTTAGATTCATTTTATGCGAAAATAGCCCATTTAACCCACATGTATAATCGAAAGCCCAACGGGAACGACCCCAACGAAAACTCTCCGATTCAAGTTTTGGCCGAAGGTAGGGTTTGTTGCGCTGATTACGGAAATGTATAATTTTCAACGGTTGCGGATCCGGTTCGCCGGTTATTCGACCCGAAAGGCCAAATTTAAAACCGGGTTAGACCCGGTTCTACTGAACCGATTACTGCAAAGTGGATATCGTTTGAAAGCTTACGGAAATATCTAACACATAGTGTCGTTACTTTAACGGGTTCGCCTCATAATGTACTTACGCGGCTAATTATTTATTTGAACTTTAGATCGCGATATCTCGAAAATGGTAAGTCTTTTTTAAGAATCATAAAGACCACTCTTGTAGACAATTATTGAATCTACAACTTTTACTTTAGCCGGCTTTTGCTAAGTCTTACCGTTTTTGAGAAAAATTAAAAAAAACTGAATAATGCCTCCAAAAATGACTTTTGACCCCGAATAACTCATTTTGCACACATGGGATCGATGGGGACTTTAAGGACGTTGCGTCTAATGGCTAACCCTAGCTCTCCACCACAATTCAGCTTTGTGGGAATTTTTGCTATTTCCCCCTTATACCTATGTCTATTTTGACCGGACTATTATTCTTTGTAAGACGACAATAACTGATACCCGGTCCTCAGTTAAAATTGAAAATGACCTGTCCGAACAGTTCTGTCCCAAAAATGGTTTCAGACAATCAACTCTTCAATATCCTGCTCGAAAATGTTATCCAATTAGTAAACGTCAAAAGAAATAGCCACATGCTACTTGTTTATGCTGACGACATTCACATCATGAGTCGATCAGTAAAAGAAGCAACTCATACCTTTAAGGAGGTCGATGGAGAATCTTCTAAAGTGGGTTTGACAGCCATAAACACAACAAACAGAATCAACTGTGAAATAAAAAGACTAGTATTGGTCAGATGTTACTTTGGCTTAAGCAAGCAGTTTGAAAACACAGTCACATCTCGTCAAACAAAAATAAAACTTTACAAAACACTGATAATAACCGCGCTTATGTATGGTTCCGTAGCCTGGGTACTTGTGCAAGCAGATACGGCACCGTTTGGTTAGTTTGAGAGAAACGATCTTCAGAATTAATATGAATTTTGTGCAGTTCCCATCCACAATATTAGAGGAAAATAAAAATAATCTTTAAAAAATGAATAACCATTATAAAATTTCACTTATATTCCATTTATTTTATTCCAAGAAATTGTCATAAACGTAAAATATTACTACACTCCACTCCTTTGCATTCATCTTCGACTGTTAATATATGCAAGATATCAATTTCTCCAAACAGATGATGGTACATTTATGTTGTTACATTACAAAATATTAGATGGCAAATTGTCTTTTTATTGTATTCTTTTAAGACTTGAGAGTGAATATTAGCTGTAAAATATGTGAATGCATATTATTAACACACTCACACTCGTTTAATGATCACAAAAGCGAGTATTTCTTAAGCAAAAGATATAAGCAAATTTCATGTAATTGCACTTGGATAACACTCTTGTGCGTAAAGTGGATACTCGTACACATGATATTGTAATGTGCTAATGTGTCTCTTGGCCCCGTACATTTTACATAAGTAGAATGGAGTGTGTGAACGAACAGCCGTGTTTGGTTGGAGGTTACATATTTATACGATAAATAAGGAAAGCAATATTTGCTAAAATGTATTTTGTACAAATAATCATTTGAATTATTTATTTGCACACTTACAACCGGATATGATTTTAGGTTTCATGTGAATGAAACAGATTGATTTTGGGAATTCATTTCATGTTAATCGCATACAGGAACACACACACACCAACATAAAAAGCTAAAATACAAGTAAAGTCAATTTCAACAGATTTAGATACAGTGGAAAAGGCTATAGGTTATAAAGAGTGATTACATTTGAAGGGCCGTCATGCTTAAGTGTTCCATACTCCATTTTTCCGTTTTGAGATAATCGCATTTTAGTGTTTGCATCACAACTGCTTGGAGCTAACTGGAGAAAATATTTATATTGTTGACAAGATTTATTGGTAATAGTATATGGGTGACGTAGGGGATGGAAGATACCAAGCAACGGTCCTGACCGGTTTTAACATGGCAAAGCCCAGGATTTATCTTGGTCCCTCTTTCATCTCAAGTGGACACTGACCTCCCCATGGTGTCACCTGGGGAACTGCCTTTAACACCCGTTAAAGGTAGTGAGCTAACATGTGCCGCGCGTTCACCCATAAGAACGTTAAAAACTTGGGTTTGGACGTCGGGTTAGTAACCCTCCCCTAGAAAAAACAGCCTACTATGAAAAAACGAAAGAAAAGAAAAACAAACTCTAAAGTTGACGAACCCCGCAAACGTTTTAAGGACCATGATCTGCGAATCTGCACCTGGAATGTTCGCACTCTTTATAGAGAAGGTGCAGTCTTCGCATTGGCAGACGTACTTGAAAAGTACAAGACCGATATTACTGCCATACAGGAAATACGATGGATTGGGAAAGGCGTCACAACAACACCTAAAGATGACGCACTGTGTTATAGCTGCCATGACGCAAATCATGATTTTGGTTCTGGATTCGTAGTTAGTCGGAGGCTAAAACATCTGGTATCCAGCTTCACCCCAGTGAATGAAAGACTTGCTGCAATTCGAATAAAAGCTAAATTCTTCAACATCAGCTTTATTTGCGCTCAGAACAGACCGAAGATATATTTTACGAGCGCTTAGAAGAAACATATGACCGTTGCCCTGCCCATGACATTAAAATCATTCTAGGCGATTTTTATGTCAAAATTGGAAAGGAGAATATCTTTGGCCCAACAGTCGGGACATTCAGTCTCTACAGTGAAAGATCTGACAATGGTATGAGGCTGATAGACTTCGCAGCTGCAAAAAAACATGGAATTTAGCAGTACCATATTTAATCATCTCGATATTCATAAGGGCACCAGTAGTGGGATTCTGTAACACATTTTTGCTGTCACCGACAAAAATCGGTAAAATTAAATCGCAAAATTTTGACTAAAAACATAAAGAAAAAATGGCATCGCTGTTTGTATCGGTAGAGGCTACCGACTACTTTTTATTCATCGTTAACTTACCGAAAATTTTCGTTAATTATCGAAATTATAAGCATTTTAATTTTACCGACAATTATCGATAACAGCAAAAATGAGTTACAGAATCCCACTACTGGCTGTCTCCAGATCAAAGAACAAGTAATCAAATTTAGATTATGTTGTGATAGATGGAAGACATTCATCGAGCGTGTTGGATGTACGATCGTTCCGAGGCGCAAACATTGATTCGGACCACTACCTTGTTGCAGCAAAGGTACATACCCGTCTAAAAGTTGCAAATAAAGCACGAACAGACACAACGCAGAAGTTGGACATCGATAGGCTGCAAACACAACAGATAGCCACAGCATATTCCACTCAACTAGCCCAATTGCTTAATGAGAGCACTCCTTGTCCCGATAACATAACAACACAATGGCAAAATATTGCCCACTCCATGCAAACAGCCGCAAAATCCATACTTGGATACCAGAGACCTCCACAAAGGAATTCATGGTATGACCAGGAGTGTCGTGCTGCTGCCGAAGAGAAAAATGCGGCATATAGGGCTATTCTACAATCAGTAGCAACGCGTAGTGCTCGAGAGAGGTATCGGCAGAAAAGGAGAGTCGAAAAACGTTATTTCCGCAGGAAAAAGAGAGAAATGGAAAGAATCGAGATGTACAGGAGCCAGAATGAAGTCCGATACAGGCAAATCCTCCTGTAGAGACCAGCAAGGTAATCTGGTAACAGATACACATAGCGTTCTCAGGATATGGAAGGAACATTTTTCTAGTTTGCTGGTATCCAATAGTAGCGAAGACGATTATACCACAGATCAAATCCCAGAATATGGTATAGAATGTACACCACCCGGCCAAGATCAGATAAAAACAGCAATTAACCGGCTCAAGAACAATAAAGCAGCAGGAGACGATGGCTTACCTGCCGAGCTGTTTAATACCGGAGGCTACGCGCTGATAAGGTGTATTCATCATCTGGTTAGCACCATCTGGCAGGAAGAACGCGTACCCGACGATTGGAACCTGAACATCCTGTGTCCCGTCCCAAGAAAGGAGATAAGACCGTATGCTCCAACTATGGGGGCATAAGTCTTCTCCCTATTGCCTATAAGATAGTGTTAGGGATATTGTGGGAACGACTAAAGCCAATGGTCAACGAAATAATTGGACCATACCAATGTGGCTTTAAACCTGGCAAGTCCACCATTGACCAGATATTTACCTTGCGACAAATCCTTGAGAAGACCCAAAAGATGCAGATCGACACATATCAAAAGGTAAGCTAATCCGGCTTTGTGAGATGATTTTAACTGATACCAGGTCCTCAGTTAAAATTGGAAAGAACCTCTTCGAACAGTTCAGTACCAAAAGAAGTTTCAGACAAGGAGACAGCCTTTCGTGTGACCTATTCAACATTTTGCTGGAAAAGGTAATACGAGATGCAAATGTCAAAAGAAATGGCACGATCTACACCATTAGTCACATGTTACTTGCTTATGCTGATGACATAGACATCATAGGAAGATCAGTAAAGGAAGTAACTGATACCTTTAGGAAGGTCGAAGGAGAATCAGCGAAAGTGGGTCTGGCGGTAAACGGCGAAAAGACCAAATTGATAGTGTCGACGCGCAAAGCGTCCATAGAGCTCGGACAAACTGTAAAAGTTGGTACCAATAATTTTGAGGAAGTTAAAGACTTCGTCTACCTCGGCACTGCCATAAACACAACAAACAATATCAGTTGGGAAATAAGAAGAAGAATTGTATTGGTCAACAGATGCTACTATGGTTTAAGTAAGCAATTTAAAAACAAAGCCACATCTCGTCAAACAAAAATAACACTATACAAAACGCTGATACTGCCCGTGCTAATGTATGGCCCCGAAGCATGGGTACTTGCACAAGCGGTTAAGGCAGTGTTTGATGTGTTTGAGAGGAAAATTCTTCGAAAGATTTACGGGCCGATTTGCGTTGACGGTGAATATCGACGTCGTATGAACCACGAGCTATATAACCTATACAAAGACATGAATATAGTTAAACGTATCGGGATGCAACGATTGCGTTGGCTAGGCCATATCATAAGAATGAACGATGATGAACCCGCTAAAAAGGCGTATGAATACATGCCACATGGCGGTGCACGCAGAATCGGGAGGCCTAAGCTTCGATGGAGCATACAAGTGGATGAAGAAATGAAAAGGCGCGGTATTCCAACAAGCGAAGCGAAAAACAGAGAGAATTGGAGATCTTTTCTTAGTTCGGTCTATGGAACAAATGTTCTGTAATGGGCCAGCTAAGTAAGTAAGTATATAGAACATCTTTGCCAAAAGTCAGAGAAATATCTGCTGGAATAAAATAGTTATAGAGACTTTTTTAAAAATAGATTTTTTTGTCGAATTGTTCGATATCCACACTTCTGAGACAGATGCAAAATATTGTAAATCACATGGAACAAAGTGACAAATAAATTTTCCAATCTTTGCCTCAATAAACTCAAACCTTCTAAATCGAAAATTAAAGTTCTGATTTTTGGATGTATTTTTAAATTCGTAAGTTATTAAAATATTAATTTCATAGCTGAAATGAACTTAAGCTGTCGGACCGAAAGGTGGATATCTCAGAAATTAGAGCAGATAGGAATAAGCAAACCAAAAATTCAGAAAGAGCAAACGTGAAAACCCTGGAAACCACCTATATCTCAAAAAGTCAAAAATTGCGTATGAAACAATTAAGCATGACACCGACGATGTCTCAAATTCAATTTGAACCATGATAGATACGCAATCGAACAACAAGAGATTTGTTCCTTTACTTTTTAATGGTAAAAGTGGTAAAAGAGAAAAGTGTCAAAATTGCTCTCTCAGTAACATTTTTACCGGAAAAGTAAAGGAACGGAAAAATGGTAGATCTGGTAGCAATGTCAAAAAGAAACACAAAAAATCAAATTTCTTCTTTTACTTCACAGTTTTTAATTTTGTTTTGTCAGCGTTCGACTTTTTCTTCTGTTTTTCGTTAATTTTTTTCTTCATTGTGAAATAATCGCCAAACAAATGTCGAAAAATCAGTTCTACCATTTTTGACCTGCAGAAATTTGTCTGTTAGCCTCTGGTAGAAGAGAAAGGCACACATATGTGGGGTTAAGGAACGCCTTGCAGTTTAAAAATGGTAACAAATGGTAAACTCAGGTAAGTAAAGGAATACAGCTAAGTTAAAATTATTCAGTCTTGTTTTTAAAATGTACGTTCAAATAAAATTCGTCAATAAGCAGATCTGTCGAATTTGGACGAATGACTGATAGTCGAAAAATCATTGTCCCCACAAATAGTAACTGTTTGATTTCTAAATTTCAGAAAATTTGAAGTCGATCTGGATGATATTGTGTTTTGTATTTTGCATAGTTTTTGTGTGCTTTGTATGTTTTTCACGAAATTACATTTTGAAATCAATTCTTGTTCGCAAATTTTTAATCCTCCATCGATTGATTTTTTATTTCAATTTTTGCCCGGTTAACAACTAAAAAAAGTGTTAAGTTTGGCCTGGACGAAATTTGTATACCCTCCACCATGAAATATTTTTAACTAAAATGAAATAAATAGCAAGTTTTCTGAATCCTAATTACCACCAATATCTGAAATCAGGCAGGGCGCTATATCCCATGTCCTCAATTTGACGTAAGGAAGATTTTAGACCACTGGAATCCTCTAATACCAATTAATAGCTAATTCGGTGGAAAAACTTCACAATACTTGAAATCTAGAGGTATGTCCCCAATTTCTGGTGTAGACGCTTTTGGATCACTGGTAAATTAAAACGCAACAAGCACTGGAGAAATGTATTTGGTCGCTGCGAGCCCAAATTTCAACCCCCGGATAAAGTAGGTAATAACAACTGAGCAAAGGCTATAGTCGGGACGGGATCGACTATGTATTACACTACACCACTATCCCTGTGCATAAGCTTTTCACTCGCAAACATTTCTTTTAGGGAGATACTAAAGATATCACATATCTGGCTTTTATATTACTTAAGGCGAACTGAACCAAAATATGTAATATTTAATTTTTTATTTGACTACTGTCGACATCTACTTGGTACTGATTGAATGCTTTGCTGGTCTTCTTGATTAACATTTTACATGTCTTTTATACACCAAATATAAGTAGAGGTAATTGTCATTCAAGCAAAAAACTTCACAATATTAAAATTTTATAGCTTGGCGCCTTTTGCAATAACTCTGATATTTTACCATAAGTGTCACATTTTGTATTAATTTAAAGCTCAGATGGTTTAGTTTCATCATCAAGCTCTTTCCTTGGAATATTTCCAACAGAAACAGAAATATCGGAAATTGAAATAAAATTTCATAAATTGGAAATTGGGATATTCCAGCGTCTTTTTCAACATCACAAACATTTCACCAATTTTGGTAACGCAATTGCGAGCATTTGCTTCTCTCTGGGAGCCCTATTAACCATCAACATTTTGTGACGATCCTATCAAAATTGCGACCTGTAGCGTGGATACAAAAAAGGAAAAATGGGATGCATTACCGACATTTGCGATATCTTCGTTGTTTGACCAATCTATTTTGCAAAAATGTATGTTTTTCCATTGACGGTCTTTCCTTTTGAAATACGTCTACTAGAAGTGGAGATATGAATAAAACGTTGAATGTTCTCCACATAAGTTTTTTCCTATTCCGATTTGATTTTCCTATTATTGCAATAATGCAGCGGTTTGGTAACGGAACTGGTCTCTAATATATAGATGGGTTCCTTAGTTTTTTGTTGTGTGTAAAAACCTAGATTTTTATTTCGCTTTCATTATTAAGAAATTGTCGCTATCATGGTGGAGAAACCACGACAGAGAAATTCCACGCTTTAACATTGAAAGGAATCGGAATAATCTAGGTGATGCTGAGGGTCTTTAAATTTCTGTATAATTTTTGATTTTGCTCAAACATAATGTTATATCTCGAAATTTTAGTGCCATAAGTATAGCGATCCTAATATTTTGAGTAAATAAAAGGTATTAAGATATATAAACTATAATGATTACGACTTTCACACATGGATAAAACAACTCATTCGTAAGTTCTTAGTCCTGAATTCCATTTCTTATTATGTATCATGTCCTACACCACAATGTGTAGGGGGCATTATATTTGTTACAAAAATCACGTAACACCTCCAAATATTGTATCCAGACACACATTTGGTGGTACCGATCTTCATATAATTTGTGTAGAATACACAATTTAGCTCTGGGACCTTCATTTAACGCTGGGACCTTCTAGTAATGACAATGTACAAAATGCAATGTATACATGGGATATAGCGCCCAGATATAGTTGTATAGGGTATCACATGGTCAGTCCCGTCCGTCTATAGTCGTTTCTTACTTGTTAAAGAAATATATATTTTTTTCCATCCGACAATTTGCCATTATATGATGGTAAGGAAATTGTCTGAATCGTGACAGAGAAAATTCTAGATTTCCATTTATCTACAGCGTCTTAAAGTTTGTATGCTTCTTTTGGTTTTATTCAATAGTAAATATTGGTCCCACCTGGCTTTATATGTTTGTCTTCCCATATGTTCATTATAAATTGTTATGAAAATTTACTCTTATCTGCCAAAAGATCATGCAAAAGTAGTGGAGTAGGGTACCAAATAGTCGGCCCCGTCCGACAATAGTCTTTTCTTACTTGTTTTTCCTTAAAAAGTGTTGTTGAAGTATATATCACCAATATTTTTGAAAATTTAACATAGCTGAAGCCAAGGTTTACACTTTTAGAACACGCGACTCGTGATTGTATATTATACAAATTAAATACTTTTGGATAAAATGAAATGTTTTTGGACGTGGCAAAAAATATTGGCCTTAAAAGATAATTTGCGAGGAAGCTGTGGCTATATTTATGTTAAAACATTGGTGAAAATGGGTTGAAGCCACCATGTCTTTTTTTATTATCTCTCTATTTGTGAGTAAACCACACTTCTCTCGAGTATCTTGTCAAAGTAAAAGCAGAAGCAAACTAAATAAGGATGATCTCACTAATGTATTACTTTTCAAAATTTGAACTGCTTCTACCATTAAATGATGCTGACATTTTGAAGCCAGATTTACAGTGTTTTTTGAAATTTTCTTCCAATTTCATTCCGCAAACAGGTTTTTTAAAAAACCATATATAGAATTGTAGTACTTGCGATTCTGAGTTATTTGATATGAATATTGTGAATGTAGTCTGCACATCTTCATAGAAATCTGCATCCAAATGCGAAAATTTTGTGCGAACATTTTTCTAAAAATCATATTTTTCGGGCCTAATTTTAACAATTGTTATTCGATTTCTTCGTACTTGATTGCACATTTTAATTTTTTACGTTCCTGATCCAATAAATCATTCCCCGTGAAAATCCATCTACTAAAACGCGAGTTACAAGAAATTCCAAAGTAGGAAAATCGTCTAAAATTGTTTTTGGAAATATCGCGTATTTTATCGCGTTTTCTGCGGTTCGTTTCCACTGCAATGAAACAACTAGTACAGCATCTTCGTTTTAGCGGAAACAGAGATTTGAAAACTTCACTTATAAGGGAGCTACATTCATTTTATCTCAAAAAATAGTGTGTGATGCTACATCCACGGTTCTTGATTGATCGCATTGAAATAGATATATATCGATATAGATTTTCATGGTGAACATTGAAATCAGATGCGGACAAAAATTGTATGCACTTTGCGCGAATTAGAGATATTTTATAGGTTTTTTAATGCTAAGATGCTGCCGATGCTACATCTTAGCCTCTAATGTAAATTTCGGAAAATATATATAAATTAAAAGATATGGTCTTGCTGTACATGAAAATCACATGCGGACAAAATGATTTTAATAATTACGCAATTTACACGTATTTTAAAATGCATAAAAATTAAAATGCGTTATTTGACCTCTGTTTCCATTTCAGAAGCTTTGAGATATATCCTCATCAACCCAATTACCTTCCCTGATGGGAAAGCTTTAAGGAAAGCTGTCAATAAAGCAAAATCCATATATTTTATTGGGAGATTTAAGCAAAACGAAGGAAATATTCCTATAGACTTTTCCAATATTTTTTACTACATAATGCATGTGAAAAAATATATTGTCAAATAAAAAATTCTTTTTTTGACCAAAATATGTGCTTATTTTGGCTGTAACATCAAAACTTTAGCACCAATCTGTACGATTGTACATTTGATTCGCCGTGAAGTTTAGATCCACAACAAATTTTTATGTAATTTTATGACCACTAAATTGGCCTTAATTTTGAAAAAAGTTGACTTATATTCAATAATTTATCAATTTTATGTACATTCCGCGAATTCTGTGTAACATTTTGCAGGTATTATGCAATCTACTCGCTGAAGTCACTTCGAGAGAACTTTTTTGAAAGATCCGATCTTTTCATCCATTTGAACCCATTCCATCGATCCAAAAGATATGAATTTTGTGTTTTTATTTATACACATTTTTCTAAATATGTATATAAGATTAATTATTTACAATTCGGAGACTCGAAATCACAACCAACGTTGTTAAAACTCTAGTCGTAATTATAATGTCATTGCAAAGGGTTGGTGAAAATGACAAGCCAAAGCATTGGTGAAAATGACATGTCAAAGCATTGGTGTAAATGACATGCTTTAGATACAAAAATGAATAGCATCCTTTGGGGTCCACGCTCATATAAAATTCATCGATGAATATGCTAAAAAGATGACATGCCAGATCACATGCTCCCATGATTGAATGACATCGAACATTTTGTTGGGTAAATTTTTACATTTAAAGTTCGTTTTTCTTCAGATTTTTTTATTATACTAAGAAGAAACTGTTAACATATGTCAAATTTTTAACGTATTATAGACAATTAAAGTCCACAGCTTTCATAAGGTCTTATTTCCTCGGTATTAAAGTTATATTTCGACCAATTTTAGCGTTTTAAACTTGAAATAGCTTTTATTTATTCCAATTTTAAAGAATCTTAACAGTAGCATTCAAAATTTGCATTTTTAATCAAGTTATTAAAGAATGTGCTATTCCGATGAAAGAAAGAAAAGAATTATAACGGTACGTTATCGAAGCCAAACTTCATAAAATTACAAACAAAGCAATTTGAAATGTGTTATTGAAATGAAACGGAGTGTATATTCATATTATTTAGAATATTTTAACAGTTCTCATTGCACAACATTTTAAAATTTCCTATATGTATTTTGCGACTTTATAAAATGTCGTTGAAATATTAAAAGCTTCTAAAAACCTTCAATATTTAAATCAGCAAAGCGTATAACAGCATTTTAGATATTTTATTGAGTTCCATATAGTTTCAACATGCTTTGAGTTTGTACAGATCATTTTCGGGAAAATGAAGTTTTCTGCAAAAGTATTCCAGTTAAAAATTTGTTAACTTTGTACACCACATGCATACAAACATTTACACAACTTGCAGCTCAACAAGCCGAAACGGAGGAAGGCAAAAGTATTCCTGTAGCACTGATTATAAGCAACAAATGTGAGTGAAATTCTACACTAGATGTGGGTAGTGAAATGATGAAACTTTCGCAATTTTTAACATATAGTTTGGGCGTATGTGCGGATTAACAAATTAAATGTATTTCAAACGGCTTAGAAATCCCTGTCGGAAACTTTTATTCAATAGTTGTGTCAGTTGAAATTGTTGACTATACTTTATAATACCATATCATGTCGTGTTTGTAATATAGAAAGTTTCATTTATGCACGTATAGATTCTAATAAAATAGTTTAAAACCACTTACCTCTCAAGTGTTTGAGTATTTGCTATAAATCCAGTTAAGACCATAAAGCAATTGGAAGGCTGTAGTCTGTAAATATGAAAACTATGAAAATGTTTTGTATGTCGAGGAGCTATAAAATAGATTAAAATACTGGTAATATAAATATTTTGTAAATAAGTATGACAATATCCTTCAGAAACAATATAATTTAAAATATTTTATTTCTTTTTAATATGTGCATGTACAATTTTATGTCCTGTGTTTGACCATATACTTTAAAAAAAATATTATTTCCCCTTTGTTTATATTGATTAAAAATGATTTTCCCATGCTTGATAATAACTATATAAAAAATACAAAATATCATGGGAATTTTACTATCAATACAATAGGCAAAATGGAAAAAAAATCAAAGTCAATAATTCATTGAGATTTTGTTACAGTTTTTGTAAAAAAATATATACATACGTATAATGCTTAGCAAATACATAATAGACGTATTCAATGTTTCTTTTTTGTATGTACGTCTATTTTTTCAACAGATTTATTCTTTGTTTATGCAATGAAAACGACCATGACGATATGACTGATGAATGTTTTTCATAAAATTGCTCGTCCTTCCATTTTTTATTCACTCTACAACTTATTATTCATAGTACGAAGAACAGCAACCATTTACGTAGTATGTACTACACAGTTAGTTATGTATTGCCGTTTCTTTTTTTACAATTTTTAATCATAAGGGTATAATAATAACAAACAACACTACAAAGGATAAAAAATACAATGGCAACAAAAAAATATAAGAATGGAGATGTGGATAACACTCTATCAAACGCATTCACGCCTCACTGAATAGAAGTACCATGTATTTCGCTTTAATTGCAAAAAATTGTCTACAATATTGCAACAATGCTGTATCGGGGGAATGTTTTAGATTCAAATAACTAAAAAACTTATACAAGTATTGAATATGTACGACATATGAAATATTTATGTAAATATTATTATGTATTCATTGCATTATTTCTTTCTCAGATTTGTCATAATTAATTAGGAAAGGCCTGAGTGATCTGGGGGAGCGTGGTAAATAGCAACGAACCGTATTGATCAGCTAGAACATTTCAAAATACAGAATTTAACAAGTGAGCCAAGGCTATAGTCGGTTCGGGGCCGACTATGTGATAGCCTACACCACTACCCCTGTGCATAAATTCAATATATTAAAATAAATATATTAAAATTCAATATATTAAAATTGGGATAGCTAAGCGCCTTTGATCTGAATGTCTTCATTAATACTGGTCAATTTTGTTGAAACGCATTTAAGTGCATCGTCAGTACAACTCAAATAAAAAAATGGAAAAATGGGATGTACGCCAACCATCAATAAGCTTCCTTCCTTGTGAGACCCCCATCAACTCCCAAAACTTCGTGAGGATCCGATCAAAATTCCGACCTGTAGTCAGGGATGCCAGATAAGTTTGGTCGAAAATCGGCACTTTTCGGGTGTCAAAATCGGCAAAAAAAATTTCAAAATCGGCAAAAAATCGGCAAATTAAAAATCATTTATTTCAGTTCAAATTATCGCTTTATTTAATAAGCATTTTAAACTTAAAAAATAACATTATAAAAAAATAACATTTTAAGTACAACAAAACAATAAGGCAATAATTCAAAATATGTATGAAAATAAATGGTTTTACCATATGCATATGTAGTATATATTTATAAGTACGTGTATATATGAGATCAATATGTTCTCAATTCAGTAAAGCTAAACAAAACGTATACAAATATTGTCTTAAGAGGATAATTAATAAGGTGATTGTTTTTATACCCTCAGCATTTATGCTAACGAGGGTATATAAAATTTCATACGAGCAAAATGTGCCTCATCGGAATAATGATTTTAGACCCCAAGTATATTTGGACGAAATGTGTTTCAGACAATTTGGAGTCGCCCGTCTGTCTGTCTGGCTGACTGGTGCGAACGATAACTCTCGAACGGATGAGCCGATTTTTTTTCCAAAGTTTGGCTTTCGTAATATTTTGTCCAAACTTAGTTTAAGTTCGAAGATTGACAATATCTGTCAACTCCTTCAGGTACCTCTCCCACAAAAGTTCGAAAATGTTCGGAAAATTTGTGCGTACGATAACCCTTGAAGGGAGTGACCTATTTGGTCCATACTTTGCACATCGTGAAATGTCTACCAGACTTAGATGAGGTTCCAATACGCACTCAATCGGTCCACTCCTTCGGGAACCTTCCACACAAAATTTCGGATAAGTTCAGTTTAGGGCCTGCTCTCGAATCGCTTAAGTTTTTGTTGCAACAATTTGTATACGCTGCCTCCATTATGACGGTAAAAGCTTTTTCAGGAGCATGGCACCAAATGTAGTGTGTGTAGAGCACGATAATTCTCAAACTGATCAACCGATTCCAAAAGTTATACGATGATCCACTGAAATGACTAGTGGGCGCGATATCTATCAAAAAGATATAATTCTTTTAACTCCTTTAAGTACCACCTCCACAACACTCTTGAATTTAAATTTTAATCCACATTTTTTGGCAAGTTCAAATGTCTAAAAATGACCACAAAATTCTGAAAAGACCTTAAAAACATTCGATCTGTCCGAAGAAGAAAGTTTCAATTCACATAGGCTGAAAGTATACCACTGTCAGCAAAGCCGACTGACACTTTCTTACTAGTTGTATTGGAATTTTGAAATGTTGGTTTACAATTAAATTAAATTTCTGTAATAAATATTTGAATTAAAGTTTTGTAACAAATCATTTTTAATGACAACATTATAACAGTTAGACTTATTTAATTTTAAGTACTCTTTAGTAAAGAGAATTCCTTCCATCGAGTCCCTAACTAATCGATCTCTGCACTTGTTTTTTTTTTTTTTAATTTACTTGGCTAGAAACTCTTTCCACATTTGCTGAAGAATGTGGCAAGACTAAAATATGTTTAATAAATTTGGACAAAATAGGAAATACACTTTATGGTAATCAAGAAACTGTTTTTATAAAATGTTAAAAAAATTTTATTATTATTAATCAAACTACTCTTGACGATATAGTTCGTCTGCTCCGTCGGAAAAGGTCGTAAGTCCCTCTCAATACATTTTTCAGGAGGAAGTAAAAACATTCCAGCGCTTTCTGTATTAAAGATTTTATTATGGTGGTAAAAGCAGTATTCTTCGCTCATTTATTCTGCTTCAATACCTGTACTTTGTTTTATGAAATTCCGTCGCGTTTGGGAGATAATTGGATGTCTTTGGACTTACGACCTTTTCCTTGTACAGTTTTGTATTTTTGTAGGGACTTACGGCATTTTCCAACAATTTACGGACGTTTTTAAAATAAAATATTTATACTTTACAAAACAATGTGGAAAGGGTATTATAAGTTTGTTTTGTCCAATATTCGTGTAACATCGCGAAGTATTCGTCGTAGACCCCCTCCCCTTGCTATTTTTTCATATCTTGACGAGATAAAGCGATCTAGCTATGTGTGTCCGTCCATCCATTCACAATTTTAATAAAACTTCAGGACTCAATTCTGTACCGATCGTCACGGAGAGGTCGGGTTCCGACCAGAAGTGCCCCATTAGATGTTGGTTATGATCGAAAGCTGTGAAATGGACCAAACCCTCAATTTTTTCCCGACTTTGTAGCTGTCCTGTAGATCGCAGTAATATTCCGATCGGAGCGAAATTTTAAGAGTGATTTGAGGTTAAGACAAAGAGTAAGCTTGCAATTTAACCTGGTGATGTACCCTTAATCCGGGGTACATATTTTAGCAATACGACCCGACCACTCCCACTTTCTTAAATATGCTACAAATCAATGGAAATACCAGATGTTATGCATAACGAAGCTTTTATCTTATTGGAAAGCAAGTGCTAAGATTAGAAGACAACATATCGATAGCTATAGGTATATAATATACATTATATAAAGGTGGACACAGTCGGGTGAGTCAAGTCATCAGTTATTTGGCGGTATGTTAAAATCGCATACCTACACCAACATTTCTGAAGATTTTTATACACTCCACCATAATATGGAGGGTATAATTAAATTTGTTATTCAGTTTGTAACATATCGATATATTCAGCGGAGACCCAATAAATTATATATATTCTTGATCAGAGTAAAATTCTAAGTCGGTGTAACCATGACCGTCTGCCCGTCTTTTGAAATTAAGATACAGCTCCCAATTTTTAATATAGTAGATCTTCGTAATTTGGTATAGAAGCTTCTATTACTTCTAGGATGTTTTGTATTGAAAAGGGTGTATATCGGTCCACGTTTTGATATAGGATTTAGCTTCATTATTCCATCAAATTTGGTATTTAGTCTTCGTTGGGGTATACATCTTTCCTCTAGAATGTTGTCTGTATAGGTCCACGCCTTCATATAGCCCCCATAGAACGGAACCTCCCGATTTCCGGAATTTTGAAGGTTTTAGCATCATTATCACACCGAAATGGCTGAAATTTAGTGTTTATTCTTCGTTTGGGGTATAAAACTCTCTCTCATAAATTTGTCTATATAGGTCCATGCCTTCATATAGCCCATAGAACGCTGCCTCCCAAATTTCGATATTTTGAAGGTTAGCCACATTGTTTTACCGAAATCGCTGAAATTTGATATTTAATCTATATACTTCATAAACGAAAGGAAACTAATTGAGGTAAAATTCAATACAATTCATGATGGAGGGTATAACAAGTTCAGCCTGGCCGATTTTAACGACGTTCTTACTTGTTATTGATAGTCACTTGCATATCCTAACTAGTTTGTTATGCAAAAAATATAATTGACATTAGAAAAGGTAACATAAACTGTTTCAAGGGCCAGCAACGTGGACCAGTTCGGCTAATATTTAGGGTGTTTAGTGTACGTGGTTTCTTAGCTATATTGTAATCCCAAATAGTGTCGTTTTTTGTCTTCCCAAGTATTTCTGCCCCAACTCCCTGCGTCTTTTGTTTTTGTTTGCAAACCATGTAGAATCTTCAGCATGTAATGTCGTCCGGCGTTTGGGAAGTTTATCATCAGAACTTTCAGAATCACTGTGAAAACCATAGGGAACTAGACCCATGACACCATCGTCTAATTTCATTCCAAATTCATACTGATTTCAATCAATTATTGTTTTAGAATCATTTAATAATATAAACATTGCACTTACCCGTCCGTTAGAAGGTATTACTTTATTAAATTCAGAATACAAACTAATCTCGTTATGTGAATAAATGTCCCTAGAGAAACCACAAATTACCAGTTGTTAAAGTTAAGTTAGATATACGACAGTAAAAACAGTAACAATTTTGATTTTTTTACAAATTTTTCAATATATGAGGTATTTGAACACATACAGCATCCAAATTTTTACAATGAAAAGGCCAGAAGTCCATCTTTCATAATCAGTTCGCTTATAGGGGAAAATAGATTTCAAATGTTAATTTTCGTTGCAATATAGAAATTATCACATTTTTGTTCAACAGCTTGGTCCACAGGCTCCGCCAAATATCATCCGATTATCACCCAAAGGTGTAGGCTAGTTCTTAACATAATAAACGCGGTTTCCAAAAAAAAGTGGACTTAGGACCTTTTCCGACGGAGCAGACGAGTTGTCTTTGTTATTGTACCAAATTAGTTCTAGCAACCGCAATTTTTATAAAAAATGGAAATTTTATGTGACCAAGTTTCCTTAACTAAAAATCGGCATTTTAGGGGTAAAAATCGGCAAATCGGCATTTCTATTTTTTTGGACTAAAAATCGGCAAAATGCCGATAAATCGGCAAATCTGGCATCACTGCCTGTAGTGTGATTGCACAAAAAATGGAAAAGAGGATGCATTGCCGACTATTGCGATATCTATGTTGTTTGACCACCTATGACAACCTACTTCACATCATTGTAAAGGTGATATTTTCTACTTGCCAGGGTTTTCTTTCGATATATCTTACAGAAGAGAGATATTGGCTTTGAAATAAAACCTTGGCTTTTTTTCTCCAAATAAGTTTTTTCACATTCCGACCACTGAATAATATCCGACCATTACTAAAATCAATAGGTTTTTTTCTCCGTGGGACCCCCATTAACACCCAAAATGTCGTGAAGGTCCAATCAAAATTGTGACGTGAAGAGTGATTACAAAAAAATTAAAAAAATGGGATGTATTACAGACTATTGTGACATCTCCGTTATTTGTCCACCTACGCCAACCTGCTTTACATCATTGTAAAGACGAGATTTTCTATATTCATACTCAGACTTTGCTTTTGGAAGGTCCCCAACTAAAGCTATGATATTCGTCATTATTATTAAAATCGCAAAAAGAAAAGTTGTGTTCTATTAGCGAATATTGCGATATCTTCGTTGACACCTACGACAACCATCGTTACATCGCACAGTGTGTCCAAATTCAATATTTTGTGCAAAATATGCTCCTATCTCCGGCATGTACCAGTAGTCGGCATCTTTCGTATTTGAGTTTAAATAACTCAAAATTTCTGTAAAAAAATATGAAAATAATATCAAAAAGGCTTTAATAATAGTCTCAGCTAACTATGTGTAAAATTTCATTGAGCTAAGAGCGTTTTTCACCACAACCGAAAATTCATGTCTCGTAAGAAAAACTTAGTGGAGACGTCAACATAATAATGCCTGTAATTATATGAAAATTAAAGAAAACATTTACAAAATTGTTGTTGTGTTCGTAGAGAATAGTCAAAAGAACACTTTAGAAAAATAAATTATTAAAAACTTATTTTAAGTCTGGCCTTTTTGCCGATGCCGACTTTAGGGACAACAAAATGTAAAGTTTGCCAAAAGTCGGCAAGGGGTGAAAACACCCGATTTGTACGTTATTTTTAGCTCAAAATTGTACAAAAATGTTCAATAAATACTTTAAAGTCTAATTAATAAAAATAGTTTGATTAAAATAATGACTTTTTAGTGATTTTAGGCAGGGTTTGAAGTGCGTACATTTGTGTCATGCCGGCAGTTGGGTAATAGTTGCCGACTATAGCACCAACTTATTTATTTAAGCAATATATTTCCTACTTTTATGATGCACAATTATTTTGGAATATAAACTAATACTGTAGATACTACTGACCTTTCTAGTACTTTAGATTATGTTAAAAACAAATCTAAAACCAACTATTTTAAATGAATTCCAAATGTTAACAAAATCTTTATTTTATTTACTTTTTAAAAGCAATATCGGTTAAAATATGTATTATTTATGTAAAAGTACGCTTTTTGTTATTTAAAATAATAAAAAAGAACGATTATATACTAAAATACAAGGTGCCGACTATTGAAACATGTGATGCCGACTATTGGAAAATGTTGCCGACTACTGTCAAAAAAGCACTATTCTAACAAATTCGCAAATTTCACAAGTTTTAAAAGAAATAATTCAACATTTCTTGTCATCGGAAAGTAAACTAAATTTCGAAGCAAATAAGCTTTATTTCATTGCAATTGGCCAAATTTTCTCGGAATGGCGAAGGATTGAATTTAGGCAAACTCTTAAAGTGCCGATTATTGGTGCACTTACCCTACTAAGTTCTTCCTCCTATTAGTTGCAGGATCACAATATCTTAACTGATGATACTCCCTTTAAAAGAGCGCATATCGTTGTTCTTTCCAAACATGGACCAATATTTACAATTTTCGGAATTTAAATTTTGTATCCTCTGGCAACTCACAATATTAAATGAGAGCAATCTAGGTTGGACTTAAACCTGGATATATATGGATATTTTTGCGAGTCTGTTTTCTATCTTCTGGGAGCACAAAGTTCTAACAAACAACCAACTCGGCAGGGAAATTTGACTAAAATCCTCAAAAAAAAAAAAAAAAAAAAAATCGGTTGGTACCCTTAAATGGGGGCTATACCAAATCGTAGATCTATATCTATAAATCGAGACGAAATACGAAATTTAAGTCATTTCGGCCTGGCCGAACTTAACACTTTTTACATGTTTTATGTAGAAGGGTCTGATATTAAAGATTTTCTCTCGTAATGAAGAAAAAACTGCATAACAAAACTTGAACGCAATCAATGGAGACCTTTTTTAAAGGTAGGGAAAAGTTACCATGCAGTGGCTAATATGTGGGAGGTACCGTTTAATGAGACTTGGACCTATACCGACAACTTTCAGGTGGAAAGTTTTATAAACCAACGAAGACTAAACTCCACATTTCAGCCATATCGGAACCAAAACTCTCAAAATACCGAAAATCGGGAGGATAGAATACCGAAAACTAAGTACCACAACCTTCGAAGTACCTTAAATCGGGGGGTACCGTTATATGGGGGCTATAACAAAGACTAAATACCGAATTTCAGCCATTTTGGTGCGACTTTCAGATTAAAACTTTCAAAATACCGAAAATCGGGCAATGAATGGGGCCTCAACGTTTCCATAGTAATTTGTTTGGGGCCAAAGGTGAATTTTCACGAAATTGCTGTAAAGGCCACATTTATTGTCCTATAGAAGAGAAACATTTACCAGTTCATTGCTGTGGCTAGAAAAAACCTACAAAAGGTTATCGTTAAGTTAAATAAAATTAAGCAGATTTTCACAATGTACAAATTACTTTTGTACATACTTTTTGCTTGTGTCGAGGCGCTGGGAATTCTGATGATAAAGAATAAATTTTCCACTCGAGTTTTCAGCAGCCTAAATCAATAAATATTTTATTACCATTATGAGTTCAGATCATAAGTGGTAAATTATGTTGTCATATGTCGGGAACACTTTAAAAGCATTTAAGATCCCACATGCAGCGGTAGCTGTTATCACTAGTGTTGTTGGTGCATTACGAGCGACCGCACTTTAGTTTATGACGATGTTGGAAAGTTCTTCATTGATCAACGGATTGTTTGGTTTGGTCAATGAAAGGTTTAGAGATAAGAATTAGTGATAGTCTAGGTTAAGAAATATTTTGTAAAGTAGCATGTAAGTTGAATATTGAAAATAAAGAGTCAGTGTGAAAAAACCACTCAACCAAAGCAGATCGTCTGCTTCTTTTAAATATCAACATACGGACTAGCTGCGGCAGTCTGTTGGATGCACCGTGTATCCCATAAACTTTATTTACACACAACTTTTTGTAGAATTACTTGTTTAGCCACAGAAATGAACTGGTAATATATTTTCTTCGATTGGACAATAAATGTGGCCTTTAGAGCAATTTCGTGAAAATTCACCTTTGGTCCCTTACAAATTACTACGGAAATTTTGAGGCCCCAGTGGTACGTGTTAACATATTCCGAATGTGCTCAATCTTTGGCAATCTTAAAATCTAACAAAACTAAACACTGTAGGGAGTTGCAGCATAAAAAATTCGACATCGATTTTTTCCTTTTGAGACAGTCTAATGAGTATGTACCGAAAAAGCTAGAAAATATTTCCCAATTTTTAATGATTTTTATTTCGAATATGTGCATGAAAGTAATTATGAAAATTGTCAAAAGTAGAAAAATTCTACACTAAATTTCACCATGATTCTCAGAATATCACTGAACGCCAAAATATTTAAACAGATTTTGTAATATTTGTAGTGAATATATATATTTGGAAAATACTCGTATAGATACCCCAGATCGGGCTTTATAAAATTACGCATTTTTAGTACTTTACTTACTTTCGTAAGCAGAATGAGCCTTATATTGTATGTAAAAACGCGTTGTAGGTCTACGGCTATGATCCCGTGAAAATATTGATGACATGTGGGTCTTAACATGCACGACCTTGACGTAATACTAAATAATATAATGCTGGGAGCAACTTCCTTTACATTGTCTTCATCCTTCTATAATTGCCCCCAAAGTTCATCTTAAATGTATTTTTAATTTAATTCAGTCTTATGTTTCATATACTAATAATATTGATTTATTTTTATTTCAGATTCAAATTGAATTTCAAAAACAAAGGTAGGTATACCCTAATTTTTTCTTCAATATATAAATCTTTACAAATGCTCTAAAAGTAAAAGTGGTTCTTACATTTGATTCAATTCGAAATTGTTAAAATATTTATTTCATCAGAGTTTTTTTCGGTAACAAACGTATGTGTTTACGTAGTTTACTGTAACAATTTTCGATAACATTTCCTGCAAAATTACGGTAATATTTCTTGTCGAATATATCTTCTATGTTTTCAAATTTGAAGACACATTCACATCTGCACACATCCCATTAAAGCTTATGACTTTCTAGGACTCTAAATACTCCTAACTTATAACACGTGACAATTTTTTCAATGTTTACTTTGAAAATGTGGAAGCAAAAAACATCATACCCTTTCTACAAAAGCTCTTAAGCTTATACATATTTTTAGGGTTGTCCATTGTCAATTCATCACTAAATTAGAAAAACAATAAAAATAAAATATTAAAATGGGAGTGAAAACTAAAATAGTATCACAATTCAATGGAGAACAGACAGAAAATAGTCTGCACCAATACCATACTTCTGATCCAATACTAATGTTAATTAAACTTAGTGATTACAATTTTGCACAGGCATCCCTACTCGACAATGGGTAAAAATGTTTTTTACAGCTGTTAAAATTTATGAGCACACATTTCTTATGACTACGGGTGTTGGTGTGAATATTTTGTTTACACATTACGGGCGTGTAGAATAAATACATGGGTCCAGAAAAGAAGTTTAGCAGCCACATGAATCGAATAAACCATTACACAGCAATGTAAACAAGATTTCGTCAGATGGGATCGACCATGTGATATCCTACAACTGGGCATAAGCTTTCCGATTATAATTCATTTTAGGCAGAAAGTTAGTCCAACAATTGACAAGGATATTGGAAAAATTGACAAGGATATTGGAAAAAATTTCTCAGAATAATGTTTTAAGTCGCCAGAGATTCGTAACGTGACACTTAAGATAAAATTTGGCTACTATTGCCCAAAATGTTTAAACTCTAGCGTGATTATGGCTACGCTATAAATAGTTTAAAACCCATTGGGTATGTATTACTCTATCAATATGAAGCCTCTCCCAGCTACAAAAGTTCGACTGGAAACCATTATTTTATTATGCATGTCTGCTTCAACTCGCATAGTTACTTACTTGCCCAAATTTTGGCAATCTTAAAATCTAACAAAACTAAACAATTAAGGGGGCTGCCGCATATTCATTTTGATTTAAGACCAGTCTAATGTTTAAGTTTCTTTCTTACAGTAAACACATCAGATGCATCGAATCTGAAAGAATTTTGTCGATATGTGCATCCATAATGAAGTTATAGCTCTTTAAATATGAAAAATATTTACCAGTTAATCTAAAGCGATAATCATATGCCAATTAGACGACCCTTAAAATAACTATTGATTGTTTTTAAGTCTGGAGTATTACCCCAATGGCTTAACTTCATCATTAGTTTCTTTTACGGAGAGTAATGTTTTTCAAAACGAGCTGACAGTGCGAAGGGAATTATCAATTGGCTTTTCAGTTTTTGAAATGATGCCTTTTTAGCGAAAAACCGAACTCTTTAAGTGTCTAGTATTCTCATATAAATGAGAATCACACACACTTTTCGGCTTTCCAAAAAATCACAAAACAAAATATTTTGCAACATGTCAGCACAAATCAATTAAGAATTCATCGAATTCTCTGAGTTGAAAAGAACATCAACACAGTTGCCTGTAAATGATTGTTGTTGGAATTTTGTTTAAAAATTCCTTTGCGCGTGCCATTCCCTGTTTAGTTTTGGTTGATAACTAATTCCGATTTTTTTTAGAATATTAAAAGTTTTGGGTGGGGATTTGATGGGTGGGGCTATAAATATAAAATTTTAGTTGTAAAAGTTAATGAATATTGCAGTGGAATGGAGTACAATACGGAGTACCCCAAGGTAGTGTATTAAGTCCACTATTGTTTACAATGTATTTAAATGACATAGCAAATATGAAATTGTATGGAAAGTTAATAATGTATGCTCATGACATGAGTTTGTTTTACCCATTTTCTCCTGAAGTGATCTTGAAGGAACAGATAGAACGTGATGCATATGCAATTTATGAGTTCACTAGAATAAATTGTTTGGTTTGAACTGAAAACTAAAATTTTGAGATTTCAACCTCAGAATGTTAATGAAAGAAATATGTTTAATGTGACCATTTGTGGAAAAATGTAATTGAGAGTAACTGCTTAAAATATCTACCCAGCAAAAAGTTTGCCTCCAAAGAGGCAGTTAAATGATATGTTCAATTGATCTGGAAGTGCATCAAATTATGCATTTTCACTCATGATTTTTACAAGAGCGTGACTACTGAAAGAGGCACTCCATTGCACTGCATTTTAACTGACCCTTTGGCACTGCATTTTAACTGACCCTTTGGCATTGCATTTTAACTAACCCTTTGAGGTAGAATAGGATGCAGTCCAAAGCATGTGTTTTTGTGCCAGCCATTACAAAATATCCCAGAACAAATAAAATGCATTTATTATTTGTATAAAACAAAAATATTAAGAACTTTATTACATTAACACAAATTATGAAAATTTTCCATTGAATTCAATCGTAAACATGCGTGTTTCCTCCGCTCTCTATTTAATCCAAGCTGAATTGTTTTTGCTTCATCTGATATGTGGGAAATTTTCTTTTCGCATTTTATCACAAATTCTTTTCGCATTTTATCACAAATTAAATACTTTTTAGTTTGTATTAACAAATTTTTCGAAATGTTTACACGCTTACCTCTTTTTGGAAAATGTATGCCGCTGCCTGTAGAGATGTACAAACTGATTTATGTGCATATAGGGATCTCTAACATCTGCTAATAAAATGTAGCGAACGGAGTGCCTTTTTCACGACTCCGTTTGAACTGCATCCGGATGCTGTTAAATTGTGAGGAATTGGAGTGCCTTTTTCACGACTCCGCTGAACTGCATCCGGATGTTGTTAAAATGTGACAAGTGTATGTGATTCTTTGGATTGCCTCCAAATGCGGTTAAAATGTGAGGACTGGAGTGCCTTTTTCACGACTCCGGTTGAACTGCATCAAAACATGCCGTGACAGAACTAGTCCACATTGCACTACTTCCAATTTATTTTGCTGGGTAGGTATATATTTTCAAAGTAACCTTTCATGGAATTCCCATTTGAAATATTTAAAATCGAAAGTTGCGTCTGCTATCGGATTACTCTATAAACTTAAAACCAAATTTGATGAAAAAAACTAAATTATTGTTATATAATGCCCTAATCCATAGCCATTATAGTTATTTGCCCATGATTTATGCTTATAAAAAGAATAGTGATTTCAAATCTTTACAGCGATCTCAAAACAAAGCTCTGCGAATTGTTTACAATATTCCATATACATACGTATTCAACGAACTTATTATTTAAGAAAATATCTAATGGTTTGAATGGTATCGAAATGCTTCTTATGTAATATAAACTTTTACTTTTTCTTATAATAAGCCCGTTTTATTTGTTTATCACTTTTATATTCTTTGAATATGAAGTGTTAACTTTTTGTAATTGCCATAAAAATGTCCATGAGGCGCTGGGGCTATATAAACTCATGTGTTTGAAATCCTATTTTGTAATAAAGAAGAAAAAAAAGTTGACATCAACTGGACATGGGCAAATACCGTTAGTAAGAATTAAAAATTTACTTTTTAATACAAAAATAAAAATTCTTAATATTCCGAAAAGTAGACCTTTTGATTGCCACCTTGTTTCTGTGAAGTTGCTCGAGTTTAGGTAGTGCCAAAGAAATTTTCGATCAGTGTGTTTCTTTGGGCACGTATCTATTTGTGAGAGCAATTGACACTTGGACAAAAAAAATTTCTCGTTGAAAAACAAGAAACTAGGGAACTGATGAGGATCTGTGGCGAGATCCGAAACTATAGTCTTCCCTGCCATCGCCATATTTTGGCACTAATAAATTAAAGTTGTTTTAATAAAATATTAAAACAACGACTATGGAATTAAGCCTGAATATGTGGAAAAGTAGAATAAAAGTCGTTATCCCAAATACAACACACCAACCCTCCTGAAAAGCTATATCTTTTCTTTTATTTAATGACTTCTTTTATTTAATGACTGTGTTGCAGCTTCATTTTAAAATAGAAGGAGTTGACCTAGGTTGGCGAATTTGATTATAAGTACTTATGAGGCTACAGGCTACAGGAAAATTAAAATTTTGGTCTAAATAGGTTCAGATTTGGATGTCTCCTCTATAAATATCTTTCATCGATTTTTGCTATAAATCGGCCAAATTTAACAAAGGATATTTTCTTAGGTCCCTGTTTAGTTTTTCCAATTTTGAAAAAAATCGGCTCAGTTTTGGATATATCTCCCAAATATAATTTCGCCGAAAAAGGGCATAAGAAAACGTAACATGTTGACTATGAAGGATATTTATCAAAAATTTACCGATTTATAGCAAAATCGGTGAAATATGTATATGGGGCTATATCCAAATCTTATTTGAACTGCTTACTTAAGCCAAAGTAGCATATGTTGGCCAATAATATTGTTCTTCTTATTTCACAACAGATGTTTGTTGTGTTTATGTCGGTGCCACGGTAGACGAAGTCTACCTCAAAAAATCAAAATTCTGTGAACCAACTTCCACAATTAATCCGAGTTCTATGGACGCATTTTGCGTCAATGCCAGAACCACTTTAGCTGATTCTCCTTCAACTTTCTAAAAGGTATCAGTTACTTCTTTTACTTATCGACCTATGTGGTCAATATCGTCAGCATTAGCAAGTAACATGTGGCTATTGGTGTAAATTGTGTCATTTCGTTTGACGTTTGTTTCCTTTTTCAGGAGGATGTTGAAGAGATCACACGAAAGACTGTCTCCTCGTCTTCAACCTCTGTTGGAACTGAACTGTTCGGAGAGGATCTTTCCTGTTTTAACTGAAGACCGGGTATCAGTTAGAGTCATCTTACAAAGCCGAATGAGGTTTGCGGGAATACCAAATTAAGGTATGGCTTGACGAAGGCTGCTCTATAATCAATAAGAGACAATTTGTGCGAAAATTAACTAAAAAAGGAAAGTCCTTAGGTGTAAGGATTAAGGATTATTACATGTTACAAAAGGATTATGGCCCCAAAGATAGGGAATTCCTTCAAGAAATTCCCGTTTTAACAAACAGGACAAGTTGAAGTTTGATCAAAATCACCATGTATTAAAAGTTTAGAGCTTTTCTGAGCATTTTATGAATAAATAATTCATAAATAGGATTTAACACAAGGATTTTTGTCGCTACAGTAGTTGTATTTATAAATGACTAATTATTCTGGGTTTTACGATCCAGTGTACGGTGAATTTGTCACTATAAGTTCTATCAGTGTCATTATAACTATTTATTATCTTCCTGTGGATCTTAAATACAGATTTAGTTATATTTTATTAAAAAATTTCAAAAAATACAAAGTTCCACAAGGGATCTCCGCTGCTTACTAAGTTTTGAGATATATATTTTCGACTTTTTGGGATTCGGAACGTACATTTTCGAATGTATGCAAATATTGGGCACTTTTCACTGGTATCACCGAAGACTACTTTCTTGTCTATCAAATAAAGCTAATTGTTTGCTGTTTTATATAATTAGTTATAGTGCTTTTTATCACCATTACATTTTAATTTCGATGCTGCATAGTAACTTTTGCCACAGACTGTATTCCAGTCTTTCTGCCCTTTCGTCTGTTGAAATCTGTAATTTGGTATAGATGTTTATATTACTTCTATGATGTTTGGCACTGAAAATGGGCTATATTGGTCCACATTTAGACGTGGAACTGTAGCTGCCGATTTTCGGTATTTTAAATGACAGAAATTTGGTATTAAGTTTTTGTTAAGATATTAAGCATAGTACACACTGACCAAAAATTTTACAGTCATCGAGGTCTATTTTTTCTATTTATACCCTACAACACTATGTGGAAAGGGTATTATAAGTAATAATATTCGTCGGAGACCCCCAATGTGGTATACCAATCTTCATATCTCGACGAGATAAAGGGATTTTGAGATGTGTGTCCGTCCGTCCGTCTGTCCATTATAAATTGTAATCAAACTCCAGGCCGCAATTATAATAGATCCCTATTTTTATTGGTGATGATCGTGAAATATTTAGCGGGTGAAATGGACCAAAAACATAATATTTATCCAATTTTGTAGCGGCTCTGTAGGTCGCAATAATAGTCTGACCATCGAAATTTTAAATATAACAAGTTTATATGACAAAGAAGAAGCTTGCAAATTGAGATGATGATCAGATAATATTTAGAGACATTTCTATTGATGTCAATTGTGTTGGTGTACATGATAACAGGGGCGTACGCAGGGCGGTCGACTAAATTTTCTTGAGCTACTTTAACAAATTATTACCTTTTTTCTCTAAAATAATTTTTATTTTTGGAATTTTGAAAAGAAAAGTTAGATTGTTCTGAAGATTATGTACTAAAAATGTACTGTATGAACAAGTTGTCTAAGAAATATTTAAAATTTTTTGTTTGAATACTCTTTTTGAGAAAACCTTCCAGTAAAATCTGAATTACTTCTTTATCTCATGTAATTTCATTATCAAGTAATAAAGGGTCGAGGAATTCTATAATGAATATAAAAGTTCTTGAGGCTTTAAACTTAATCTGTATTAAAATGACGAGTTTATTATTGTGCGGCTTGGAAGTGCATGAAATGACATGTTTACTGGACAAAATGTACGATATATTAAGTGTTTTCCGTGGAGTATATCTCTAAAACCAATTAGAAAATTGTTTTACCATCTTAATTTTTTTATTTTTTATTAAATGGAGAAAACTTTATTTGTTTTGCGTCATAAAGTGCTAATATCTGCTATAAGTAGCATACCCACCAATTTTTTCCTACCATTAACAAAGTTGTAGCTGAAAACAACCGTAAACGAAATTAATGCTCACATAAATGCGCACATTGGTTAAATGGTATTAAAATCTGCTGTAATTTCGGCCTTTAGGCTAACGATAAAAATTTATCTCATCGAAATAATGACCTTTGACTTCTCATATCTTTCGACAAAAGCCGCTTCAAATAATTTGGCGTCGATTTAGCCCAGTTCGTTCTTCTGTCTGGCTCGAGCGCATAAGAGCTCTCGAACGAATAAATCGAACTTTAAGTCATATTGGTCCATTCCTTTTCCCCACAAGACTACAAAATATTTCGCTAAAATAACTCTCGAAGGTCCAAATCGATTTCTTCGAGACATAGATTAGGTTCGAATATGGATTATATCGGTTTTCTCCTTCAGGTACCTCGCACACAAAATTTTAATATGCGATTTCACCGAAACTTTGAACATCATAAAATTACTTTCGGACGTACATATGTATATCAAGTACCAAGAGGGTCTATATGCGACAACATCTTCGGATACCACCCTCACAAAATTTCAACATAAGTACAATTTATGGGCTGTTCGGGAATCCATTCGACATTTTGACCAATGCTACTGCTTGCGGTCTTGGTTACAGCGATATTCTATTTTTCGTGGTAAGTCCATGACAGTGGACAGTGGCGCTGTGCCGACAGAAGTCATAGTCCTTGGAAAGTTTTAAATGTCATCGAGTTCATAAACATCTAATCTTACAATTAAGATAGAAATAATGCGGAACAACAACCATTGTGATATCAGTAGAGCGATTCTCTAACTTAATTTTTGAGTTACCGACAATTGTCGGTAAAATTAAAATACTTAATACTTATTTCGGTAATTACCGATTTCTTCGGTAATTACCGATAGTAAGACTGTTGTTAATTTTTATTGAACTTTTCATATAATTTTGCGTTTAAATTTTACCGATTTTTGACGGTAACTCAAAAAATGTGTTAGACAATCGCACTACTGCACAGTGGATCCACTTGTGTGGAGAAAGTGGCCAAAAATATTTAGAGTGTAAAAATCAAGCCAATGCGTCGGTTACAGCTTTGTGCTTTGTGTACGGTAAGAATTGTTTTTTTGCTGTTACTACAAAATAACATGAACAAAGGTCCCGATTATCTAATGATACAAAGATAGGCTTGGGGAAACAAAATAATCTCCAAAACAACATAAAATCCAACAAATTAAGCGGATTAAAAAAATCAACATTTTTGTCTGAAAATTGGTAAAATGTTTAACATAGATCTTATAGCGTTCTTCCTGAAAGGCACGTACCGCCAACGTAAGACAAATTTGGATGAAGATTTCTTCATCTTGCCACTGATGTCAATTATATTAATGTATGTGCTCAGATAACAGAGTTATACGCTAATATATCCATAGAAACCCTATTCTAAGGCTGCTTTAGTCAGCTACCAACCATTTATAGTCTGGAACTAGATGGCAGCTGATTTAATACTGAATAATCTTAAACTCATGAACTACTTTGGAAAATTATTGCCGAGGTGGGCACTGGTGGGCATCATGACTAAAACCTTATGTCAAATTTAGGTATATGATCGAATTGGCATTAAAAAAATACACTAAGAAAATACGCAGCTAACTAGAATTCCACAACACGCTAAAACACTATTTTTTAATGAAAATTAAGCTATTACCTCCTCCTTCAAAATCCACTATAATATTTTGCTATACCTATTAGTTTCGCAATATTTTGAATATATTTACTTGCACTTAAAATATAGGTTGTACTCACAACAAAAAATATTAGTCAAATGTTTCGAATTTGAAACTATTCTTAAGAAGATCGCGTTCGAATGAAACAAAAATTAATATATTTTTAAAAAGGTCCATGTCAAAGCTATCAGAGTTGCCAGATGTTGTACCAAAATTTTGACATTCATTTTTTTATTTTTGGCCAATGGGTGGATCCACTGTGTACTAATGGAGTTTTTCGACTTAACACGGTGCTCTTGAAACAATTTTAAATGGAAGGTGCTTACACCTCGGAAGTTTTTAAGGATTCTGAAACTACAATGTTTATAGATGAGAAAAAACAAAAAAAAAAAAAAAAAAGCCGGAGCGCTTTTTAAATAAATCGCGATTTAAGTTGGGAATTTGCAGTCATGACATTGTTTTATAAGTTGGCGATACAGAATTGAATTGAATTTGAATTGTCCCAATTTGAACTTCTATATCTAAAAAATGGTAAAAACTACGAAAATACCACAAAGGTCGATCTTGTAGAGAATAGTCCCATTTTGATAGGACTTGCGGTTTCTAAGCAAAATCGTGAAAACCTAAACAACCCCTAAAAATGTCAACTTAAATCGCGATTTATTTAAAAAGCGCTCCGTCGATTTTTTTTGTTTTTCGATTTTTTTCATCTATGAACGAAAAACCTTCCAAGGTGTAAGCACCCCAGCAAACCAAATGTCGGAAGTCGGACATATCGGAACAATTTCGGAAGCAAAATCGTTCAGATTTCGTATCGATTTCTATACGATTTTTCGTAGGGGAATTCGTACAGATTTCGTTCCGATTTCGGAGAAAATGTCGGAAGTAAATTTCCCTTCGAATTTGCTAATGTTTTTCTTCCGATTTCGTTACGAATTCGGATCGATATGTCGGAAACAAATTTCCCTTCGCACAACAACCACCTTTTGTATATATCTAACAAGCAACATTTTAGTTTGTTGTCGAAAAACAAAATGGTTGGTTATAAAATTCGCATATACATTTTTAAATATTTTAAATATAAATGCAACATATAATAATTCAAGCTAGAACTGATATACTCAACATATTCGTATACAAAGTTTACATTGTTCTACTATAACTACAAAATGATAACAACAGTGAAAATCATTAGATATCTTTGAAATTATAATCTTCCCATAAAAAATATAACAAAGAAAATTTATCAATAAAAAAGAGGCATCAGAGAAATTTTTTTTTCCTTCGATAATCATTCGAAATTATTCCAAAATCGTTCAGAAATCTTTACGAAAGATCGGAAGGTACCTCAGATTTTCATACGACATTATTCCGAAATCGTTCAGAAATCTGTTCGAAAATTCGGAGGAAAAAATTCGAATTCCGAATTTCCCAAGGATTTTCTTCCGATTTCGTTGCGAATTCTGACCGAAATCGATACGATATCGCTCCGACATTTCGTTCCGAAATTATGTCAACCACTTCATACAACTTTCGTTAAGATATCGTTACGATTTCGGATCAGATATCGGACGTAACGTCCGAAATTTGTTCCGATTTCGTTACGATATCGGTACGACTGGTTTGCTGGGACCTTCCATTTAAAATTGTTTCAAGAGCACCGTGTTAACCTATTTTGTCAGGACTTAGCTAAAACTTTGCCCAGACAGAATGTGGATTTCGTAATCTCAAACAGTACTGCGAGTAGAATCCGGAGTCTATGAGTTTTGTTTTCTCTTTTTTCTAAATGCCTGATCCAGAACCTGCAAGAATCTACACATTTTTACTACTAAAAATGAGTAGATTCTTGCAGTACAGGAACAGACCATAAATGTAATTTTCTGATTTTTTTAGTTGGCTTGCATGGACTCTATCACTTCTGGTAAAATAGTAAAGTTTTGGTGTTTTTATGACATAAAATAATATTATTTTCTAATAGTTCGGTTCAAGCCCAATCTGCACTCGCGGATTCGATTTATTCTTTTTTTTGAGTTATTGATTTCAATTAATTAATGGTATACACATAACATTAATAGGTTTTTAGATAGATCTTCTTGTCAGAATCAGTCCTAGTGGTAAAAATGTGTTGAATTGATAACTTAATAAGGGAAAAATATGACAAAACTTTTTTAATGGGACTGAAGTTAATATGGGATATATGGATATGTACTTTAAAGAAGAAGAAGAAATACTGATAACACTGTGTAACATTTTTAAGGTGATCTTGTGCAAACAATTCGAACTGAGGATTTTTTGAAGGCTCAGACCCAAACGACAAGAAACCCTAGTTTGATTTTGTCGTGTCAGATCCAGCTCGGATTTTATGGCCCCATTTAAACATGGTTAAATATTGAGTTTTTAAAGAAATTCGGGCTATATCTCTGAAACCAATGTGAATCTTCTTCGGATCTCTGAAGCAAACTTGTAGATAAGGACAAGAATAAAATATTTGGAGAAATAATTACTTCGAAAAACTACATTTATTGCCTCAAATTTAAAAATATATGCAAAAATTCCACAATTTTTATACATTTCGCACCGTATCTCCAAAACCGTTAATTTTTTCTGAATATTTTCTTTCGGAATAAAAAAAATATTCCCTGAAATGTAATACACAACTCTTTAGAACATGTCATTGTTGTAGAATGCCTCTATGCCGTTGTTTTCAACGACGATTTAATAAAAATGTCAATAATGTAGTAAAATCCGAAATGCGAGAATAAACTGTTGGTGTGAACTGTGTTTGAAATAAGTGTTGTAAAAGATATGATGGAAAATACCACTGAAACAACATGAAGTGAGCATTTTAGAGTTTCAGAATGTTCTAAAGAATTGTTGAGAACTTTATTTGGAAGATTTTTGCAAAAGGTTACTAGGTTCAACTCCCAATAGTTTAGCCGATACTGACCAGAAATTCAGCAATTATGTAAAATTTTCTATATTTTATAGATTTTGATGCCCTAGATGGAGCTTTTCTTATTTGGTTTTTTTAAATAGATAAGTTCTACTAGTTTAGGGCTACAATATTGCTAAAGACAGTAAGGCCAAATTCCTATTCGTTTCTGAGATAAAGGCCTGATAAATGCAAAAAAGTGTAGATTTAGGCCGGTTTAGATGAGGCCATAAAATCCGAACTGGATCTGACAGGACAAAACCCTACTAGGGTTTTTGTAGTCTAAATATGTACTTTCAAAAAATGCATACTAGAAGTTGTTTGCATTTTCAGTGTTGCATAGTGTAATGTTTGTTATAGAATCGAAAATGCCAAATAGGAGCTACTGTGGTTACAAATTATGGGATACATTAAAATGTAAACCTATATGGGTAATGTTCATTTGAAAGATTTTAGTTATTGCGTCAATTGCGTTGGTGAATTTGGTTAAAATCTTCAAAATACCAGGCGGAATTTTTGTATGGGGACTATACTGAACGTGTTCTGATATGGTTAATTTCAATTAAACATCCAAAGACTAATTTCAAAGTTATATCTAAAATATTGTAATCTCTCTCTATTGAAATTATATATTTTGTTTCAATATTTCATATAAAATCAACTAAAAACCCTTTAAAATGGCTTTATGTAACGCTACACAACATTTTTTAATTTCATAATTTTTGGTCAAGTTTGTCCCACCCCCCGAAATGAAATCCTGCGTACGTCCCTGCTTGATACGATAAAAGAGTTACAACCTAATGTACCCAGTTATTTGTTAATCATAAGCACGATAGAGGTCGCATTAATAGCTCAATAACCACGAAATTTTGCACGAGGTAAGAGTTTCGGTAGAAGAAGATACAATTACAATACTATTTTGCGGGTGAAATGGACCATTACTTTTGTATGAAAAATTAAAAAAAACAAGTAAAAAAGTATCAGTCGGCTTTACCGACAGAGATATACCCTCAGCCTGAATATATTGAAACTTTTTTTTCCCAAAAAACGTATGTATTTAAGGGGTTTTAAAAATTTTGGGCTTTTGAACCGACAAAAATATTGATTATGATTAAAGATCAAACGTTTTGCGGAGGAGATACAAAAAGGAATGGATCGACATTGACCATTATGGAAGTGGATCTCCAGCCACTACATATGGTGCCATAGGGGGTTTTTACACCCTTCGGGCTGTTTGCTCAAGAAGTATGGACTTGCCCCTGAAACAACTTTTACCATCGCAATTGAGGCAGCGAATGCAAGTTGCTTCAACAAAAATCTAAGTGATTCGAAAGCAGGTCTTAAAGTGAACATGTATCCGAAATTTTGTGTGGGAGGTACCGGATGGAATGGACAAATATAGTCCATATTTGAACCTGATCTATATCTGGTAGATATATTAGGATGTGTAAAGTATGGTCCAATTCGGCCACTCTCTTCAAGAGTTATCGTTCGCACAATTTTTCCGAAAAATTTTGAACTTTTGTGGGGGAGGTACCTGAAGGAGTGGACCGATATGGCTTATCTTCGAACTTAAACTATGTTTGGACAAAATATTACTAAGGCCAAACTTTGGACCGAATCGGCAGACCTGTTCGAGAGTTATTTTGCCCTCCAACCTCCTCACACGGTGTCATAGGGGTTTTTTGCAACTTTCAGGCTATTTTCTCAGGAAGTATGGACTTGCCCCTGATGAAACTTATACCGTCGTATGGAGGGCAGTGAATACAAGTAGCTAAAGCAAAAATCAAAGCGATTCGAGAGATGGTCCTAAACTGAACTTTTCCAAATTTTTGTGTGGGAGGTACCCGACGGAGTGGACCGATTGAGTCCATATTAAAACCTAATCTAAGTCTGGTACACGCTCCACGATGGGCAAAGTATGGACCAAATCGGTTACTCCCTTCAAGAGTTATCGTGCGCACAAATTTTCCGAACATTTCCGAACTTTTGTGGGGGAGGTACCGGAAGGAGTGGACCGATATAGCTCATCTTCGAACTTAAACTAAGTTTGGGCAAAATATTACGAAAGCCAAAATTTGAACCGAATCGGTTCATCCGTTCGAGAGTTATCGTGCGCTCCAGCCAGCCAGACAGACAGACAGACAGACGGACGGACATTGCTCAATCGACTCCAAATTGTCTGAAACACATTTCGTCCAAACATACTTGGGGTCTAAAACCATTATTTCGATGAGGCACATTTTGCCCGTATGAAAGTGTATATACCCTTCATAGCCTAAAGGCTGAGGGTATAAAAATATTTTTTGTCTATATTTTATTTCCTGGAGGCCATATACCGGCAAAGTAGCCTACATATGGAAAAATAACTACTGACCTTTCCCCCTGATGCAAATTGCAATAACGTGAATTGCAGCATGGGTCGCTTTGCCACCTTTTTTCAAAACGATTCCCCAGCGAGGCACCATCAAATTTTCAACGGTGGCAAAATACCCTGCAGTAAGTTGGCGACATTTTCTGAGTTTTTCAGCCATGTAAAACTTCTCTACAAGTGGTGTCTTAGGACATGCCGTTCGTCAATGAGGGAATCTCCCTTGTTACTTCTGGGATGTTTGTGAAACTATTATTATATTATTATTTAAGCTTGGTGTGATACTGCGCCAGAATCCACAAAGTTATTTTTTACAATCCGTTTATTTGTTACATAAAGAAATTTTGATTTTTGGAAAGCTAATTCCCAGGGGTAGTGGTGTAGGGTATCACATGGTCGGCCCCGTCCGACTATAGCCTTGGCTTACTTGTTTTAACTTAAAATAGTTTTTATTCGCCCAAAACTTGTAGAGGTACGTTGACTGTCAGTTTTGAATGATAGTGTGTACTTCCCTTTTCAATTTCCACAGAAATTGATCGGCATAGGTCCATGTGTTCATACAGCCCCCATAGAACGGTACCTCCCGATTTTCCGGTATTGTGTAGGCTATGGCCTCAATATTCCACCGAATTGTAAATTTGGTATTGAATCTTCATTGGAGGTACAAAACTTTCCACCAAGAAATAGCCCTTAACGAGGAGGAAGAGCTTAGTACTTCCATAAACGAACGGAAACTTATTATTCCTATTTACTTTAATCCAGTTCATGGTAGAGAGTTCGACTCGGCTGTTTTTATTTGTTGATTTTTACCATTTGTATCAACTTTGATAGTTGTTTTTGTGATAGTGATTTCAGATATTTAATTGCAGTCGATTAACAAAAGAAATAAATGATGTGACAAAAATAGACATTGTCGATTAGAACAACTTTTATGTCAGTCCAGGACCAACTCCTGGTATCATCTCCTGCAATCAAAATCTCAATATTGAGTATTTTTTCGGTCATTGTTAGCATTATACTTTATAATTTGCATGTTTCATGAACACTCAGATGCTTTAGGTTTACTCATTCCATTCATGATGGTAACATTTTTGTAATCTACAACATAAAATCCAAGTAATTTACCACACTAAACCTTGGTATATTTACTTAGGCTTAATAATAATCTTCGTTTATATCCGCAACATATTTATATTTGTTCTATTTTATGGCATAGAAAAGCATCAGCATTTTTTCGGAAATTTTCGTACATTCGTACATAAGGCCTATATGATTTTATGTCCCAACATTGGATGTATATTAAACGGTATTACTTAGATAAATATCTTGTACTTTATGGTTGGTCACAGTTTGTGTGTATGCGGGTTTCTATAGAACAGGAGGTGTGTAGTACATTCTTTACTGAATGAATATTCCACTCCTGTTGCACGGCCACTTGGCTTATGGTAAATGTTTTTTTTTTCCTTTGCCCATTTCTAGCATTAGCAAACATTAATCTTTAGTCCTATACGTTTGCATGTAATGTTGAGGTGTGGTAACATGCTATATGTTAAAGTATATTTTCTCCTGTAATCGTTACTAATTCTGTGGCCAGAAAAAATATTGTGCTAATGAGTAGTCGTCTACCACAGTCGTGTGTTGTACAATGGCAAAAAGTCCTGAAATTGAAATGAATTACAAATGTTTCACAGAATTTAACAAATGACTTTCAATGGTATGTGTTTTACTGTTATTGAAGTGCATAAAGTCATGTAGCAAAAGAATATTAGTAACAAGAATGCTAAATGTGTTATAATTTATAATTTTTAAACTAATGTGGCTTCACGTGAAAGCAGAAAATTGTAATTTTAAAGATTTCATATGTTCTTTTACATTGCAAAGTAAGAATTACTAATTAGTAATTTTTAACATACTTAATGCACATTTTATGGAAGTTTCTATAGTTTGACTACTGTCGACGATCTACTTGGTACTGATTGCAAGCTTTGCTGGTCTTTTTGATTAGCAATTTACATGTTTTTAATGCACCAAATAGAAGCATATGGGGATTTCTGAGTGAAAGCGGATACTTTTTCAAAATGAGGTTTTGGACTTCCTTTACTTTTTGCTGTGGTGATGCTGTTCATCAGCAAACATTCTTCTTCTTCTTTATTTGCCTATTCGTTTTTCGAATTTTGGCGATCAATGCAATTATATACATACATATTACATCTATTACATTATAAATTTCATGTTGGTGTTTATAAATTTCTTATTAACTCAGCAAATGACTCTCTGTTTCGGCTTTCGCTGAGAAGATTCTCAACATCTTGGATACCAGTCCACTCCTGTATGTTATTAATCCATATCATTTCCTTTCTTCCTCTAGTGGGTCTTCCTTCAATTTTTGTTCGGACTATATTTTGGAGTAGCTTATAATTGTTGTTTCGCATTATATGACCAAGATAAGCTGTATTTCGTTTTTTTATTATATGGATTATTTCCTTTTCCTGGTGTAGCCTTTGCAATACCTCTCTGTTTGAAACAAACTGCGTCCATGGAATTTTCAATATTCGTCTGTATGTCCACATTTCAAAAGCTTCTAGTTTTTTAATATCTGTTGCCTTTAAGGTCCAAACTTCGACAGCGTATAACAGAACTGACCATACATATGTTTTCATGTATCGCAGCTTGGTTTTTATGTACTTGATGAATGCTTCCCTCGCCATTTCAATTCGGCATCTTATTTCGGATGAGTTATCCAGCTTGTCATTTATCACTGCACCGAGATATTTAAAGCTGTATACTCTCTCTACTGGTGTATCTTTTATTGTTAGTGTGAAAGGGGGACAGCGGTTTTCTTTGCTCACAATCATATATTTTGTTTTCTTAATATTGATTTTTAACCCATACAACTAGCTTTGTGCTACCAGCCTATTTAAGAGATATTGAAGACCTGACATGCTGTCAGCTAAGATTGTTGTGTCGTCTGCATATCTTATATTGTTGATGAAAGCGCCATTTACAAATATTCCTTTCTGAACATCTTTAAATGATTCCTGAAATATTTTTTCGGAGTATACATTGAATAGTAGAGGTGACAATATACATCCTTGCCTAACACCTTTAGATATTATTATATCTTCAGTCATCTCTCCTTCAACATCAACCTGTGCTGTCTGTTGCCAATATAAACTTTTTATACAGCGAATTTCCTTTTCATCGATACCAATAGATGCAAGGATTTCTACAAGTTTATCGTGTTTGACTGTATCAAATGCTTTTTCATAGTCTATAAAGCAAATATAAACGTCTTTTTGAGCATTTTTACATTTTTGAAGAAGAATTTCAATTGAAAAATGCGCTTCACGTGTTCCCATTCCTTCTTTAAAGCCGAATTGAGAGAATCCCATAACTTTTTCACATCTTTTATATATCCTGCCATGAATTATCTTGAGAAAATTTTTAAGGGCATGGCTCATAAGACTAATTAGTCTATAATCGTTGCATGCTTTTGGATGTCCTTTTTTAGGAATAGCTATGAACGTAGATTTTAGCCAGTCCTGTGGATATTTACCGGTTTCATATATGCAATTAAAAAGCTTTACAAGTATGTTGATATTATCGCCTTCAATCAGTTTAAGAATTTCGGATGGGATTTCATCTGGACCACATGCTTTCTTCATTTTTAAAGATTTAATTAACAGTATATTTAACAGTATATTTTTAGATTTGTTTGACAAAAGGTTCCAGAGATATCGCACCTGGAAATAGTCGAATTCTGTAAAAACTATATGCAAAGAAATACTCATAACATCTTTAATATTGATGCTAATAGAAAACAAGTAAGTACGGCTTTAAGTTCGGCCAGGCCGAAATGGAACATTTAGTTTCATTTCCTTTATGAAGAAGACTTAATACCAAATTTAAGCAATTTCGGTAAAACAATGTCGCTAACTTCGGGAGGTACAATTCTACGGGGGCTATATCAAAACGTCGACCAATACCGACAAAGTTCTGGCGAAAAGTTTTTAGACTCAAAAAAGACTAAATACCAAATTTCCGATATTTTAGTAAGATAATGTGGTTAAAACCTAAAAGATACATTAAATCAGAGATACGCTTTATGGAGGATATATGAAGACGTGGACCTTTATTGATCATTTTTTTTTCTGCAACATTTTATAACCCCATGAAAGACTAAATAACAAATTTGAGTCATTTCGGTGGGATATTGACGTCACATATTTCACAATTATGAAAATCGGGAGGTACCGTTCTATGGGGGCTTTATCGGAACGTGGACCTATACCGACGAAATTCAGTCGGAAAGGGTTTACTTCCAACGTGAACTTAATACCAAGCCTCAGCCATTTCGGTGGGTTGTTGTGGAAACAACCTTCAAAATACCGAAAATCGGGAGGTACTGTTCTATGGGGGCTATATGAAGGCGTGGACCTATACCGACAAATTTTATATGGAAAATTTTATACCTCAAATGAGAACTATAGAACAAAATTTAGCAATTTCGGAGGAATATTGAGGTCACAACCTTGAAAATACCGGAAATCGGGAGGTACCGTTCTTTGGGGTCGATATGAAGGCGTGGACTCATACCAACAAAATTGTGGGGAGAAATTGTATACCCCCAACGAAAAGCTAGGTACCAAATTTCAGCCATTTCCGTGTGTTAATGAAGCAAAACCCTTCAAAATACTGAAAATCGAGTGGTACCGGTCTATAGGAGCTATATTACGGCGTAGACATGTACCAACAAATTTCTGGGGTGGCGGAGTTATATACCCCCAACGAAGACTAAATATCAAATTTCAGCCACTTCAGATGAATATTGAGGCCACAATCTTCAAAAGACCGAAATTCGGGAGGTACTGTTCTATAGGGGCTATATAAAGGCGTGGACCTATACCGAACATTTTTCAGGGAAAGTTGAGTACCCCCAACGAAGACAAATACCAAGTTTTAGCCATTTCAATGGATTATTGTGGCCATAACATTCAAAATACCGAAAATTGAGAGGTACTGTTCTATGGGAGATATATGAAGGCGTGGACTCATACCAACAAAATTCAGGGGGAAAGTTGTATACATCTAACGAAGACTAAGTACCAAATTTCAGCCATTTCGGTACCGTGATAATAAAGCTAAAACCTTCAATACTGAAAATCGAGTGGTACTGTTCTATGGGGGCTATATAAAAACGTGGACCCATATAGCCCATTTGCAATACTGAACATCGTAGGAGTAATAGAAATTTCTATACCAAATTACAAAGCTCTATCTTAAAAATCGTGAGCTGTATCGTGATTTCAACAGACGGACGTTTGAACGGACGGACAGACGGACATGGTTATATCGACTTAGAATTTTACCCTGGTAAAGAATATATACACTTTATAGGGTCTCCGATGAATATTTCGATGTGTTACAAACGGAATGACAAATTTAATTATACCCTCCATATTATGGTGGAAGCAGTGATGCCAGATAAGTTGGTGGAAAATCCTAAATTTTCGGGAGCCAAAATCGTATAATCGGCAAAATAGTTTTTTAAATCGTCAAAAAATCGGCAAATACAATTACTATATTTCAATTCAAATTATTACTATACATATAAGATAAAAAAAAATATTATGTAAAAAACCATTACCAATTCATAAAACAAAACAGTTTTGTGACAAATGACAACCTACAAAACACTGTTTAAAAAAACGGTGTTCACTATATGTCGAGAAGGACTGTACCGATCATCATATATTTTCGTGGGCTTATTGAGTACAACAACACCACCCCAACCCGCACTAGCCGCTTCTGCGATGTTTGTGGAACAATTATACTATATTATTAAGCATATAAAAATCGTTTTTTTAAAGAAGAGATTTTTGTTGTCGTTTTTTTATTTGTTGGGCTGCAGAATTTTACATCTTTGTGTTTATTTCAGCTTGAGTCCATATTTTGTTGTAATTCAATTGTTTGAATAACAACAAAATATTTTAAAGTGGATATGAAATTGATTAGTTGCGGGCGAAGGGTAGGGAATACTATAGTTTCAGTTGTCACCAAACAACTTCATCAGTTCCCTTTCTCGCCGACTCTGTATCGATAAACAGGTCAATAAAGCCATCTAGCAAATTACACAAAATGAGAAATTTGCTGTATGGCCCTAAAGCTGTTTACCCTACAATTTGAGTCGAACTAAATAATTTCATGTCCACCACTGTTTTTATGTCGTCTTTGCTTCGCAAAGAATACGAACATAGGAATGTTGCTTCAATAAGCGGGGGTAAAAACAACAAGAATGTTGTTTTTGCATAACGCATTGGTCAACAAGGCCGTGCTGATGCCTATTATTGTTGTTGGCGTTTTTTTTTTTCAAATTGTAGGGTAAACAGCTTTAGGGCCATGCAGCAAATTTCTCATTTTGTGTAATTTGCTAGATGGCTTTATTGACCTGTTTATCGATACAGAGTCGGCGAAAAAGGGAACTGATGAAGTTGTTTGGTGACAACTGAAACTATAGTATTCCCTACCCTTCGCCCGCAACTAATCAATTTCATATCCACTTTAAAATATTTTGTTGTTATTCAAACAATTGAATTACAACAAAATATGGACTCAAGCTGAAATAAACACAAAGAAGAGATTTTTTTAAATTTTGAACGGATTTTGGACAAAAAAACTACTGAATTTTTTAACAAAGTTTGAATTTTAAAAGTCCACCATTTTTTATTAATATTTTCCAAAGATACTTAATAAGCCAATAGAAATATGTGATGATCCGTCCAGTCGTTTTCAAGATAGAGTGGACACCGCAAGACCCTTTTGTTTGCAACATTGGTGTCCAAAATAAATGAGAGAGAATTGATGGGAGAGTAATGTCCCTTTGTTAAACAACGGCTGACATACCTCTCATTTCAATTCGTTATTCTCTGTTGTTACGACAACGTGCAGGCATTGACATCAAAGATTTGCAAGCATAGATGGGTAAAATGTCCCTTAATTAGAATTTAAGGGAAAATTAGAACGGGGTTTTTGTTAAAATTTGTTTTCTTTTTAATATTTTTTAAACACAGACGGTATCTTAACAAGTCAAAAAAACTATTATATTGAAAACAAACTTGCAAAATTACTCGTAAATGTTTATTTATGTTGTAACAACGAAAAAAAGAAACAAAACATAGCAACGCTGCACAGTGGATCCACCCATTGGCCAAAAATAAAAAAATGGATGTCAAAATTTTGGCACAACATCTGGCAACTTTGACAGCTATGACATGGACCTTTTTAAAAATATATTAGTTTTTGTGTCATTCGAACGGGATCTTTTTAAGAATAGCTTCAAAAGTAGGAACATTGATTAATATTTTTTGTTGTGAGTACAACCTTTATTTGAAGTGCAAGTAAATATATTGAAAATATCGCGAAGCTAATACGTATAGCAAAATATTATAGAGGATTTTGAAGGAGGAAAAAATAGTGTTTTAGCTTGTTTTGGAATTCTAGTTAGCTGCATATTTTCTTAGTGTATTTTGTAATGTCAATTTGATCATATATCTAAATTTGACATAAGGTTTTAGTCATGATGCCCAGCAGTGCCCACCTCGGGAATAATTTTCCAAAGCAGGTCATGGGTCTAAGATTATTCATTATTAAAATCAGCTGCCATCTAGTGCCAGACTATAAATGGTGGGTCACTGACTAAAACTGCCCTAAAATAGGGTTTCGATGGATATATTAGCATATAACTCTCTTATCCGACTACGTATAGTAAAAAATTGTACCAATTTTCGGAAAAAAATTTTGTTTTTTTTTTTTAATCAGCTAAATTGATTGGATTTTATGTTGTTTTGGAGATTGTATTGTTTCCCCAAGCCTATTTTTGCATCATAAGATGATCGGGACCTTTGTTCATGTCATTTTGTATTAACAGCATAAAACAATTCTTACCGTATACCCCCTCCAGAGGGGAAAGGGGTGCGAATGTTACGCTCGTGGTTTCTTAAAACACTCTTCGCAGCAGCACAAAGCTGTAACCAGCGCTTTGGCTTAATTTTTACACTCTAAATATTTTTGGCCACTTTCTCCATACAAGTGGATACACTGTGCGCTGGCGTGCAAGAAAGCCTTTCTATGTTTGCAAGTGAAGTTCGTTTCTCTTATTTGTAACAGTGCAAGCTTAGTTTAGGTTACTTCGTTGAGTTTATACAATCCAGTTAGGGATTTTAACGAAAGCAACCATTTAGAGGATAATTATTTCTAACTTACTATATTCTTAAGTACTAATGCAATAATTCATTTAATTCATTAGACTTAAAACTATACATATATCTATATAATTCACACTTTATTAATAATTCGTTTTAGATAAATGGTAAATTATTCAAATTTGTCCAGAATGTACATATATAGCTGAAACGGTATATGTGTCCATTATAACATAATTTCAAAGGCAGCGCAAAAAAGCGCTTGTCATGAAGAAATACAATTCTACGGCCAAATATCCGGCCAAATTCTACGGCCAAATATTACAGCTCATGTAATTTGGTGACTGTGTGGGTTCGAGTCCTTGGCTTTCCTTTTTCACTTGCAAAGAATTTTCGTTCATCAAGCTTAACTATAAACGAGAAAATTATAAAGAAAAAAATAACACTTAGATAGCTGATTAAAAAAATAAAAAATACAAGAAAAGTGTTTTTCTCTTTGGACCAATATTAAAGAAGTTATGAATATTTCTACGTATATAGGTTTCACAGATTTCGACTTTTTCAATGCGCGTTATCTCAGGAAACTTTAGTCAAAAAAAATCTGAAAATATACATAAATTGGTTTGCTGATGAACAGCATCACCACATCAAAAAATAAAGGAAATCAAAAACCTCATTTTGAAAAAATGTCCGATTTCACTTAGAAATCCTCATATATATTCCAGAGCAACATGACATCCTAGATCGATTTATTCTAGAAAACACTTTACTCTGTAGATCTATATTTATATACGTGTGCAAAAATATAAATATACATATGTACGTAAATATACACATATACATATATACGTCATCAAAAAACTATATCATACCTCGTCGAGGCTATGCACAAACCTACTTTAGAGTTGTGGTGAAGTTCAATCTGCCCTGTTACGTTTTTAGTTACTTTCATTTAGTTTTTGCAATGGTACATCCAGCATACTGTCACTCACACGTTACTTAAACAAGGAAAATCCCTATATGTTTATTTCAAGTTAGACGGCACGTTTGAATAAAGAAATGATTGTATTTAATTTCCAGGTTCGTTGACACCACATTACAATTTTTTTGTTAATGTATCATTAACACGAGCCAATGGTACTCATTAGTCAAACAAACCTTCTAACACTCATACACACATACATATGTATGTAAACTGTTCATTTGATAAAAAAACATTTGTTAAAAACATAAAAGACCTTTTTATCTTTCAAAAACGACAGGAAAAAGCAACAGTTTCATAACTTATTATTTTATGTTTTTTAAAAAACAACTTTTTAAAATTGGCCAAGAAAAAATGTTACAGGATAGCAATTGATAATGGTGGACAAGATAAAAAGAAAACGTTTGCATAAAGTTTCAAGGACCTTTCAAATTGAAACAGATGTCGTATTGAGGGTGTGTTTTTTACAAGGGTGTAAACAGCTACATCATCAAAACATAACTTTTAGGATAGGTATATTGAAATATCTTATATTTTGTTTTATGACAGTATAAAAAACGCCTTTATATGTTGCATTAAAGTTGTAATAAAATTGAGACAACAAGAGCTGAGGAGAAATATGAAATAGAAAAGAAAAACACGACAGCAAGAAAGGATGAAAACATTAAACAAAAGTGCTGTTAGATATTGTTAAGGGACACCTGAAAAGTTTGTTACACATAAAATATCTGATATAGTGAGTTGAAAGTAAATATTTGTTCATAAAGATAGATAAATATTACCCTTGTTTTAAATGGGAATGCTCGTTGAAGAAAGTTACAGTAGAAAGAGAGTGTAGGCACGCAATTTCCACTGATAGGACAATCACTACAAAAGCCATCGGAATGAGGCTAATGAATACCTTAGCGGGATAAACAAGAGAAATACCAAGTAAGTTCTAAAAAGAGTTTTACTACATTCCTTTAAGACAGCGGAATCCTACGCAAATGCATATATGGTTAGGATGGTCGTAGAGAAAATTTGATTAGACAGAAACTCGTTTCATAACAAAATAAAACGAATTAGGCCCAGAAATTTTTGCATATTTTGACATATTTTCAGATATTTGCATATGTTTATACCAGAACTTCCTTCTTAAATAGCAGCAAAAGAGATCTCACCCACTTCCTCAGAAGACGAACTTCCACAAAGTTTCAGCCGGGACTATACGTGTTTTATCCAATAACTTGTATAACACCTCTCGTCCAATAGTTTGTTTGATACGCCTTTTGACGTGTGTTGCAGTTGACACTCAACCAACAGCTACTTTATGATACCACTTTGGTCAGGCAAACACAAATCTTCACAACAGCTCTTTGCAGGTTACAGGCAAACCAACAGCTTCTTGGCAATATTTATGTGCCGCAACGATTTGCGGGCAAAGCACAAAATGTTTGATAAAGATGTTGCAGCAAACCGATTTTGCCTTTATATTGTCACAGCACTTGTTGTCTGTCAGCGAATCTCTCTTTTCTCAATAAAAATAACACAGAGAATGTTCAATTTTAAGCACAAATTCACTTGTTTATTTCATATAATGTGGCTCGGTACAAATTGATTTTAAGTTCACAGTTATGCTCTTCAAAATGGAATGAATTTTTAACAAAAAAGAAAATAGAGATATTGGTTGCTGCTGTTGTGTGTTCTTTTTCGTTGCTTTTCTTATTTATCGTGATGTTTTAGCACAAACTCAAACATCAACACCAACCAGGGATCACCTGTTGATGTTTATAAACAAAAGTCGGTCCTACACGATCACAACTCTTGAGGGCGGCAAATGTTTAAGGTCAAAACAGAATAATTGCGTTTAAACATTAGTATAAATAGATTATTAATTCATATTGATCTTAAGAATCATACATGGCTTTTGAAGAATAAAATCGGTTACGACGTAACCAGCATAAAATGAGCATATGCAAACCCATATGCAAAAATATATATAAGGATTTGTGGCCTAAAAATCCCACCGAAATGACTGAAATGTGGTATTAAGCCTTCGTTAGGGGTATGAAACTTTACACCTGAAATTGGTCCGCATGGGTCCACGTCTTCATATAGCCCTCGTAAACAGTACCTCCAGATGGTTTTTGAACGGTTTTACAGCAACTTCTGGCGACGAAAATCGTTGACCACGGTTTTTTTTCGTGATGTGCTTGTCCGGTCAAACAGGCGCTGCTTTAAATCGATGTATGAGATTCTCAGGAGATTTCAGGCAAACAAATTGTAGTAAAACACTCAGATTTAACCGTCCTACATTTCTCAAGCCGTGTAGTCCCACATTGTTAGTTTTTCCGAAGAAACAGGTAACCATTTGCTTAGAACTGCTTCTTGCATGAACAACTTTCGTTGGATTTGCCTCGACTTCGAAGAACCACACTGTCGATTGTTTTTTTTCGGGGTTCTAAGCATAGATCCAAGATTCGTCATTTGTACCGCATCAAGCACCGCAATCGTATTTATTCACAATTTCTTTGCACCAATTAAGAACCTCTTTTTAAGCGATCTATTAGAATGTAGAAAATGTACCTCTTTTCTACCAATCTCTTTTCTATTTATTTAAATTTCCTAAGAAGTAAAAAAGAATAAGTCGGCTTTGCCGACTCAGCCTGTGTGAATTGAAACTACATCTATGGGCGGAATGAAGGAATGCATAGGCATGGTCCATTTTTTCAGCTGGTCTGCGTATGGACTTGCCCATGAAAAACATAATATCGCTATAAACAGGACCCCAAGGAGTAGCATCGGAACATAAATGTTGAGGTTTTGTGGGGAGGAACTAGAAGGAGTGTCGATTTTGGACCCACATCTATACTTACTTACTTAGCTGGCCCATTACAGAACATTTGTTCCATAGGCCGAACTAAGAAGAGAACTCCATTCCTCTCAGTTTGTTGCTTCGCACTCTGGAATACCGCGCCTTTTCATCTCATCATCCACTTTTTTGCGCCATCTATTCCTTGGCCTGCCAATTTTGTGGGCACCGCCAAGCGGTCCGTATTTATACGCCTTTTTAGCGGGTTCATCATCGCTCATTCTTATGATATGGCCTAGCCAACGCAATCGCTGCATCTCGATACGTTTAACAATATTGATGTCGTTGTATAGCAGATACAGCTCGTGGTTCATGCCTCGTCGATATTCACCGTCAACGCAGATTGGTCTGTAGATCTTTCGAAGAATTTTTCTCTCAAACACACCAAGCACTGCCATGACTGCTTGCGCAAGTACCCAGGCTTCGGAGCCATACATCAGCACGGGAGTATCAGTGTTTTGTAGAGCGTTATTTTTGTTTGACGAGATATGTCTTTGTTTTAAAACTGCTTACTTAAACCAAAGTAGCATCTGTTGGCCAATACAATTCTTCTTTTTATTTCACAACTGATGTCGTTTGTTGTGTTTACGGAGGTGCCGAGGTAGACGAAGTCTTTTACTACCTCAATATTATAGGAACCAACTTCCACAGTCGGTCCGAGCTCAATGGACGCATTGCGCGTCGACACCATCAACTTGGTCTTTTCACCGTTTACCGCCAGACCCACTTTAGCAGATTCTACTTCGACCTTTATAAAGGTATCAGTTACTTATTTTACTGATCGGCCCATGATGTCTATGTCATCAGCATAAGCAAGTAACATGTGACTATTGGGGTAGATTGTGCTACTTCTTTTGACGTTTGCCCCTCGTATAACCTATTCTAGCAGGATGTTGAAGAGATCACACGAAAGGCTGTCTCTTTGTCTGAAACCTCTTTTGGTACCAAACTCTTCGGAGAGGTTCTTTCCTATTTTAAGTGAGGATCTCGTGTCAGTTAAAGTTATTTAACAAAGCCGGATGAGCTTTGCGGGGATACCAAATTCAGACATTGCTCGGAATACCTTTGAACGCAGCGGGCTGTCGAAGGCTGCTTTATAATCGACACAAAGGTGGTAGGTGTCGATCTGCATCTCTTGGGTCTTCTCCAGGATTTGCCGCAGAGTAAATATCTGGTCAATGGTGGACTGGCCAGGTCTAAAGCCGCATTGGTATGGTCCAATTATCTCGTTGACCATAGGCTTTAGTCGTTCGCGCAATATCCCTGACACGATCTTGTAGGCAATAGGGAGTAGACTTATGCCCCTATAGTTAGAGCATACAGTCTTATCTCCCTTCTTGTGGACGGGGCACAGGATACTCAGAATTCAATCGTCGGGTACTCGTTCTTCCTGCCAGATGGTGCTAACTAGCTGATGAATACACCTTATCAGCGTGTCGCCTTAGGTTTTGAACAGCTCGGCTGCTGCCTTATTATTCTTCAGCCGATTTATTGCTGTCCTTACCTCATCTTGGCTGGGCGGTATACATTCAATACCATCTTCTGGGATTGGGACTGTGGTATCTTCGTCGTCTTTGCTGCTATTGGATACCAACAGATCTGAAAAATGTTCTTTCTATATCCTGAGTACACTATCTGTATCAGTTGCCAAATTACCTTGCTGGTCTCTACAGGAGGATGTGCCTGTACCAAAGCCATCAGTTTGATGCTTGACTCTTTGGTAGAATTTTCGGACTTCATTCTGGCTCCTGCACATCTCGATTTTTTCACACTCCCGCTTTTCCATCTTTCTCTTTTTTCTGCGGAAAAGACGTTTCTCCTCTCTCCTTTTCTCCCGATATCTCTCTCGTGCGCTACGCGTTGCAACGGATTGTAAAGTAGCCCTATATGCCGCATGTTTCTCTTCGGTGGCAGCACGACACTCCTGATCATACCATGGATTACTTGGTGGAGGTCTCTGGTATCCAAGTATGGATTTTGCGGCTGTTTGCATGGAGTGGGCAATACTTTGCCATTGCGCTGATATGTTATCGGGATGAGGGGTACTTTGATTAAGCAATTGGGCTAGTTGAGTGGAATATGCTGTGGCTATCTGTTGTGATTACAGCTTACCGATGTCTAACATTCGTGTTGTGTCAGTTCGTACTTTGTTTGCTACGTTTAACCGGGTGCGTACCGTTGCGGCGACAAAGTAGTGGACCGAGTCTATATTTGCTCCTCGGAACGAACGCACATCCAACACGCTCGATGAATGTTTCCATCTATCACAACGTGATCAATTTCATTTCTTGTTTTCTGATCTGGAGACAGCCAGGTGCCCTTATGGATGTCGAGGTGTTGAAATCTGGTGCTGCTAACTACCATGTGTTTTGCCGCTGCGAAATCTATCAGCCTTATACCATTGTCAGATGTTTTATTGTGGAGACTGAAATTCCCGACTGTTGGGCCAAAGATATTTTTCTTTCCAATTTTGCCATTAAAATCGCCTAGAATAATTTTAATGAGCGCAAATAAAGGTGATGTTGAAGAATTTTGCTTTTATTCGAATGGTAGCAAGTCTTTCATTCACTAGTGTGAAGCTGGAAACCAGGTGGTTTAACCTCCGACCAACTACAAATACGCAACCAAACTCATGCTTTATGTCATTGCAGCTATAATACAGTGCATATCCTTTAGGTGTTTGTTGTAACGCCTTTCCCATTCCATCGTATTTCCTGTATGGCAGTAATGTTGGCCCTGTACTTTTCAAGTACATCTGCCAATGCGTAAACTGCACCTTCTCTATAAAGAGTGCGAATATTCCAGGTACAGATTCGCAGATCATGGTCCTTAAAACGTTTGAGGGGGTCGTCAACTTTTGAGGGATTTGTTTTTCTTTTCTTTTGTTTTTTCATAGTAGGCTGCTTTTTCTAGGGTAGGGTTACTAACCCTGCGCCCAAACCCAAGCTTTTAACGTTCTTATGGCTGAACGCGCGGTACATGTTAGCTCACTACCTTTAACGGGTGTTAAATGCAAATACCCCAGGTGACACCACGGGGAGGTCAGTATCCACTTAATATGAAAGAGGGACCAAGATAAATCCTGGATTTTGCCATGTTAAAGCCGGTGAGGACCGTTCCTTAGTATCTTTCATTCCCTACGTCACCAACTAACCATATTCAAAAACCTCAATATCCTCTGTGGATAGAATGAAGTTCTCCTGTTAAATGTGCCCACATATTACGTAATAATAATGGTTGGTCCAGGCCTTGTGCAGACGTCTAATTCTGAATTACAAATGGTGTTATGAATTAATCCTTCTTCGTATTTTGGACGATTTTCTATCTATAAAGACCACCCAGGTGAGAATTTTAGTAAATAAATACACGAAATATTTTTAAAAATTGTTTGCACTTCATATTAAAATTTTGGTAAACCGTTAACAATTCCAATAATTTCAGATCCAATTGTACCTTTATTTTTAATGTTTTGGCAACTTGTTGCTCATTCTTGGGAAATATTTTGAGATTTTAGGGTGATAAATTATTTTTTCTTTCTAATAATGATTTGTTCAATACGTCATCAATATACAGCGGAATCCTATCCAAATGCAGAGAAAATCTGAGTAGACAGAAACTCGTTTTATCACAAAATAAAAGGAATTAGACCCAGAAATTTTTGCATATTTTGCATATCGTTCATATTTTGACATATTTTTACATATTTGCGTAAAATGAGCATATGCAGAAATATATACAAGGATTTTTTGTCTAAATATCCCACCGAAATGGCTGTAATTTGGCATTAAGTCTTCGTTAGGAGTATGAAACTTAACATCTGAAATTTGTCGGCATAGGTCCAAGTCTTCATATAGCCCCAATAGAACGGTACCTCCGGATTTCTGGTATTTTGAAGGCTGTGGCCTCAATATCCCTCCGAAGTTGCTGAAATTTGAAATATTATGTCTTCCTTGGGGGTAACAAACTTTCCACCTAAAATTTGTCGGCCTGAACCTAGCCTTCATATAGCTCCCATAGAACGATACCTCTCGATTTTCGGTATTTTGAAGATTGTGGCTGTGGTTACACATTTCTCTATTTTATTGACTTTTCTGAAGAGAATTTTAAAAAGAAAAATTGTACACACAAACATTCTTGTTGCATACGAAAATATGTAAAGTGCATAAATTTTGCATATGCAAATATTTATGCATTTTGTATATGTCATATGTTTCGATTGCAATTAATCAGAAGCCAAAAATATGCCCAGTCCCAAAATTTGACATGCATCGGACCAAAAATAGGGGTTGCATAAAATTCCGCTCTCTAGTCATTAATTTTCCATTTTTTGGCTAGAGCCATTATTTATTGAGAAAATCTTACATCTATACAAAATGACTTATTGTTAGTCTTATATAAATAAACATGTGGCTTTGCGCTACCTTCTGAAATATATATAAATTTATGCTGTGGCCACTAGCAAAATATCGAACAAAATTTATTAATTAATAATTTGAATAGCTTAGCCCAAAAAATTCAATTTAAAAAAGGGCAATATTCTGTGTTTTATGTAAGAGTTAAAATTAAATTAAGTACTAAAAATAATAATAAGAAAGGAAGTTAATTATTAGAAACGAAATTAATGATAAGAAGGAAATGAACGTAGACTACTATTTACAGATGATAAAAAGGAACTGAACTTAGACTACTATTTACAGATATTTACAGATTTATAAGCAGTCACTGTGTTGTGATGTACACAGTGTTGCTGGTGTTCATTGTATTGTACCTTCTATGGTAAAATACAAGTTTATCTTCGTTATCATACAGAAAACCCTCATTGAGAAGCAATGGAAAAGCAGCAGGTGGTAAGCATTTTTTAGTGCTTAAGGCACTTACATACGTCATAAGAACATTGCAGGGAATCCTCAATCAGCTCATTTTGCACTTTCCAAGCCGCCTCAACGTAGTTCAGGGCTAATCTCATGAGAAACCAGTCAATTCTTTCAATGTTGGCATTGTCATACGTTACCCTACATGATGGTCTCTTAATTGAACCGTCGCTCCTAGTTGTTGGTCTTAAACCCAGACAGTAAGTCAAAATAGATCTTTCCCATCTCCTCAGTCTATCCATCTGGCTCGAGGATATCAGGAACCAGACTATCAAAAGTTTGATATGATTGGATAGTCCACCACTATGGCGCAAAACACCGTGGTAGCCGAAATATATCTTCTTGGCCCTGTTCAAAATGAAGTCCACGTGTCGGATAAATTCGAACTTTTCGTCGAATATTACGCCAAGATATCTGATTTTGTCGGCAATTGTTATGGCTTCGCCCCTAATTTCCAAGATCTGGCAGAAAGACCTAAAGTTAGGGTATACCACTTTAGATTTTCCCTTAAAAACAATAGCCGTATATTTCCCCACATTCAGCTTGAGGCCCCACATAGAGAAATATCTATGTAGAACCTCAAGATGTTCGTTAAGGCGAGAAGTCAGGGTGCTAGCTTTAGGTCCTGCCATAGCCAAAATTACATCGTCAGCATAGAGGAGTTGAAGACCACCTGGAGGAGGTTCAGGTATATCGGAGAGAAAAATATTGTATAGCATAGGGCCCAGGATTGACCCTTGGGGCACCCCTGCTAAAATTGGTTTTTCGCTAGAAAGACTATCACCTACCTTGATTCTAAAGCCCCTTCCCTTGAGATAGCTGGCTACTAGTCGGCAAGTTTGGAAGTCGAATCCCAATTGTTTCATTTTGTACAGGATACCATTGTGCCAGACTGAATCAAACGCTCTCGCGAAATCCAGCCCTACAGCAATGGTTCCGTATCTCCGGTCAAAACCTCTCACAACAAAGGTAGAGAACGCTGTGAGAGCATATGACGTTGAGTGGCCAGTTCGAAAACCGAATTGGCAATTCTTCAGTATTCTTTTGTCTTCGACTAAAGTTTTAATTCGCCTTAGAATAAAGGATTCGATGAGTTTACCGAATGCAGACAACATGGAAATTGGTCTGTAGCTTTCGCATTTGTCGGGAGGGGACCCTTTTTTAAAATGGGTACCACCATGGCTTGCTTCCACGCCTTTGGGAAGTAGCCGATATTAAAGCAGTGGTTAAAAAGAATGGACAGAAAAGCGAAGGAGAATTTGTAGGATTCTTCGGAGGTCAAATGATCCGTCCAGATTCCCTGCCCTGAGAGCAGACATACGGAATCTGGACCACATCATAGACGATTCTATACGAATTTTCGAGCAAGAGCGTTTCCTGGGCTTCTTGGAGGGAATTCATGTAGATAATAAGACATTCAGCGATTCTTTGAAAGCTGAAGCTCTTGTTGATCATTTGCAGGGTGTGCTGGGTCCCGCAGAGGGGCTGGTCGACCATTCGTTCCGCAGTTCAGTTAATGGGACTGCGGAGGAGATGGACGATCGGTCGCCCACGGAAAACGTTAGCTTTACGTTCACTGCTGATGGCGCCTCAATCGACAACACTGCGAGATGGGAGGAAGCAGGATTTATATACCGAGCTGCGTAGGCAATGCACTCGCATGTAAACCTAACAAGAAATCCAGTGGTTTGGACAAAATTCCTGCCATCGCTTTGAAAAAAGCTGGCTGAAATAATTTTGCACCGACAGGGTGTGCTTATTACATGACCAACACTGTATATTGAAATTCACCAAATCAATACAGGATTATTCGCCATCACAAATAAAATCTAGAAAAAATTAAAACCGGGATATTTTTAACAGCTTTTTCGAATTTCCGATATTTTATTTTCTAAACCAACCTATTTTGCATTACACATCCACTCAAGAAATTCTGAAATAAACTGCCAAAAATATCAAAATTACAAAAATAAATGCATAAATGTTAATTTCAAGCACCATTTATCGAGATGTTTAACTATTTCCCTAACTATAAAACATTGAGTTTATTTAGTGGAGTCTTCTATTCTCAAGAGTGTCGTAAAATGATTTCCCCCATTTAGATTTGTATTTAAACTTGTCAAATGCTTTTGGGCAAATATAACTATTTACGGATGGTTGGCTATGTAAATGTATGCGCACATCTGTCTGTCCACCTGTGTTGGGTGTGCTCTTCAAAAGTAAGTATGTTCAACAATGCTTTACTAAGAATCTTTTATTTTTGATGTGGCTGCAGAAAAATTATAACTATTTTTTATTTCCATCGCTTTTATTTGCCTTTTGTGAGGATTTCTTTTGGGTTTCCAAGGACTTTTTTTCTTTGGCCAAACTTGTGGTTTTTTAACTTAAGCATATTGAAAGACATTCCTTTAAATTGTTTAACAGAAATAATAGGGTGGTATAGAGGAAATGGACACAATGTTTTTTTCAAAAATGTTAAAATTTAAAATAACAAAACTGAAATTAGTCTGAATTACTTTACAAATAATAACTAAAATTTTATTTATTTTATTAATCCAATTATAGATTCATATTTATTATTTGTTGTTTACAATAACATATCTTTACCACAAAAGCACATCACGTACACAGCAAATAAATTTGCCTAATAAACAATGACGCACAAATATATTTTATAATTTTTGTGGTATTGTTTAATTAGAAAAAAATTAAATAAAATGTTATTTTCGACGGACTTTTAATGTGCGGACACATGTATGACGTTATTGTGGTATAATAAACAATTTCAATGAGATTGGCCACGATTCCCAGAAGTTTATTAAAAATATTGAATAGTAAAATATATTTTTGGAATATAATTATTTTGAAATTTAAATTTATTAAAGTGGATTTTATTGGTTTATTATAAAACAATTGATTGCGAATTCTGTAGAATTACTCTAATTCGTATATCCATTCGTGTTGGAATCTATTGTATTATTTCGAATAGATGAGTTAAATGTGCCATCTACTCAACGATACACCAAAAGCTATCATGTACATTCATTCAAAGTGCAAAGTTCGTACACCCCTCAAAAATGAATAAAATCGTTATTTATTTCATACTTTTTGCAAATATGAAACCATTGATGGTAATTACTATAAAAAAGAAAAATTTAAAAATAACTAAATAAATATTGAATTTATTTCTTTATTTCTTCTTTGATTAATATTTTCTTTGTGAAAGTGATGATTTAATTTTTTCAATTTTTCGAAAAAAGGCAGCTTTAGGAAATATCTTGAATCATTTTAATTTTTCTTTCAACTGTGGTTCATATCAAGACGGATTTTTTTTAGCGAATGAAATAATGTCCCAAAAGCTCTGAAAAGTCCTGCCAACATCGACTGAAGAGCTCGATAATTTACTAATTGAGCATCCTATTTGGCCGAAACTTGGCAAAACGTTAAATTTATATTTATGATTATATGGCACAACAACTATGGAATCTTCAAAAATTCAAAATTTTCTCTTATAGCCACTTGCAAATATTAAAAAATATAAATTTTTATTGGATCATTTTAAAGAACTGGTGATCGGTTTATTCGTTTTCTAGCTACAGTGGGCACCGCAAACATGTGCGTGATGATAAATTGAATTTCAAATTGGAAAGTTTAATTTTAGCGAAGACGCGAACCATCAACAGAGTACTGTGATGGTGTGGTGTAAGGAACTTAACAGAGCACAGCTGAGGCTAAATTGAAATTAGAATTTAACGACAAAATTTAATTTAAGAATAAAACTATTAAATTCGTTATAATATGTAAAGAATGTTTAAATGAATTAAGGGAAAGTGTAAATATATATTAAGTATAAAATTTAATTGTATTTACTACTATCTATATATATATATAAAATTCTTCGAGTCTGCCATGATGTTCGAAATTAAACTCCTCCGAAACGGCTGGACCGAATTCCACGAAATTTTGTATGTGGAGTTTTTAGGTCTGAGATGTTTTTGAACAAATTGTTTAAAAATTGCTTGCAATACTATGGTAATAATTGTCTTGATCCTAAATGGTCATCCCGGAAGGGGAATATCGCGGTGAGCCCAATTTTTGAAAATTGGATAATTATAGAAAATATACTAAATTTTAGTAAGCGTGACTACAAAAACGGTATAAACACTGGCTTCAATAAGTGGGAATGCGCGATCAACCCCACATTTTGGTATACAGTACAACCCCGATAATGATAAATGTCGCTTGAGCGAAGTTCCAAAAAATCGATTGAGAAACCAGGCAAAACCTAATTTTAAAGATGGTTAAATAACTAGAACGTCTAAAAATTAGCATTGGTCACTAAAACGACGGTCCAACAATGCGGTGTATCTATGATCTATCTAAATGTATGTCAAGTTCTTTAAGGCTGACATGATGTTCTAAATTAAACTTCCGAATCGGCTGGACCGAATTTGATGAAATTTTGTGTGTAGGTTCATAAGGTGGGAGAATACCGAAAATGGAGTGGGTGGGGGACCTCCCCCACATCGCGTTTTAACAAATCGCGAAATCTCAGAAATTATTATACATATTAGTATTCAATACATCAGCAATGGTGGCCTCTGCCATTAATAGGTGTTGGAAGCAGAATGCCGCTATTACGTCCAATTTTTGAAAACGTTATTCTTACTGCAAACACGCCATGAACGTTGACTAGATAAATTCAACTAGCATTTTGAATTCATTTTTCATGAATCACTGATGTTTACATGTTTAGGAGCTTAAAATAATAACATATTCAGTGAATCAGCACTTTGTTAACAAGAAGTAAAAACGGCGTTAAGTTCGACCGCGCCGAACTTTTTTACCATTCACCACAATTTATATTGAAACCAGATTTTAGTCACTTCGGTTGGATAATGTGGCTGAAACCTCAAGGGCGACTAAATACCAAGTATAGCCATATCAGTTGAATAATGCGGCTAAAACCTTGCATATACTGAAAATCGGGAGTTACCGTTCTATGTAGTCTATATAAAAACCTAAACATGTACCGAATATTCTATGTGGAAACGTCTTCTACCCACAACGAAGACTAAATACCAAATTGTAGCCATGACGGTGGGAAACCTCCAAACTGTTCTATGAAACCTGTATCAGAACGTGGACTTATACCGACAAGTCTCTGCAGGTATATTTACGACCCCCGACGGAGACCAACAACAACAATTTCGGTGGGAAAATTAGGCAAAACATCTTTACTATAGAAAATCATGAGGTACCGTTCTATGGGAGCTTTATCAAAAAGTGGACCTGTAGCGACAATACTCTGCAGGAGTATTTACGACCCCCAACGGACACCAACAAATCAAACTATAGCCATTTCAGTTTAATAATTTGGCTAAAATCTTGAAAATACCCAACATCGGGTGCTTTATCAAAAACTGGACACAGAATGGGAATGCTTATACCTCAAGGAAGACTAAATCCCATTTAATGGCGAATACCGAAATCGGGTGGTACAGTTCCATGGGGTTTATATCAAAACGTGGACCGGTATAACCCATTTCCAATACCAAACATCCTAGGAGAAATTCATTAAAAAGTACAATGCTAAGTATTGCGGCTGTATCTTGACTTCAGCTGAAGAACATCGCTACATTAAGTCATTATACCCTACACCACTATGTGGTAAGGGGTATGTGTTAGTGCATTTGTATGTAACATACAAAAGAAAGCGAGATAGACCCATAGTTTCTTCTTGGGATATACATAGAATCACTTTCTGAGTCGATTTATGCATGTCCGTCCGTCCGTCCGTTCGCAACATACAGGTCGCATTTGTTGACCGATTTCGCTGAAAATTGGGGAATACCATTTTTTTAGCCGTCGGAAGATCAAGTTCGAAGATGGGATATATCGGTCCACGTTTTGGTATAGCCCCCATATAACGGTACCCCCCGATTTGCGGTATTTTGACGTTTTTAGCTACATTTTCAGACCAATTTAGCTAAAACTTGACATTTAGGGTTCTTAAGTATCAATAAACTTATATAACAAAAGTTGTGGACATAGGTCCACGTTTTGGTATAGCCCCCATATAACGGTACCCCCCAATTTACGGTGTTTTGATGTTTTTAGCTACATTTTCAGACCGATATAGCTATAATTTGACATTTAGGGTTCTTAAGTGTCAATAAACTTATATAACAAAAGTTGTGGACATAGGTCGACGTTTTGGTATAGCCCCCATATAACGGTACCCCCCGATTTACGGTATTTTGACAGTTTTAGCTACATTTTCAGACCGATTTAGCTATATTTTGACACTTAGGGTTCTTAAGTGTCAATAAAATTATATATCAAAAGTTGTGGACATAGGTCCACGTTTTGGTATAGCCCCCATATAACGGTACCCTCCGATTTGCGGTATTTTGACGTTTTTGGCTACATGTAGTTATAATTTGACATTTAGGGTTCTTAAATGTCAGTAAACTCATATAACAAAAGTTGTGGACATAGGTCCACGTTTCGGTATAGCCCCCATATAACGGTACCCCCCGATTTACGGTATTTTGACAGTTTTTGCTACATTTTCAGACCGATTTAGCTATATTTTGACACTTAGGGTTCTTAAGTGTCAATAAACTTATATAACAAAACTTGTGGACATAGGTCCACGTTTTGGTATAGCCCCCATATAACGGTTCATTTAAGTTCATATTTTCGTATAGCCCACATACCTCCGAACTAGCTGTTAATGACATTTGAAGTTCCCACGTTATGTACCGATTTTCGATATTTTGAAGATTCTAGCTAAATTTTTTACCGAATTAGGAGTTATTTGACATTAAAGGCTGCCATCAAAAACTGTCAACATAGGCCCATGTTTTATTATAACCCCTATATAACAGCACATCCCAATTTCTAGCCCACCAAAAATTGTCAACATACATAGTTAGATATAGGCACCATAAAAAAGGGCCTCCCGAATGAAGCATAAATGTACATAAACATTATCTGACATTTTAACGTACCCACTTAAAGTTGGGGACAGGAATGAAAAGTAATTATTCCATTTTAGTTCAGAATATTTTATGGTGGAGGGTATGAAAAGTTCGGCCGGCCGAACTTAATGCTTTTTTACTTGTTTTTTTTTTTTTTTTGAAAAAAATCGATGTGTTATAAACGGAAACAAAAAGTTAGTTATACCCTTCATCTTATGGTGGAAGGTATAATTAAAAGAATTTTCTATTTTAAATCTGGAGATACAATTACACGAGAGTTTTGCTAAAAATTTTATTTTATGAAGTTTCAAGAAGAATGCATAGTTACGTCAATTCGGTTCGAAAATCGCAACATTTCATTCGTAATTCGATTATTCTATTTGTAATTCAAATTATTCCATTTGTAGTTCGACTATTCTATTTGTAATTCAAATTTATCCATTTGTAATTCGAATTATTCCATTTATAAAATTATTCCATTTATAAAAAGGAAAGGAACAAATGGAATAATTCGGATTGCAAATAAAATAGTTCAAAATACATGGAAAATAAGTCGAATTACAAATGGAATAATTCGAATTACAAATATAATAATTCAAATTACAAACAGATATATTCGAATTACAAATGGAATAACTCGAATTAAAAATATAATAATTCAAATTACAAACAGATAAATTCGAATTACAAATGGAATAATTCGAATTACAATTGAAATGTTTCGAATTGCAAATGCAATTCTCGAATTACAAATAAAATGTTACGAATTAAAAATGGAATTCTCGAATTACAACTAAAATGATTCGAATTGAATCTGAAAAGATGTAGATATATGAATATGTAGATGGGTTATAATTGTTTACACGGAAAACTAAAAACGGGCCAGCAACGCGGACCGGGTCAGCTAGTAATTACATAAATTTCTAACAAAAGTACCCACTACGTAACCTTTTACTTTGGGGTCCCCTCCAAACAATGGAGAGGGATTTGTAGACGGGCTATTTTTTTCTGGATAGGGGAAAAATTATTTTATATACCCACTACGAAAGCTACTAAAGGGTAATGACTTTGATGCCCCCACCAAACAATGGGGAGGTGTTCGACGACGGGATATTTTTCGGGATAGAACATCGAATGTCCGAAAATATTGTGTAGGCTCCCCACATCCAAGAAACCGCTATTGTCACGTTTACATCGTCCATTGACAGTTTCCTTTCTTTCCATACACAGAAAAAAATTGTAGCCATTCGATAAAAAATTCAAATATTCAATCAACAATTTATCTATTTTCCGGCGATAAAAAATATTGTTATATTGACAAAATTTGATAAAATTATTTGATCACAAAGTAAAAATACAGTTTGATAAAATAAAATTGTAATATTGATTAAAATATGTATCGATTTTTTATTTTTAAACTGATAAAATATTTCACATATTGACAAAAATATTTATCAAAATATTCCACATTTTGCTTGATAAAAACAAAATATTTTCTTGATTAACAAAACTGTTGAATGCATTTTTCCAATCGATAAAAAATATTCATATTTACAATTATTTTGTTGTATTTTTGTTAAATACAAACCCAAAAGCCACAAAAAAAGATACATACACACATTTAGAAATGGTGGGTGTTATTTATTTAATTGAAATGCCAAGTATTAAAACAACAACAGACTCATAGGTACATAAAAAATAACAGATGAAAGAAAGAAAAACGGAATGAAATAATTAATAACAGAAGTAAATAATTATTTAGTGCCACACTTTAATTTTAATAAAGGAAAACAAATAAATCACTTTTAAATATAAAATACAGGGACATCGTTGAACGATTCTCGTTGTGAAATAAAACACATTCTTCTGCTACATTGAAAATCATCAGCAGAAAATGGGTATCCGTAATGTGAGAAATAGTACATCCATACATATTTCAAATATATAAAATGTTTTGATGTTATTACCAATATCACATGCGGTTGTTTCTTTGTCCAATAAAATATTCTTATTATCCTTTTTCATATTCGTGAATTCAATTATAAAATGTATTGGCCGTTTAATTTACATGAAAAGCACCTTTACTTTAAGAAAACACACAAACACAGATTTATTTCTGCACTACCGATCCACATACAACAACTGCTTTAAAGAAACTGCCAAAATAAACCAAACTGATGGGTAAAAAATGTTATCTGCCTTCCTTAACCACCAAACAGAAAACAACATGAGAACTCGTACCGTTTTTTTTTCTTTCCTCTTTGTTTGTTAGCTTCATAAAAATCAGCAACAAAAAACAGTAACAAACTTATTGTATACATACAAGCCTTCACCCGAGCACAAATAAATAAACAAGCCAAATGCCACACAAACGCACCATCCCTCCATGCCGCAAAATACATAGCAACGACACTCACATCTCACGAAAAAAAAACACAGCACATTGTTGTAACGCTCTCTTTTATGCCCTAAAAAAGTTGTTTCTCTTGAGAGCTAGAATATGCGACAAACGTTGAAAACCATTTTAACTACAGAAATGTATTAATAACCATAAACAAACTTCAATAAATTATTTGTTTGAAATCGTTTATTGATGGCTTTCTAGTAACATTTTCATGTTTGATAAACATTTTTCCATTATATTCGTAATATTTTATCGCAATTCGACAATAGTATGGTGATAAAGCTTTTAATCAAATTTTCCGGGGTGGCTTTTTTTCAGTGTACTTCCTGACATAATGGGTTAAAGTGCTAAAACCTAATTTGTTCTAAATTTATATTTTGAGCACCACGCACGTTTTAGCACAGAAGCAATTTTTTTTGTTTGCTACCATTGCAAAAGAATCCTTCCGATCTGTATACAGAAATATACTGATATTTTTAATGACCTAAGGGTATAAAGGCTATTAACTGCAATTATGCCTCTTACCCTCTGCTGCTTCAAAACGAACTGCATTACATACATACACATACATATTTCAATGTCTGTCAAAAGGAAATATGAATGTTCATCGTCTTTAGCAAGGCTCTCAACTTTTTATTCGTCTACGTGGTCTTTTTTCCAAACACTTAACAATGAAGTGTATTCTTGCGTGACTCTGTGTATGTGTGTAGTTCATAGAGTACATCCTAAGAAAACTCGAATATACAGTTAGTCAACTAGATTATTGCAAACGATGAATTTGTAAAAATTTATATTTTTAATTAGGAATTTACTACAAGAAGTTCTTTCAATAAAATTGGGTTTTTTGTACATATGTATATGTTGATTTCCCTGTTAATGACAACATCAAGACAATGAATGCAGAAATAACAAAAAATGGTCAAAAAGATAGGTACCTGGTATTTGTGGTGTCAACTAAATAATTGCAAAATGAATGAATGTGCAATAAAATCGTGGGATTTTCCCGCGATTTTTTGCAATAAAGGATTTTTATGACTTTTATCATAATAATAATTAATTGTTGTGTGTAACATAGACGGTAAATTTAGAAGACGATAAAGTCAGGTAAGCGGATTTCGGACAATATGCTACATTTGGTATATTCCAATTATAGTAGTGGTAAATCCGCCAGAGAAATCGCTAAAATCACCTCCCATAAGCTGAAAACTGTATACAACATCATATACCACATCGAGAGAGAAGGCAAGGTAGATGTTTTAAAAAAAAATTATCTAACCAACAGCGTTAAGAAATTTGGGCCTGTTGACCCTGGGAATTCAAACAAATTGCAATATAAGTACTACCAAGACAACGACCCTAAGCATATATCTTATTTATGTAGGACCTGGTTGTTATTCAACTGCACCAAAGTCTAGAGATTAACCCCATCGACAATTCATGGGTACACCTGAAGAAAATAGGTCGCCCACTAACAGGAGGGACTAAATAAAATGCATTAAAAATGAATGGTAAAAAATACCATTGGAACAAGGCATTCCGAAACTCTTTTCTTAAATTCAGAGACGTTTACAAGCTGTTATTGATGCCCAATGTGGGCATAAGAAATATTAGAACCAACTTTTCGAAAATTAAGGTGAAAAACTGAAAAGTTTTGAATTTTGCATTTCTTTAGTTGACAGTGCAAATAATGAGTTGTTCTCCTTTTTGTTAATTTTAAGAAAATTTTTAGTGAAATTTAGCTACTTTTTTATATTATTTTATTAATAAACATGTGTAAGAATTAAACAGTTAACAAAAATATTAATAATGATATTTATTTATATTTGGGATCTGCAATAATTAAGTTGACTAACTGTATATATTTACGTACATTTAATGGCAATTTGTGAACAAGAATTTGTGTTTCTAGATGCCTTGGCAAAACACTATGGAAACTGTATATTTTTTCTATTCTCTATTTATTCGATTCTGTTGTTGTATGTACAGATGATTAATAATGTTTTGTAGAAAATTCAGCTCGACTTGCCGAGAAAATATCTTCATGTGAAATATTTCAGTTTTATTTTTGTGGTGATGAAGATTTGTCGTTTGTTTGTTTATTGAATTTATTTTCATAAAGATTTTATAGTAATAAATGAAATATTTTTACATAATATCTTTGAGAATATTTTGAGGAGTTGTTTGATGTGAGGTGCTTGAGAAACATGTGAATATTAAAAGCTAAAAACTTGGAGCTTTCAAAATAAGCTACTTATCTTGAAAATTGTTTAATTATTAAAGTTATACTCTGGGACTGGCTATTGTTCATACACTCCGGTTCACCTGAATAGAACTAACAAATTTTGCCAACAAATACCGTTATATCTAACGATAGGAGAGGAATTGAAAATTATATTTTTGTGCACATGTAAAGTATATAGTAGCGGATATTTTCAATACCTAACATGTTTCACATATGCCTTATAACGGTACTTTTTAATCAACTTTATGAAAAAATCTCAAAACATTGGCATGTTTTAATGGTTCACCAGGATAGAACCACCATAAGAATTTGTACAAATCCTTTGTCAGATATTGAAAACTTTTACAAAAAAACAACTTATAATTAACAAGTAAAAAAGTATCAGTCGGCTTTGCCGATAGAGATATGGTAAATTTAAAATTTCCTTTACAATTCCATAGAAAAAAAATTTAAAAAAAAATTTACAAGCACATTCACAATTTTTGGTACATGGGTTAAAAAAAAAATCCTGGTTTCAAATCTGTTTGCGTTCACAAAATTGGATGCTGCGCCCAAAAGTTATATGGGGGTTTATTCCCTTATAAAGAAAAAATATTTAAAAATTCCTTTTGTGTTGTAATACCAAAATTTATATATAAATCGGTAACAACATTTAATATCTATCCGTAGACGCCTAAACATTTGCTAAATTTATTTTCATTTTCGCGGAAAATCAAAAAGTAGTGAAGGAATCTTGGAGTGAATTTTATTTATTCTAACTCAGAGTCCATCATAAGTTCTAAAAAATAAATTAAAAATACGTACAGAATCTAGACAATGTCCAAAAAATGTGAGACCAAAATTTTATAGATTAGGATTTTAAATTGCATATTGCAGCTACAACAAAAGACAAAAGTTTATTGTTGGAACATTATTTCAAGAATATATTTTTTTGGTTTAATACAAAAAATTTGAGAACATTTTTTGGGAGTTATTCTACTATTTCGCTAAATTTCCAAACAAAACCTGAATTATTTTGCTAAAACCTCTTCAATTAATATAAATATGTACATATATGCATATTATATAAAATATACTGACAGTTCGCGACTTATTAAATGGTGAACCTCAACTTTAACGATTGTAAAACATTTTTGAATATTACCATATACCCTCAGCCTATGTGAATTGAAACTTTCATCTATTGACAATATCAAATGTAATACCGGCTGTATATTTCCGAAGGATCTTCGAACAAAAGTTGCGCTCCGATAGTGCCCATCTTCGAAAATAAACAAAGCTTGGAAAAATATTACGGAAGCCACATTTTGCACCGAATCGGCTTATCCGATCGAGAGTTATCGTGCGCTTCATTCAACCACTTTACATGGTTCCATAGGGTTTATAACTTTAGGGCTATTATTTCAGGACGAATGGATTTGCGCCCTAAAAAACTTGTACCGTCGTAATGGCGGCAGCGAATGCAAGTTATTACAACAAAGATCAAAGTGATTCGAGAGAAGGCCGAAAACTCAATTTATTTTTAAATTTTGTGTGGGAGGTACCCGATGGAGTTGACATATGTAGTCCATATTCGAACCAGATCTTTGTTTTGTAGAAATATTACGATGTTCAAAGTACGGACAAGTTTTCCCAACATTTTTTAAATTTTGTGGGGGAGGTACCGGAGGGAGTGGTTTTTTGCAACTTTCAGGTTATTTTCTCAGGAATTATGGACTTGCCCCTGATGAAACATGTACCATCGTATGGGGGCAGTGAATACGATTTGTTACAATAAAAATCAAAGCGATTCGAAAACAGGCCCTAAACAGAACTTATCCGAAAGTTTGTGAGGGAGGTACCGGAAAGAGTAGACCGATATAACCCATCTTCGAACTTAAGCTAAATTTGGACAAAATATTACGAAAGCCAAATTTTGGACCAAATCGGCTCATTTGTTCGAAACTTATCGTGCGCACCAGCCATTCAGACGGACAGAGGGACGGACATTGCTAAATCGACTCCAAATTATCTGAAACACATTTCGTCCAAACATACTTGGGGTCTAAAACCGTTATTTCGATGAGGCACATTTTGCCGGTATGAAAGTGTATATACCCTCGTTAGCATAAATGCTGAGGGTATAATTAAATTATATTAGAGTCTTGGAATATAATGAAAATCAAGGCTTATAGCTCCAGAAAAATATTCTTATCAAGAAAGCGATAGAAACAATTTACAAAGTCAAATTTTGTACTGAATTGGGTTTAATATTTTTAAGACTACAGCAAAAGTACAAAGAAGTCACATTTGATAGCTTTATAAGAAAGAAAAAAATAAATATGGTGAATATAACTCAAATGTCTGCCTTTCCAATTCAATGATTTATATTTTTATTAATTCTCTTTCGAGTTGAGCTATTTAGACCTAATAGGTACATTGAAAAATTAGGAATCCACCGAAGTCCCACACATTCAACCACTATGCTACGTTTCACGGGTGGTTAGACCGATCATCAGGCATATTGAATGGTGTGTTTTTTTTTTAGTGGGTGGACGAAGGCTAAGCTTGGAGACTAGCATTTATATCACAAATCATTCGAAATTTGTACATTCGAATTATTTATTTATTTTAATGTTAGTCATTTAATTCCAAAACTTCCTATAGTCCGACTTGGCTGGTAACCCTATTTTTCAATGCTTTATTACAAATACTAAGGCAGCTTTTTTCCACCTTTATTTTATTTGTTCTTCTGTATCAGAAGATTTTTGATCATCAATATTTGTCATCGGAATCTTTGACAAGTTGATGGTGGCTTAGAACGCTAAGACGCCTGCAACCGTGTCACTTGGTTGTTGGGTCCCAGGTTCGAATCCCAGCCTGGCTCATGCTGAAGAAAAATCTGAGGAAAATGAATGAAAATCGATGGGTTCCACGCAATTTCGTTGTTCGAAAAAATTGTGCCCAAGATAACCCTTGGTTTTCATAGCGATTGATGTTTGTATTCGTGTGACAAACAAATGAAAGCTTTTTATTTTCGTAATTTTTTGGTTGTCGTAACAAAATCAGACGAACGAATACGTCAAAAATAAACGAATGGAAAAGACTCGTCGTTTTGAATGAAAATTAAAAAAAATTGAAGAATAAATGACCCATAACACACGAAAACTGCAAGGGAGTGCAATTTTCTTTATTTCCATAGAAGCACACTCGTGTATGTACATACATCCGTTTCTTCATATTATCACAATTATTTTTGGACAAATTTGATAAAATTTTTTTCTTATTCTTTGTTTGTCATCTGTTTATCGGGGTTGCCACCAAGTAACACATTTTACGTGCAGATGCCTATGCAAAATTAACAAAAAAAGTTATCATGGAAACCCTGAAATATAAAAGCTTTTTATAAAATAGACGAAAGCTTTTAGATAAAAACGAATGGTTCGTCAAATTTTACAAGAACCAAATTTTGAACGTATACGTTTTAGTACGAAAGGTTCGTGTGACAGACAAGCATTTTTACAAAAACACGCTATAAGACCTGCTCTCAAATCACTTTGATTTCTGCTGAAGCAACTTGAAAATTTTCGGTAAGTTAACGATGAATAAAAAGTAGTCGGTAGCCTCTACCGATACAAACAGCGATGCCATTTTTTCTTTATGTTTTTAGTCAAAATTTTGCGATTTAATTTTACCGATTTTTGTCGGTGACAGCAAAAATGTGTTACAGAATCCCACTACTGGTGCCCTTATGAATATCGAGATGATTAAATATGGTACTGCTAAATTCCATGTTTTTTTGCAGCTGCGAAGTCTATCAGCCTCAATACCATTGTCAGATCTTTCACTGTAGAGACTGAATGTCCCGACTGTTGGGCCAAAGATATTCTCCTTTCCAATTTTGACATAAAAATCGCCTAGAATGATTTTAATGTCATGGGCAGGGCAACGGTCATATGTTTCTTCTAAGCGCTCGTAAAATATATCTTCGGTCTGTTCTGAGCGCAAATAAAGCTGATGTTGAAGAATTTAGCTTTTATTCGAATTGCAGCAAGTCTTTCATTCACTGGGGTGAAGCTGGATACCAGATGTTTTAGCCTCCGACTAACTACGAATCCAGAACCAAAATCATGATTTGCGTCATGGCAGCTATAACACAGTGCGTCATCTTTTAGGTGTTGTTGTGACGCCTTTCCCAATCCATCGTATTTCCTGTATGGCAGTAATATCGGTCTTGTACTTTTCAAGTACGTCTGCCAATGCGAAGACTGCACCTTCTCTATAAAGAGTGCGAACATTCCAGGTGCAGATTCGCAGATCATGGTCCTTAAAACGTTTGCGGGGTTCGTCAACTTTAGAGTTTGTTTTTCTTTTCTTTCGTTTTTTCATAGTAGGCTGTTTTTTCTAGGGGAGGGTTACTAACCCGACGTCCAAACCCAAGTTTTTTAACGTTCTTATGGGTGAACGCGCGGCACATGTTAGCTCACTACCTTTAACGGGTGTTAAAGGCAGTTCCCCAGGTGACACCATGGGGAGGTCAGTGTCCACTTGAGATGAAAGAGGGACCAAGATAAATCCTGGGCTTTGCCATGTTAAAACCGGTCAGGACCGTTGCTTGGTATCTTCCATCCCCTACGTCACCCATATACTATTACCAATAAATCTTGTCAACAATATAAATATTTTCTCCAGTTAGCTCCAAGCAGTTGTGATGCAAACACTAAAATGCGATTATCTCAAAACGGAAAAATGGAGTATGGAACACTTAAGCATGACGGCCCTTCAAATGTAATCACTCTTTATAACCTATAGCCTTTTCCACTGTATCTAAATCTGTTGAAATTGACTTTACTTGTATTTTAGCTTTTTATGTTGGTGTGTGTGTGTTCCTGTATGCGATTAACATGAAATGAATTCCCAAAATCAATCTGTTTCATTCACATGAAACCTAAAATCATATCCGGTTGTAAGTGTGCAAATAAATAATTCAAATGATTATTTGTACAAAATACATTTTAGCAAATATTGCTTTCCTTATTTATCGTATAAATATGTAACCTCCAACCAAACACGGCTGTTCGTTCACACACTCCATTCTACTTATGTAAAATGTACGGGGCCAAGAGACACATTAGCACATTACAATATCATGTGTACGAGTATCCACTTTACGCACAAGAGTGTTATCCAAGTGCAATTACATGAAATTTGCTTATATCTTTTGCTTAAGAAATACTCGCTTTTGTGATCATTAAACGAGTGTGAGTGTGTTAATAATATGCATTCACATATTTTACAGCTAATATTCACTCTCAAGTCTTAAAAGAATACAATAAAAAGACAATTTGCCATCTAATATTTTGTAATGTAACAACATAAATGTACCATCATCTGTTTGGAGAAATTGATATCTTGCATATATTAACAGTCGAAGATGAATGCAAAGGAGTGGAGTGTAGTAATATTTTACGTTTATGACAATTTCTTGGAATAAAATAAATGGAATATAAGTGAAATTTTATAATGGTTATTCATTTTTTAAAGATTATTTTTATTTTCCTCTAATATTGTGGATGGGAACTGCACAAAATTCATATTAATTCTGAAGATCGTTTCTCTCAAACTAACCAAACGGTGCCGTATCTGCTTGCACAAGTACCCAGGCTACGGAACCATACATAAGCGCGGTTATTATCAGTGTTTTGTAAAGTTTTATTTTTGTTTGACGAGATGTGACTGTGTTTTCAAACTGCTTGCTTAAGCCAAAGTAACATCTGACCAATACTAGTCTTTTTATTTCACAGTTGATTCTGTTTGTTGTGTTTATGGCTGTCAAACCCACTTTAGAAGATTCTCCATCGACCTCCTTAAAGGTATGAGTTGCTTCTTTTACTGATCGACTCATGATGTGAATGTCGTCAGCATAAACAAGTAGCATGTGGCTATTTCTTTTGACGTTTACTAATTGGATAACATTTTCGAGCAGGATATTGAAGAGTTGATTGTCTGAAACCATTTTTGGGACAGAACTGTTCGGACAGGTCATTTTCAATTTTAACTGAGGACCGGGTATCAGTTATTGTCGTCTTACAAAGAATAATAGTCCGGTCAAAATAGACATAGGTATAAGGGGGAAATAGCAAAAATTCCCACAAAGCTGAATTGTGGTGGAGAGCTAGGGTTAGCCATTAGACGCAACGTCCTTAAAGTCCCCATCGATCCCATGTGTGCAAAATGAGTTATTCGGGGTCAAAAGTCATTTTTTGGAGGCATTATTCAGTTTTTTTAATTTTTCTCAAAAACGGTAAGACTTAGCAAAAGCCGGCTAAAGTAAAAGTTGTAGATTCAATAATTGTCTACAAGAGTGGTCTTTATGATTCTTAAAAAAGACTTACCATTTTCGAGATATCGCGATCTAAAGTTCAAATAAATAATTAGCCGCGTAAGTACATTATGAGGCGAACCCGTTAAAGTAACGACACTATGTGTTAGATATTTCCGTAAGCTTTCAAACGATATCCACTTTGCAGTAATCGGTTCAGTAGAACCGGGTCTAACCCGGTTTTTAAATTTGGCCTTTCGGGTCGAATAACCGGCGAACCGGATCCGCAACCGTTGAAAATTATACATTTCCGTAATCAGCGCAACAAACCCTACCTTCGCCAAAACTTGAATCGGAGAGTTTCGTTGGGGTCGTTCCCGTTGGGCTTTCGATTATACATGTGGGTTAAATGGGCTATTTTCGCATAAAATGAATCTAACATTGAATAACTCTACTAAACACGCTCCGATTTTGTTGGATTTTTTTTTAGAAGATAGCTATAATTTCGCTCTTCAAGAAAATATATATATTTTTTGGGGGACAGACCTGATTATTTCACTTATTTTAGCCGGTTCGTCTGAATATGTGCATATTTCCCTTATAAGTGCATAAAAATCATGTGTTTTTTAGAACAGCTATATCTCAAGAATGGTTCCTCCTAGGAAAAAATTATAAAAGTCAAACTTGTAGATAATTTTCCTGTCTACAATATTTACTTTAGTCACTTTTTGATTAGATCAACCGTTTTCAAAAAATAAATCCGAAAACCTAAAAAACCCTTAAAATTTGACCTCTTGACCCCGAATATTTTTTTTTTTTTTGCACTCATGGGATCGATGGGGACTTTTAGGACGTTGCTTCTAATGGCTAACCCTAGCTCTCCACCAAAATTCAGCTCTGTGATTACTTAATTCCGTGATGACTTAATCGACAAAAAAGGACATATCGAGCGCTTCCCGCGAAAAAGGTGTAAACAACAAAAAGTAAATTTTACAGGAGACGGTTTTTATCGATTAACTTTAGATCTAACCAGAATTTTTTAATTAAATTTTGGTATAGTTCAGTTACTAAATCCTTTTTGCTAAAAAAATAAATAATTTGTGGAATATCTTTAATATAACGGTAATTTGTGTCGCTAACACGCTGTCACGTAATCAGGCTAATACATTCAAAAGTGGTGGTTACATTAAAAAAATTATTTGAAACAACTCATTTTTAGAGTAATTCACATCTACAATTTAAAAACAAAGCAAGTTATTTTTATAGCAAGTGTTTATTCGAAGAATTATAAGATTGAAGCGTATTTCTTGTAATATAGTCGAATAACGACATCGTATCTTAATGTGCAATTTTGATGTAAGGGAAAATTCGCTGTCACCTAAAAATGAAAAAAAACTAAAAGGGCGCTTACATCAAAATTGTTTTTGCTATAATTTCGTAACGGTACTGTTGGAAGTATCAAATGTATGTGTTACATTATGGCAACACACATACATACATGGTAGGTAATTGAAATGTAATTAGGATCATGCACACACATTGTAAATAGTTTCTATGTGTAGAAATAAGGTTTCGCGTGTAGCATTTAAGTAGAATAAGATCACTCTCAATAAAGATGCCGAACAGTAAAGACCTGCCTTTCACTCTCTAGAACATAGAGAACATCACTCCACACAGTAAAACCTAAATGTTTCAACAGGTTATGGGCCCAGGAGCACTCTCAGAGGAGAAGAAGAAAAGTTCCTGTAAAACTGTGTGAGTAGCAGCCAGAAAATGTCCAAAGTGGAAGTGCCCAGGAATTCTCGTGACGATTGTTTGTCAATCAAAATCGTGTGTCGAGTCCGAGAATGGAAATGATTAGTTCATTTTCCAACGTCGAGTGTCAGATGACAATTGCGATACCTGGAGCCTGAAGATGAAGTCCGTGTAGATTCATCAAGAGGTGTGGAGTGTGATTCAGAGAAGAGAGATACCAGAAACTGTGAATCGGCAAAAGAAGCGTGGAGTACTCTGGAAGAAATTCATCGACCAAAGGAACCAGTGTGTCAGGTATCCCTATCCAAGCAGGTATTGGTGATGAAAAATGATGTTGGTCATCGAAGAGTACATCTGTGTGTGTTTACGTCCGTTGTAAACGAGCAGGCATCGAGAAAGGCAGCAATATCCACGCAAATTGAAGCAACAACAAGGAGAGAGAGTCAAAGGAGAAGTTCATCGAGTACGCAGAAAAACAATGCAGCACAATGTCCGAGTTCTCAGGTAAAGAGAAAGGGTAAGGAAAACCCCACAGTGAATGCGTACACGGTTTTGGCAACGATGAACAATAAAACTGTTAATGAAAAAAAAAAAAACATGTGGTGTCTAGACAGCGATCGTAATGAGTTTACGACATATGATGATGACCGAGCGCAGAACAAAAGGGAAAGTGGTAATTAACAACAGAGACATCGAGCCTAATGATGTGTTTTCCCAAAATCTGCAACGTCTATTGCGGTTGGTAAAGTAGCAGAGGAGGACGTCGTAAAGATTGACGCGAGAGAAGCGACGATCCTAAATAATCAAGCTGACGGCGAAAAGGGTCAAACATCTGTTCATGCCATCGAGTGTGTTTCTGGCAGGCAAACGGAGTAAAAGAATGAGATAGCAATAACCTAACAGTTGTACGAATGGAGAGATTCCACGACAACAACCAGACCGCAAGCAATAGAAAATCTCGAATGTGTTTCGAAGAAGAGTGCCATTGAACGTCAATGGAGACACCATTCAGGAGGAGCCTGATGATTAATGATTAGAATTCTTTATACTTACATTAAGATAAAACTGTATATGATGTGTATTTGTAATGTGTTTACAAGAGTAGTATGTAAGTTAGGAAATAAAGAATTATTCGGCTAGAATCTTGTGTAGATTCGTATGTATGTGTGTTGAGGAGGAGTGTTGGAAGTACCAAATGTATGTGTTACATTATGGCAACACACATACATACATGGTAGGTAATTGAAATGTAATTAGGATCATGCACACACATTGTAAATAGTTTTATGTGTAGAAATAAGGTTTCGTGTGTAGCATTTAAGTAGAATAAGATCACTCTCAATAAAGATGCCGAACAGTAAAGACCTGCCTTTCACTCTCTAGAACATAGAGAACATCACTCCACACAGTAAAACCTAAATGTTTCAACAGGTACATGGCATAGTTCTGACAATTTGAGAGATGGTGTGTTGGAATTTTCTTCATCGATTTCCGTAAAAAAGAAGAAAATCGAAAAAATGTCGCTTACATCTTTTTCGCTGGAAGGGCTTGATATACTCTTGAGACAAGACGCATTGGAGTGGCCCAACTAATTCGTTGACCATAGCCTTTAGTCGTTCACACAATATACCAGAAAAATATATGTTAGAAAATATGGTTGGATCCAAACAAGTATATGTTTGCAACATTTTGCAACATATCTAAATTTTATTTGTTTAAGTACCAACATATTTTTAAGTTAGAACATATTTTTTATGGGTGGATTTTATATGGAAGTATGGACTTACTCCGGATAAATTGTACCATTGCAAAAGGGACCGTGAAAAGAACCTTTTTCAAATAAATTCAAATAAATCAGAGACGGGTCCTCAAACTGCACTTTTCCCAAATTTCGTGTGGGGCCGATATAGTCCATATTCCAACCTGATACATGAATGGAGGAACTAATAGGATGTGCAAAGTTTGGAGCAATCAGAAAACCCCCTTGAGAGCTATCTTGCGGATTTGCCATTTTAGGGTTTAAGGGTTTCTTGGAGCTTTTCGGCCATAATCTCAGAAAGTATGGACTTGCCATTGCAATTGCACCATCGTAAATGGGGCCGCGAGGAAAATCTGCTGAAAAAAATCCAAAACGAGTCGGGATGAATCTTAAATTTCTCATTTCCGAATTTTGTGTGGGAGGTACCTTAAGGTGTGGACCGATCTA